>NC_063177.1:12904073-13204073 GCF_023159225.1 Perognathus longimembris pacificus
ATTTAATAAAGTAAAATTTTAGGATGGTAAAATCTGGACCTTTAATATAAGGAGGAAAAGAAAAAAAACAAGACTGGATTTTGGCTCTTCTTGCTTCCTGCTCCAAGACGGTAGTCTTCTTTGATGTGGTACCTTCAGAGTCTTATGGTCTCTGACATGTTCACAAAGTATACCATGAGGCAGAAATGAGTTTTGACATAGCTATATTCACAAAGGCAGCTCTAAGTCATGAAAGCTTGCAGAGTAGGAGGTCTAACTGGATCCTAGCCATGTGAGGTACTATGGCCCAAGTGTGGGGGAAGGCTGGTAGGGAAGAGCTTCCTGAAATGAACTCAGCCTAGGGGAAGAGAAGGGCAGGCAAAAATAAGACTACCAAGACAACACTGAAAGCTATTTCCCCAAGAAATTGAAGAAGCCAGTCTCTAGTGCTCCTGCCAGTGATCCTAGCTACACAGGAGTCTGAGATCTAAGGATCACAGTTCAAACTAGCCTGGACAGGAATCCCACAAACTTCTTATCTCCAATTAACTACCAAAAAAGCCAGAAATAGAGCTGTGGCTTAAGTGGTAGAGTACCAGTCTTGAGCAAAAAAGTTCCGGGACAGTTCCCAGGTTCTGAGTTCAAGCCCCAAGACCTGCACAAAAAAACAAACCAAAAAGCTGAGAGATAGCACTCAGGTCACAGTATTGGCACGCATGCCATGTGTGCGCATGCACGCGCACACACACTAAACTCTGAAGTCTCCTACTATATTCCCTGTGCCTTCTGGGACTTACTGAAGATATGGTTGTCTGGCACCTCAAAGCTACAAAACAACATGGTGATATAACAGTGCCCAGAGTGGTGCAGAGTACAGGAGAAGGCTCCCATATCTGTCATCAGAAACTCTGAATAGGTGTCTGCAGGACTGAGGGCAGCAGAGGCCTTGATGCAGGAAATGTCCTGGCTGTGAATAGAAGGCCTCAGAAACTACATGGTGGCTGAGTCTGTTCATTAATGTCACTTCCTGAGGCCTACCAGAGGGAAATAGGAGAAGATGGAATTTAGTTAGAGCCTCTATAGATGCAGGGAATCCAGAAACAGCATTTGAACTCTTCCTGGGACTCTTCCTAGGACATATTCACCATAGGTATAGAAAGTCATGGGGCCACCCCTATTGAACAGAGCCAATCTGTACCCACACACAGGCTGGGGGAGTCTGCCATTGCTCAGAGCACTATGAGTTCTGGGTTTCTTTATTGTTGCTGGATTAAGTTAATCACTGAATGCAGCTGATTTCTTTTTTGTCCTCACATTCCTGAAATTTTCTTTTCTAAACCACGGGCTTTAACCACGGGCTTTAGCTATCTTCCTGTAGTGCCAGCTGGCTAATGAAAGCAACTGCTGTGCTTTGCAGGGTTAATTTATTCAGAGCGTTGCAATATGCTCAATCTCTCAGCAACAAACACTTATAGTATTATGTTTTAAATATATACAAAAGCCATGAAGGTGAGGGATAATTTTAGAGTCTGGGATAACCTTGTGGTATGTTCCTTGCATGGTGCTTGGGAATAATGGGATCATCAAGATCTGCTACAAAATCTGTACCCAGGGAGGAGCCAGAAACAGTTATATAACAGCATCACAGCTTCCCCCTAAGGATGGGCTCATTGTAACACAGCCATGTTTGACTGGCAATGAAGAAAGAGTTTCCTGAACAAGGCATGAGCCAAGTCATAAAGCCACCCACCCTTCTTTGTTTTGGGGTAACCAATGTTGAGTGGTCCTTACATGGGCCCTGCTCCCTCTTCACACTCCTGCCAGCCTTCTTGTACACAGATTTCAGGCTCAGCAAATGCCCAGTGGCTGCTAGGATAGAGTGAGGGCTGTCATCAAGCTCCAAGCACTCCAATTCCAGCACAACAGGCCTCCTCCACTGAGTCCTGCTTCCTACATAATTCCTACTGTCCTATAAACTCTGCTCATGGCCCCCTTCTCTGGAGAGCAGTCCAGATCTAACAACCAGAGTGAGTGCCCTCAGCACCCCGTACGCTGGCACACCAGTGTCCTTATGCCACAGAAAGTTATGTTTACTCATTTCCTAGGTGACCAACAGGAAGAAAACTTTATCTCAATCCTCTTTGGCTCTGCAGCTCTGGACCAGTATTTGGTACACAATGAATTTTAAAGATGGATCACAGACTTAAATGGGAAACCTAAAACTAGAAAATATCTAGCACAGAAGAAAATCTCTACAACCTTGAGTCAGGCAAAGATTTCTTTGATCCAGCACCAAAACCATGATCCTCCCCCAAATATTTAAACCACATATATTGAAATTCATCAAAATGTAAACTAGTCTTCAAAAGATATTTTCAAGAAAATGAAAACATAACCACACACGGGAAGGGAAGTTTCTGCAGAGCACAAAACTTAAAGGATTCAATTCTGAATTTAAAGAGTTTACAATAATAACAAAACACACATCTCAATAAAAAGTGGCCAGAGATTTATAGGAATGTCTCACCAAAGATGCCATCCAAATGTAAAATGAACACATGGAAAGATGCCCAACATCATTAGTCAATAAGAAAATGCAAAGCAGCTGGGTATGGTAGTGTCTGCTGTGATCTCAGCTACTTGGGAGGCTGAGGCAGGGGTTCGTGGGTTTAAGGCTAGCCTAAGCAACATTGAAATTTCAACTCTTCCACGTACAGACACAGACATTAGGATGGAGTCAGCTAATTCTTCCCCAAGAGATGCAAAACTGAGCAGACCAGTGGTCATCCATTCCATAGAAAAATACTGGAAATTCTTAGAAAAGACAAAATGTTTAAATATGGAACAATTCTCCTTAGAACAATAGCTTCCCTCTCTGGAATATGAGCAAACTTCATCTTCAGACACTGCCTTGAGGTTATACGTGATGCTGTTAAAGACCTAGGTAATGTTGGCTACACAGTCATTTTTTTTTCTTTTTCTTTTTTTTTTTTTTGGCCAGTCCTGGGGCTTGGACTCAGGGCCGGAGCACTGTCCCTGGCTTCTTCTTGCTCAAGGCTAGCGCTCTGCCACTTGAGCCACAGCGTCACTTCTGGCCATTTTCTGTATATGTGGTGCTGGGGAATCGAACCCAGGGCCTCATGTATACAAGGCAAGCACTCTTGCCACTAGGCCATATCCCCAGCCCCTACACAATCCTTTTTGTTTCTTGGTTTCTTACAAGCTCCTTGTAACTGGTGATTAGTGTTCAGGCAATATATGCAAAGAAAAGTTTGTCCTGAGAAGTTTACAGGTTGTAGTTATGTGGTTTATATCCCAGTGCTTCGGGTTTTTCTAAAAACGGACATCTGGCAGTCAAATTTCATAGTTTTTCACTACCACTAAAAGGAAGAACTTTATTCCATTGGTTGCCGCTTTGTTGGTAAGAGATGATAGTGGTAGCTCCTCTATTCTTTTTTTTTTTTTTGCCAGTCCTGGGCCTTGGACTCAGGGCCTGAGCACTGTCCCTGGCTTCCTTTTGCTCAAGGCTAGCACTCTGCCACTTGAGCCACAGCGCCACTTCTGGCCATTTTCTGTATATGTGGTGCTGGGGAATCGAACCCAGGGCCTCTTGTATACGAGGCAAGCTCTCTTGCCACTAGGCCATATCCCCAGCCCCTCTTTTTTTTTTTGCTCTTAAAAAATTGTTATTATAAGGGTGATATACCAGAGAGGCTAGAGTTACATAAATCAGGTAAGGAGTACTTTTCTTTTTGGACAAGGTGACCCACTTCTCTTGCTCTCTCCCAACTTTTCTCTCCATACTCATCCATAAATTGTATAATTCATTTTCAACATAGTGTCCAGTGAGTACCCCTGGTGCATTTGTTCGCCCTTTGTTCCTCCATTTCTGCGTCTCCCTTATACTCCCAAAGGCATATAAACAAACAGCGAAAAGGAAAGAAGACAGAAACCACAAAAAAAGAAAAAAAAACTCTAGTTTTCCTTTCCTGGAGTTCATTTTGATAAATATTATTTTGTATAATCAAATACACATTGGCATTGTGCTTTCGGCTAGGTTTTGGGAGTTCAGATTAGCCTTTATCCTATAGGCAACAGTGACTCGGGTGGTGACTTGAATAGTGGTCGGTGGCAGCTCAGTAAGCAGCCAGCAGCAAACCCTTCTTCTTCCTGATGCTTGATCACCCTCTAATTTACCCTTATTCTTCCACTCACCCCTCTCCTTCTGCCTGCCTAATCTTCCCACAGCAACCACAGTGATCCTTCCCAAAACAGGTCAGATCCTGTCTCTGCTCAAAACTCGCCCCAAGTTCTTATCTGTGGCTCATGTGCATACCCTGCACTCCACCTCTGGAGCTCTATCTCCCCATCATTCCCAGCGCTTTGCTGCACTGGGAGAGGAAGTCAGACCCAAGAGGAAGGGTGGGAATTCACTCATTTTCCACAAACAGCTGAAGACTACTTCAGACTACTTGTTTGATCACTAAATACTGTGAGGCCACCTCCTGTATTTCATGCACTATGGTAGACACGAAGGCATAGGGTAAGCAAAACAAAATACCCCATTCCTCTCCACCTGGGATTCATGGGCTACTGTAGGGGACTACTAAACAGCTATGCAAACACAAGATTTAAACAACAAAAATCTAAGTGCCTTTTCAAGAAGGACATAGTCAATCACCAAGGAGAAGACTCTTCAAGTAACATTCCCAAGACAACAGGTGCTATTCACAGGTAAAGGGGACAGCAAAGCAAGGGAAGGAGAGATTGTGGTAGTGTGGCACCTTCTGAGCTGCTGGAGCGGGGCTGGAAGTGAGACCTCAGGAGGCCCCCTGCTGAGCATCCCTTACCTTCCCTAGTCCATCAGGTGGCCAGCCCAGCCCTCCTCAGGGATGTCCAGATTGCTCAGCAGCTGAAGCCCCTTCCCCAACACTGGGATGGCTTCTCCATCCACCTCTACCTGGGGATACCATGGAGTAGACGAAGCCAGGAGATTGTCATTGATGCTAAGGCCAGATCAAAGAGGAGAGACTTGCTCCAGTCTCCTAGAGGCAGTGGGAACTGATGCAGAGGTCCTCTAACCTGCAGGCTCAGGCTCCGTGGAGACTTATTTATACCTCAAGATTATCCCCTAGGAACTCATTCTTTACTTCCTCAACCCTTCTTCAACTCATCTGCCAACTTCCCCACAGGCAAGTCTGAGAGGCTACTTACACTCTATGGATCTTCTCATCCTAATTAAAAGGGGACTCGTTTCTGTAGCAACAAGGTGTGGCTCCCACACAGCCTGTCTCAGAGGGACACTCCGACTCCCCAGTTGTGAGGCATTGCCAGCTTACCTCACTCATTCTTGTAATCGTACAAAATAAATGTAGTCTCTCCTCCTTTCATCTCTTTCCTACAGCAGTCTTCCTGAATTAGTTGCCAAAGGATAATTTTCTGCTTCCTAAGTATCTAAACCGAAACCTCTCATCTAAACAGCATCCCCTTGTGATCAAAGCCACTTTGTATTCACCATGGTGAAGAGCTTTGCCTTCACTACAGATCATTTGTAGTGTTGTTAAATCTGGCATCATTTCATTTCCATTGTTTCTTATTTGCTATAAGTCATAGAGTTTTAAGATCAGTAAATAATGTACATTGATTTTAGGGAATTTCATAAGTGTTGGTTTTGGCTGTGGCATCAGCTGTGAGAAGACGAATTAAATTCTGGGGAATGGCGGTCCCAGTGAAAGAAATGAAGAAACGGCAGTAAGTTCAGAGGGGATGAATAGGAGAAAATGGAGTGTAAGAATTAGTATGAAGTGAGAAGTAATTGAATGTTGGCCAAGGCAGGGAGCGAAAATGCTGCAACATCTCGACCCCCCCCCCCCCCCGTTAAAGGGAGCTCTCCCCTGCCACTTTCTGTCCACAGCCTCCTCAAGGTCACTTCATAGTCATTACCCCAACCAGTGACCTGACTCACTAGGGCTAATGTCCCTTTCTCTACTAGTGTAGTTTCCAGGCTTACACATTCTCTCTTATTTGTGTGTGTCTCCCCAGAGCCTTGCTCAGATGAGGCACTCTATATCTGCTGGGTATATAACTGGATGCCACAGTTCCATTGTGTCCTCCAAAGGTTTATGTGCTAGAAACTTGGTTCCCAGTGTGGTGATGGCTGAAGTTCCCAGTGTGGTGATGGGAAAAGGCTAGATGGTTAGAGGTACCATCTTAGAAAGGCAATCCATTCTTGCAAGAACAAATTGTAAAAAGAACAAGATTGACCCCTGAATCTCTTGGAATTCCTTTCTCCCATGTGCACTCTCCCTCTCACATGTGCTCCCACCATAGGACTATCTACCATGTTGTAGTATAACAGGAAGACCCTCACCAGTGGCTAAACATATGGGGTGGCCTAATCTTGGACATTCAGTCTCCAAAACTATCAGCTAAATAAGATTCTTATAAAAGAATTAAAAAGTATCTGAAGACGGGCATTCTGTTACAATGACAGAAAACAGGCTAAGATGCTGTATGAAGGGTTATTGAACCTCATATGACACCTTTTAAAAATAGAGATAAGGCTGGCAGTGGTGGCTCATACCCATAATCCTAGCTAATCAGGAGGCTAAGATCTTGGTTCAAAGTTGGACTAGGAAGAAAAGCCTGTGTGACTTCTATATCTATATGGAACTGTAACAAGTAGTAGAGTGCTATCCTTGAGCAAAAAAAGTTCAGGGACAGTGCCCAGGCCCCAAATTCAAGCTCCAGGACTTGAATACACACACACATACACAACAACAACCAAAAACAGAGATAATGAACATAAGATGAAAAAGCTGAGGGAAACAGACTGTGGAGGTGTCTGAGTCCTGCAGGTAGGGTCACCACACAAATGGGCAGAGCTGAGCAAAGTCAAGTCCACAGCACAAAGCAACTTTTCCTCTAGCCGTATGGGCTGAGTTTCCTTAAATTCCTTGCTTCTGTCCTCTCTTCCCTCCCTCCCTTCCTTCTTTCTTTCTCTCCTTCCTCCCTCCCTCCCTCCCTCCCTTCCTTCTTATCTTCTCTCCCTCCTTTCTTTCTCCCTCCTTCTCTCCTTCTCTCCCTTCTCCCTCTTTCCCTCCTTTCCTTTCTTTCCTTCTTCCTTCCTTCCTTTCTTTATTTCTGGTACTTGGGCTTGAACTCAAGTCCTGGGGACTGTCCCTGAGCTGTTTTGCTCAACATTAGTGCTCTCCACTTGAGCCACAGCTCCACTTCCAGATTTTTTGGTAGTTTATTGGAAGTAAGCCTTGGACTTTCCTACCTGGGCTGGCTTTAAACTGTGACCCTCAGATGTCAGGCTCAGAGTTGCTAGGATTAGAGATGTGAGCCTTTGTTGCTCTTGTTAAAACCCAATTAAACTTTTAGTAATCTTAAACCATTGCCTCAAAAATACTCACTCTTCCTAAAATTTGCCATCTACTTTCCCAACTCAGAGTCTACTTCTGGGATCCTGTTCCCAAAAATCTTTTTGCCTGTGAACCTAAAAAATGTTTATTTATTTTTGTGATACAAATATACAGATACAGACGTATAAAAAGAAAACCTATCACAGATGTATATCTAACAAAAGGAAAAAGCAATAGTTGCCATAGTTCTAACTTCCTCTTCAGAAGGAACCCAGTAAACAGCTTGATTAAAATATATGGTTTAAGTTTCTTAAAATAAATTTTTAAAATTCAAACATAAATATCATCCTGGATGTTCTTAAAAAATACAAGCAGTGTTTCCTAAGACATACCATTTTGATAGATTTTATAAATGTGTCATGCAAAAACCTTTACTAATTTTTGTTCCTATCACTGTGATTGCTCATGCTCGCCCCCTCATGTCCTCTTCATACTGGGTGTTATTTCTGTTACCAACTCCGTGCCAATCTATTGCATGGAAAATGATACTTGGTTACCACTTAAATTTGCAGTGCCACAATTATTACTGAAATTAAACATATATTTTTGGTCATCTATATTTCTTTTGGGAACTGCTCATTTATAACCTTTGCCCATTTTGTGGTTTTTCTATATGATTTGTGGGAACTCTTCATTTATTGTGGAGAGCAACCTTTGTAGTACATGTGTTATATTTACTTCTCTAATCTGCTACTTGCCTGTCTTTAGAGTGTACCAAGTTTTAGTGTGCACAAAGTCAAATGTGTCATTCTTTTCTTTTATGGCTAAGGCAATCTTCCCTGGCTCCCAAGATTACATGAGAGCTGGGGTGTAGTAGAGCATCCACCTAACAAGCAGAAGGCCCTGAGTTCAAACCCTAGTGCTACTAAACAAATAAATGAAAGATTTTAAGCCATGAAAGAAAAGAATAACATATTTGACTTAAGTACATAACATATAGTACATATATTTACATTATACATATTATATAGTACATAATGCACATTTATGTATAAAAATACATATTTATTTGTACTTCAAATACTGTCTGCATACATCTACAAATATCAGATACTTTTTCTATGTGACTGTGTGTGTGTGTGTGTGTGTGTGTGTGTGTGTTAGGTATGCATGTATTTTAATTTAGTTTTTATTTCCTCACCTGAAAACACCATAAAATAGACACTCCATTACTTTCCCCATTTTACAGATAGTAGGACTAAGGAACAGAGAAATTAATCAAGCCTGAGCAGTGTGCTTCCTATGCTCAATCTATGAAGCCTTATTCTGACTCAATATTCTTTTTTTATTTGTTTATTAATTGAACACAAATTTTTTTACAAGGTGTTATGCAAAAAGGGTACAGTTACATAGTAGGGCAGTGTGTACATTTCTTGTGATATCTTACGTCCTGTTTTCTATCCCTTCTCTAGGTCAGGTAGACATATATACAATATACAATGTATCAAGAACATGTATAGTATTCACAGACTTGGTCTCTACTGTCTCTCTGTCTCCCTTTGTTAACAGTCATATATCAGGGAGATCATGCCCCTTTGTTTTCTGTGTTCTAGGCTTGTCTCGCTCAACATTATTTGTTTGAGTTCTGACCATTTCCCTGCGAATAACAATATTTCACCATTCCTAATCGCTATGTAGTATTCCATTGTGTATAAGTACCATATTTTTTTGATCCATTCATCTGTGGAGGGGCATCTGGGTTGTTTCCATTTTTTGGCTATTGTGAATTGTGCCGCGATAAACATGGAAGTACGAATGTCTTTTTGATATCTTAGGTTTTGCTGTTTAGGATAGATGCTAGGAGTGGTATGGCTGGGTCATAGGGTAGGTCTATATTGAGCTTTTTGAGAAACCTCCATACTGTTCTCCAAAGTGGTTGTACTAATTTGCACTCCCACCAACAATGGAGAAGGGTTCCTCTTTCCCCGCACCCCCTCCAGCATTTGTTGTTTCCTGAGTTCAGAGTATAGGCCATTCTAACTGGGGTGTTGACTCAATATTCTTAACACCAATTCATCTTCCCAATATATTACAAAAGCAACAAAAACTACCAGCCCATAAAAATGTGATGGTGGCACATAAATACAGTTTCTACATATCAAACAGGTAATCCAGAAAAGTCACATCATACAGAAGAGTTGAACATATATATTATGGCTGAATATTAAGTAATACAGGGATGCTTATAAATGATATTAGAAAAATAGCCTAAAACTACTTTCTACACCCACTGAAGAAAATTCCAGAAAAGCTGGGAATATGGCCTAGTGGCAAGAGTGCTTGCCTCATATACATGAAGCCCTGGGTTCGATTCCTCAGCACTACATATATAGAAAATGGCCAGAAATGGCACTGTGGCTCAAGTGCTAGCCTTGAGCAAAAAGAAGCTAGGGACAGTGCTCAGGCCCTGATTTCAAAGCCCAGCACTGGCAAAGAAAAAAAGAAAGAAAAGAAAAAGAAAATTCTAGAAAAAAAATCTCTTAAAAGAAGAAAACTTAGATCTTTAACCTAAGAAAAATCAGAAAAAGGACAGGCAGAGTTGACAGGAAAAATGTCAAATGAGCCAAGCAACTGTGGCTCATGCCTGTGGCTCACACCTGTAATACTAGCTACTCAGGTGGCTGAGATCAGAGGATCGCAGTTTAAAGCCAGCCTGGACAGGGAAGTCCATGAGACTCTTATCTCCAATTAACCAGTAAAAAGAAAAAAAAACCTCAAAGTGAAGCAAAAAGATGCTCAGAACAGTGCCCAGACCCTGAGTTCAAGTCCCAGAATTGGGGCATACACATGTCAAATGGCTACATAATTTTCAAAAAAAACTAATTTTATTTATTTTTATGGCATGAGGGATTGAACCCAGGTGGGCCTTGTGCACGCTAGGCTTGCACTATACCACTGTGTTACATCCTCAGCCCTAAAAACTCATTTTTAAACAAGAGACGGGGAAAAATAACTGCCAAAAACATGGCACATATACTACCCATCTTTTATATTACTAGGACAAAATACCTGACATAAACAACTTAAAAAAATGTTTATCTTGGCTCATGGTTTTAAAAAAGGGGAGAGGAAAAGAAGGGAGTGGAGAGAAGGAAAGTGCTTTGTAAGAAGTTAGTTAAAAGTATTATTTTAAATAATTATGAAACTAGGATAGCATTTTAAATTTTTTTTATGTGAAAATATCCAGTTGTACAGGTAGAAAGAAATACAGAAATCCTGTGGTTTTCAGGTAGGGCGCTGGTTTGTCTAATTTGCAACTGGGTAACAACTTCATATGAAAGCACAAGCTCTGAATTGAGAGAGACCATACTTTCTGCCTGCACCACTCTCCTCCTATCTGCTCTCCTGCCTGCCCTCCTATGGGCCAACTCACATAACGTCTCCCTGCTTCCATTCCCTCACTTGTAAAGTAAAGGCCATAAAGGTGGCCACCTTCATGGAGCAAGTTTAAGAATCCAGTGAAATAATACAATGCTGTCCATGGTGCCTTCAAAAATGTTTTTATCATTAAAAAAATGTAACCTATTTCAAAAATAAAATTGAAATGAGTAAAAAAAAAAGCTATAGTGATTTAATTTCAAATTCCAGGGGTTTCAAATGGAAGTCTAACATGGCTTATTCATACTCTTGCTCCCCGCCGACCCCCCCGCCCCGCCCCATGTTTGAAGGCTTCTCTGTTTGGACAACATTGGATGTATTAACTCATTTGGCAAAGAAAGATGAAAGGAAGTGAAACACGGCTACTCTGAAAAAGAACTGTGTAAGAATGTGGAGTCTGGAATGGAGTTGTGAAGGAACAAAGGGCCCATGTTCATGAGAAATCCAGTAGAAGCAGCAAAGATGTGTCTCTACTTTCTTCTGAGAAAAGTGTTAGGGGCTAGGTGGGGAGAATTGTGCTTTCCAGGTGAAATTAAAATATAAACTTCCTGCTTTACTGAGTTAGATTACTCCAATATGAATTAAAGGCTATGAGAAAAGGAAATCAAAACCTAAAACTTCATTTCTAGAAAACAGATGAGAAATCTAGAGTAGCTAGGAAGATATGTCAAAGTATCTTGAGCCGTTTGAGGCGTGGAAGGTCTGTCTAAACAGCAACACACAACACATAACTTCCTAGAAATGTCTCTATCGTCATACCACTGCTTTGAAATGTGGCCATCTGGGGATTCTTAGGCATTTAATTCACATCCTCACAAGATGTACAGTTCAGATGTTGAGCACTAGGTCAGTCTCAGCCCCTCTATCAGATAACAGAATATACTCTACATGTTCATCTCGGTCAAAGCTCTTAGCACATTCCGTGGGCTGACAGCCAGTCCGGTGGGTGGTTTTTTCCCCAGGACTTTAGACTTCTCACACTTGGCAAAAGGAATGCACAGAGCACCCCTATTCACCTTGCTTATGAAAACATTTCCCCACACTACTAGTAATTAGTACCCAGAGGGAAAGCTTCTTTTCCAAATAACTTTATACATTAACTTGAAGTCAGCATGAACCATCCTGACCTTGCAAGATTAAAATTTTAAAAACCAACAAATAGCAAGAAAAGACTTTTTAAAAGATGTTAGAAATAAGTTTCAATTCCATTTTTAGCCTCCAAAATACACACGTAGCATTAACTCAGCTAGTCCATGCCACTGCAAGAAAACAATGATGCCTTAGTGATAGGAGATCCATAGAGTACATCAGACATTATACCTAAAGCACAAGGACCTCATCCCCTAGACAGAGCTGTCTTCTGAGACTTTCATGGTAGCCTTAAACAACAACCATGTACTTACTGTAAAGTCCTTGGCTTCTCGTGCTTCTCCAGAGCTGCAGACTTCAATCAGTAAGTCAGCTGCACTATTCTGGGCTGGGTGCTGGCCTAGGAGGAAAACCACATTCAGAGATCGCTTGAGCAAGGCTGCACTCAGGAAGCAGGCGGGCTCTGCTCCCCACGCCTCTGCCTCTTCTCCCACCCTCTCCCTCTCTCTCTCTCTCTCTCTCTCTCTCACACACACACACCCCTCAGAATATTTCTTTCTGATTGAATCCTGAATCTTCATTTAAACTCTCCAAGGATTTAATGGTGTAGGCCAGCTTCTTGCTGATTATTCCCTAAGATATCAAACAGAAAATGGGGAAAAAATGCTAGTCTGCCATTCAGAAGTGGGTTTGCCCTGAAATCTCAAGGCACCCCCCTATACTTGCCAATGTCCTGTGAACGCTTCAAATTACAGCCAGGAAACATGTCTAAGCAGGAGGATCTTGTAAGCCAACTAAAAGCATTTCACAGCTGACTCTCTGGAGCCTTCTGTAATTTGTTGCAATTACTTTTTTTTCATCCTAAGTAAATATGTTCTTACCTAACCTGATATGGAATTCAGAGAACACTCAAATGATATGGGTGCCCAGAATGCACATCCCACACTGCTACAGATGGCCTGAGGGAGCCACAATGACCACTGTTCTACTACAACAGGAGGCAATGGTGCTACACAGAAGAAATTTTGTGAAGGTAAATAAGAAATGGTGTTATAATCACATCCACTATATATATTATAGTCAGCCAGTCTGGGCTGGCTTACTCATTGCCATAGGATGCATTTTCAATGCTATTTAACTGGGTAATGGATGTAGGCGGGTCTCCAGGGCAAGTGGCTTTTCTGTGGCAAGTGGTTTTGGAGCCTCAATGACATAGAAGGCCCATGTTCACTGTAATCCTACCCCCCAACACACACTCAGAGTCTGTCATTTTGGTGGGCCCACCATATAAGTAGCTGTGGTCAGGATACAGGTTGTTATTGCAAGTAGCTGCATGCCCCATCCCCCTGCTGCCATTGTCTCTAAGAGCCATCTTCTTTTTTTTTTTTTTTTTTTTTGGCCAGTCCTGGGCCTTGGACTCAGGGCCTGAGCACTGTCCCTGGCTTCTTCCCGCTCAAGGCTAGCACTCCGCCACCTGAGCCACAGCGCCGCTTCTGGCCGTTTTCTGTATATGTGGTGCTGGGGAATCGAACCTAGGGCCTCGTGTATCCGAGGCAGGCACTCTTGCCACTAGGCTATATCCCCAGCCCTCTAAGAGCCATCTTCTTGATCTCAAAAAGATAAAAGTCAAAGTACACTGGAGCTGATCTCACTGTGGAACATCTGCTTGCCTCTAGGGGGTAGCCCATGTAGGGAACTAACTCATTCAAGTGCCACCCCAGTGCATGGCATGGGAGCTGAGACTTTGTAAGTGACAGAAAGCTGAGTCAATCTTGCTTAAGGAAAACACAGGATTTATTGGCTTGAGTAACTAAAATACCTATAAGTAAATTTAACCTGGCTTTAAGCCAGCTAGACCTGGAGTCTCAAATGGTATCAGGAATCCTTTTTGGTATGAGTGTTTAAAGTTAAAAGTTTCATGCTGGCTAGGCAGGCACTCTACACTGAGCCACACCTCCAGCCAGGAATTAATTTTATTTGTTTTGCTGGTACCAGAGTTTGAACTTGAGTTGCTCAGTTTATTTGCTCAGCTGGTGCTCCATTACTTGAGCCACACCTTTAGCCTGCTTTACTCCTGTTATTATTGGAGAGGGAGTCCAGCGGACTTTTCTGCCCAAGTTGGCTTTGAACTAAAACTCTCCAGATCTCAGTGTCTGGAGTAGCTAGGATTACAGGCATGAGCCACTGGCACCCAGCTAAGAATCAGTTTTTTAAAATCACCCTGCTACTCTTGCCAGGCTGATCAGAGGCAAGCATCAGTAGATTACAGGCATCATACCTGTTGAAGTGCCAGACTTTGAAGTCAGGCCCCACTTTACCACGTGAACCCCATTTTACCACACGAACCTGAGATAAGCAGGCCCTGTGAGCAAACCCAGGACAAGCCCATTAGGGCTCAGTCGGTCTAGAACACTAACCACTGGGAATGCTTAACTCTGACTGCCCCCAGAATGCCTCGAGCCCTGAGCCAATCAGATTTGTACCTGTGTCCTAATCTTGCTTGCTTGAACACCTGATTGTTGTAACTTTGTTTTTGCCTTTATAAGCCCTGTGTAATCGCAGCTCGAGGCTCCCTCCTAACCTCCGCTGTGTTGGTGGGTAGGACGAGGCCCGAGTTGCAGCTTGCTTAAATAAAGCCTTGCCTTGCTTTTGCATTTCGGAATGTCTGAGTCTCGGTGGTCTTCTTGGTGGTGGTCTTGCGACTTGGCACAACACTGTAAACCTAGCTATTCAGCAAATTGAGATCTGAGGATTGCTGTTCAAAGCCAGACCAAGCAGGAAAGTCCGTGAGACTCATATCCAATTAACTACCAAAAAGCCAGGCATGCTACTGTGGCTCAAGTGGTAGAGTACAAATATTGAGCACAAAAAGCTCAGAGATGGTGCCCATATCCTAACTTCAAGCCCAAGTATCAGCACAGAAAAAAAAAGGAAAGAAAAATATTACCATGTCTCTCTAAATAAGTATCATTCAAATGTGAGTAACTCTTGGGATTAGAGACACTCAAGGTCCCAGAAGAGAGATTCTTCCAAGAAAAGAACCCCAGTGCCACACATCTTCTAGCCCAGTGACAGGGAAGAGGAGCTCAGGCAATTGACAGCCCACTAACTTTGGAATGAACAGTCCCAAAAGGAAAAAGGGAAATGCTGGGCAGACAAAAAGTATAAGCCAGTCACTCAACAGTGCTTTGGATTATCAAGTGTCTCCTTTGATTATATCTTATTTCCCTAGTTAGACTCTATATATCAACAGAAGGATAGACACACACAAATATTAACAGTGGCTATCAGTCTGATGGTGGGTCATTTGTTTTCATAAATACATCTATCAAGCTGGGCATAATCCTAGCTACTCAAGAGGCTGAGATGTGAGACTCTCTGTTCAAAGCCAGCCCAGGCTAACAAATTCTCAGGATTTATCTCCAATTAACCAACAAAAATCAGGAAGTGGGGGCTGGAAATGTGGCTTAGTGGTAGAGTGCTTGCCTAGCATACATGAAACCCTGGGTTCGATTTCTTAGCACCACATTAACAGAAAAAACTGGAAGTGGCACTGTGGCTCAAGTGGTAGAGTGCTAGCCTTGAGCAAAAAGAAGCCAGGGACAGTGCTCAGGCCTTGAGTTCAAGCCCCTAGACTGGCAAAATAATTAAAATAAATAAAAATTTTAAAAATCAGGAAGTAGAGTTGTAGCTAAAGTGGTAGAGAGCCACAAGTGAAAAAGCGCAGGGAGAGCTCAAGGACCTGAGTTCAAGCCTTAGTACTGGCAAAAATTAAATAATAACAAACCCTTCTATTCTCTAAATAAAAAAAAATAAATGTGCATTAAGTTGTGTCATAAGACAATTGAACACCTGCTGAGAAGATCCTATTCATCAGAACAATATAAAGTATCCATGAATAAATATAAGAACATTATAATCATCCCCCAAATCTACCATGCTTTACTTAATGACAAAAAATATTAGATAAGAGAATTTTGTATCATATTCTCTCAGCCAAATATTTGCTCTCTACAAATAATTTCACAAATGTGTTACAATTCTAACAAATTCTAATAGAACTGGAAGCGTGAACAAAATTCTTTGTAAAATTATTCTAAAATTTATCTAGTAAGTAGAATATTCTTTTATATAGAGGAAAATTCCTTAAAACAATCAAAGTGGACTTGTACTACCAGACAGTGAAACAGAATAGAAAAACATTACCATCACAACAGTACAGGTCAGGAACAGAAAAAGGAGCAATGGTCACAACAAATTCATGAGTTCAGATTATGACAAAGATAAAATTACCAATTTAAGGTTAAAGAATCGATTCTCAACTCCAGGCGATGGAAACAAGAGATATTTTCCTTATGGTTGTTTTTGTTTTACTTGTTATCTGTCTTTGGGAGGGTAAGGGGGCACAGAAATAGAGGAACAAAGGGTGAACAAATGCAGCAGTGTACTCACTAGACACTAGGTTGAAAATAAACTATACAACTTGTGGGTGGGCATGGGAGGGAAAAATTGGGAGACAGTGAAGGAAGAGGTGACATTGTCAAAAAGAAAAGTACTCTCTACCTGACTTGTGTAACTGTAATCCCTCTGTATATTACCTTCATAATGACAATGAAAATTAAAATAAATGGATTCTTTATTTCATAAATGAATTAATTGTATATCAAAAATAGACTCCTATTTGTTTTATGTGGTCAAGTAAATTTTTTTTTTTTTTTTTGGCCAGTCCTGGGGCTTGGACTCAGGGCCTGAGCACTGTCCCTGGCTTCTTCTTGCTCAAGGCTAGCACTCTACCCCTTGAGCCACAGCGCCACTTCTGGCCATTTTCTGTATATGTGGTGCTGGGGAATCGAACCCTGGGCCTCATGTATACAAGGCAAGCACTCTTGCCACTAAGCCATATCCCTAGCCCTCAAGTAAATTTTGATAGAATAAATATTTAACTGCAGAAAATAGGTAGTATGATAATGATTAGAAGAAAACATGGGAAATAATATATTGGATTAATGTAGGAAAGACCTCCCTGAGTTTGCAGGTAAAGAAAAAATAGATGTGACCACTTGAAAACTTAAAACTTCCAAAAATTAAGAAAAAAAATCCACTATAAATAAAATGTGAATAACAATATGAGGTAAACTTCTGTGTATGATCTTTGGTTCAGTAGTAACGTGTAGAAATGTAGCCTATGAAGATAATTATGGCTGGCTGCTAGTAGCTCACACTTATAATCCTAGCTATTAAAGAGGCTAAGATCTGAGGATCGCAGTTCACAGCCCAGGCAGAAAAGTCCACGAGACTCTTATTTCCATTTAACCAGCAAAAAGCCAGAAATGGAGGTATAATCCAAAGCCTTAAACAAAAAAGTCAAGTGAGCACAAAGCTCTGAGTTCTAGCCCCAGTTCTAGTATACAAAAAAGACAAAATAATTGCCAAAAGTGAGCAAGTTGGTGAGCGTTTCTTGATTATAACAATAAATGAAATAACTAAGTCTCATTGATTATATTAGGATAGATCCACATAACTCAACCTTGGGCAACCATAAGAAATGATATTTTATGATCATCATCTATGATATATGTGTTAACAGTTTTCTACCATTGTGACAAAATACTTGAGAAAAGCAACTTAAAAGAGAAAGGGTTTATTTTGGTTCACAATTTCAGAAGTTTCAGTCCCCTTGCTCCCATTGTTTCTAGGCCTGTGGAGAGAGAGAATATCACAGTGTGAAGCCCATTGTAGAGGAGGCTGCTCACCTCATGACAACCAAGGGAAAGAAAAGTGTGAGAGGAAGGGCTGGGGTCAAAACCTATACTTCAAAGACAAAAGCATGGCCCCAAATGACCTAAATCCTCCACCAAGACCCCATCATGTATAGCTCTCACTACCTTCCACTAGCTCACTGTTATAAATCCACAATGAATTAATCTTCCCATGAGATCAGAGTCCTCAGGAACCAGCACATCCAAAAGGCCCTGTGTCTTCAGACTGCTGTAGTGTGAACCAAGCCTTCAATAAAACTACTTTTGGGAGACTCTTAAGATCCAGATCATAACAATATGGATGCAAAAAATACCTTTAAAAAAGTCACTTGCAAACAAGATCTAACCATATACATGAAGGATATATGCCATAACCAAAGATTTCTCCCAGGAATGCAAAGTTGGCCCTACAAAGGACAAAAACCCATGATCATGTCCATAGATAGAGAAGCATTTTCAAGATAAAGGGGAAAAAAAAACCTAACGATTAAGAAATAAGGGCTGGGAATATGGCCTAGTGGTAAAGTGCTCGCCTAGTATACATGAAGCCCTGCGTTCAATTCCTCAGCACCAAATGTATGGAAAAAGCCAGAAGTGGAGCTGTGGCTCAGGTGGTGGAATGCTGCCTTGAGCAAAAAGAAGCCAGGGACAGTGCTCAGGCACTGAGTTCAAGCCCCAGGACTGGCAAAACAAAACAAAACAAAACAAAGAAATAAGAGAACTTCCTCAATCTATAGAGGCCAACTATGGAACACTGCAACCAACATTATATTTAAATGATAAAAATCTGAATGCTTTCTCCTAAGATCAGAAACAAGACAAGGACCTCGCTTCTAATCAACAATATCTTGGAGGCTTTAACCATTACATTAGGAAAGAAAGAAAAGACATCCAGACTGGTAAGAAAGAAAAGCTTCTGCTAGTAACAGATGATAAGGTCTTGTCTGTAGAAAGTTTTAAGGAATTTACAATGACAACAAATCTCTTTATATATTTTTATTGTGAAGATGATATACAGAGGGGTTACAGTTACATAAGTCAATAAATGAGTATATTTATTTTTGAACAGTGTCACATCTTCCCTTATCTTCTCTCAGTTTTTCCCTCCTGACCCCCTACCCCACAAATTGTATAGTTCATTTTCAACATAATGTTTAGTATCACTGCTGCATTTGTTCACCCTTTGTCCTACCATTTCTGTGCTCCCCCTTACACACCCCCAAACATAATCTTACATTTATGACAAGAGGTACAGAAATAAAAAAACAAAGACAAAGGAGGGGAAAAAAGCAAAATAACAAAAAAACTCTTGTTTCAATTTCTTGGAGTTCATTTCAATAAGTATTTTATATGAACATGTGCACATAGATATTGAGCCTTTGCGATCCTCCTCTAAAAATAACCTCCTTTGATCTCACTGTGTGAATGTTTAGAGTCATGTTTAATTTATCATGTCCAAGTGTAATTTTTTGTCTTGTAGTATCCAGTGTGTGTGCGTGTAGATTTATAGGCACATTCTAGTTCTAACAAATGAAGGAAATTATACAACCTATGTTTCTTTGAGTCTGGCTTATTTTGCCTAAAATAATTTTTTCAAGGTCTTTCCATTTCCTTACAAATGGTGCAATATCATTCTTTCTGATGGAAGCATAGAATTCCATTGTGTATATATGCCAGATTTTCTTGATCCATTCAGCCACTGAGGGGCATTTGGCTCGATTTCATGTCTCAACTATGGTAAACAATGCTGAACGAACATGGTTATGCTGGTAGCTTTAGTATGCCCTTGTTTGTGGTCTATTGGATAAATACCCAGAAGTGAAATTGCTGGGTCATAGGGCAACTCTATGTTTAGTCTTTTGAGGAACCTCCATACTGCTTTCCAGAGTGGTTGAACAACTTTTCATTCCCACTAACAGTGTAGTAGCAGTGCTTTTTGGCCACATCCCCACAAGTATCTGTTATTGTTAGTTTTCTTGACAATGGCCATTCTAATTGGAGTGAGGTGAAGTCTTGATGTTGTTTTGATTTGCATTTCCATCAAAATCCCAACAACATTCTTTAATGATATAGAGAAAGCAATCCAAAAATTCATATGGAATAATAAAAAACCACAAATAACAAAAAACCATCCTTATCAGGAAGAACAGTGTTGGAGGAATATCAATACCAAACTTCAAACTCTATTACAAAACCATAGTAATAAAAACAGCTTGGTATTGGCACAAGAATAAGAGGTATGAGGACCAATGGGATAAAATAGAAGACCCTGAAATGAACCCACAGACCTATAGCTACCTACTATTTGATAAATGAGCCAAGAACACATGATGGAAGAAAGGCAGCCGCTTCAACAGATGGTGCTGACAGAACTGACTTTGCATGTGCAAAAAAATGAAGCTAGATCACCCTGCACCAGAATCAATTTCAAATGAATCAAAGACCTCAATATAAGGCCAAAAACTACAAAAATATTACAGGAAGAGGTAGGACTCCTAGGGTTCCTAGGGTTCCTAGATACAGGTCGAAACATCCTAAGTTAAGATCCAGAATCACAGCAAATCAAAGAAAGACTGGGATTGCATCAACTGAAGAGTTTCTGGATGGCAAAGGACATAGCTAGCAAGATAAATAGAGAGCTCACCGAATGGGATATTTTTTTTTACTAGCTATGTATCAGACAAGATCCTCAGCTCAAAAAATTAACCCCCCAAAAAAATCCCTCAAAGAAACAACAACCCAATTAATAAATGGACTAAAGATTTAAAGACAAACTTCTCAGAAAAAGTAAAAATGGCCAATAGACACATGAAAAATTGTTCAACATCTCTGGCCATGACAACAATCTCTTATGACAACAAATCTCTTAAAGTTAATAAAGAAGCCTTACAAGAGCCCAAGATTAGTATACCAAAAAAATCATTTGTATTTCTAGACACTTGCTCATTAACAATCCTAATACACACAAAAATCTCTATAGTAGCATCAAGATGATTAAAATACTTAGAAATAAATTTAGCAAATAACTGACATATCTTAACACTGATACTACAAAACATCATTTAAAAATCAGAAGTAAAGGAAATGGACAGTCTACATTCATGTATCATGAGATCTATGTATCTATGTATCTATGTATCTATTTCCTCTGACTGTCTATGTGCCTATACTGGGGCTAAACCTCAAGGGCCTGGGTGCCATCCTTTAGCTTTTCTGCTCAGAGCTAGTGATGTACCACTTGAGTCACAGCTCCCCTTCTGACTTTTAGTTTTTCTTCTTTCTTTTTTTATGGAGGTAAGAGTTTCATGAACTTTCTTGCTAGGCTGGCTTCAAATCACTATCCTTAGATCTCAGCCTACTGAGTAACTAATATTGTAGGTATGAGCCCCAGTACTGGTACAAAAAAAAGTATGCAATATATACTATGTGCCTTATATCTCAGTTCATTAAATGATTTTATAAAATATTTAATATAAAAATGGTTATTTGGTGGGGCATACGGGGTTAAATGGTATATAGAAATATGAACTCACATTTATATTTAGACAGAAAAAAGACAAAAAATCTATATATTAAAAATATTGTATGTCTGGGTAGAGGGATGGTAACACACTTTAAATTTTGTGCTTTTTAATTTTTTCTATACTATCTAAAATAAACATGTATCAATTTTATAAAGATAAAATTCTACTTAAGCATAGCAATAATTATACATCCTCACAGCATCAGATGTTCTTTGTAACTTTATGGCTTATACTGAAGAAAGTAAGTTTAAGTGGACTGAGAAAGGCTTTCTTATTCCTTTTTTTTTTTCTTTTGATGGTGGTACTGGGGTTTGAACTCCTGGCCATGTACCTGCTAGGCATGTGCTCTACTGCTTGAGCCACATTTTCAGCCCATGGAAGGCTTTCTCGATGTTAGGAATAATTGAACCCCTTGTAAGGTTTGCAAGGACTTTGCAAGGACTGAAATGTCTCCTCAGGTGACTGTCAAAGCAGGCTGAATTGTCTACTTGCACAGAAAATGGACAGTGTTCATGTGGCAAAGCCCTAGGCCAGTGCTTTGTAGCTAAAGGAAACCTCCATTAGGGCTAAGTTTGGAACTCCCTCAGTGGGAAATCTGCCAGCTCTCCACAGAACTAGAATTCCCTAAATCCAAGCCCAAACCAAAGCTCAAAAATGCTCTGTTTTGTTCTTGGAAAATAAATTTATCAACACTAAAAATAACTAAGACAAAGCCAAAAGATGAAAGTGACTTGGAATGAGTTTCAAACAGATGTTGGGCTAAGTTCTTGCAACTGAAGACTACCAGAGTAAGAATCCTGGAGATTTCTGCCATGATAGCAAGAGACAAAAACATGTAGTAAAGACATGTATTTATTTCAGTCAATTTTGTGTTACTCTAATAAAAGGAAAGGCTTCTTTTGGCTCACAGTTTCAGAGGTTCCAGTCCATGATCTGGTTGGCCCCATTGCTTACAGGTCTGTGTCCAAGTAGAACATGTGTGGAACAAAACTGCTCACCTCAAGGCCAGGAAACAAAAGAGTGGAAAAAGAAGCTGGTATCCCACTATCCTCTTCAAAGACATTCCCATATCCATGCCAAGAAGATTTCCCACTAGATCCCATCTCTTAGTAGTATCACTCTGGGGTACAAGTCTTTAACCTGGGGGACATCTGAGACCCAAACTATAGCAATACTGATCTTCATATTATCTATAAAGTCTGACTACAAACAGTTGCTTCTACTAAGAGGAGCTTTGACTTCTATATGAATCAACCACCTCTCTAGATTACTTATTTTGTTCTAAAGCATAAAATTTCACTGTAAGAAATTACATAGAGAGAACTAATTACAGAGGAAACATAGCATACCCGGCAAGGGATGGTTAGTGAACCAGCCTTCTTTTTTTTTTTTTTTTTTTTGCCAGTCCTGGGCCTTGGACTCAGGGCCTGAGCACTGTCCCTGGCTTCTTCCCGCTCAAGGCTAGCACTCTGCCGCTTGAGCCACAGCACCGCTTCTGGCCGTTTTCTGTATATGTGGTGCTGGGGAATCAAACCTAGGGCCTCGTGTATCCGAGGCAGGCACTCTTGCCACTAGGCCATATCCCCAGCCCGAACCAGCCTTCTTAAGAGCCATGAAACAAGGTACATCATGCCCTTCCTATGAAACCAGAAATGCAAGGCTTTTCTACAAATGCCTGACAAGAACAAGAAATCATCAGCTTATAAGCCACAATGTGCTGATGAGTTTTCCTTTTTCAAAGCACAACTGCAGAGCTGGCTGAATTCATACATGGAGGTCATGTGGGGATGAAGCATGTTGAGCACCAGGAATAGACCCTCCTATTGTCCTTCCACCCCAGCACAAACCACCCTCTGCTTCCAGCACTACACACCTGCCACCCACACTATACTTCCCTCCAAAGATGCATAGATTAGCACTTGTTTAATTAGCCAAGAATAGGAAAGCAGCTACCCTTTTAAATTTCAAAACAGATGTTAAACTAATTTGGGGAATGAATAAGAACAAGAGCCCAAGGTAGTCTAAAGAATGACTCAGCCTCAGACCCCCACAAGTTCCATCTCACTTGCCAAATGTGTCCATCCACTCAAATCTCTTGCCATCAAGATCCGGAATGTTGGGGCTGGGAATGTGGCTTAGCAGTAGAGTGCTTGCCTAGCATGCGTGAAGCTCTGGATTCAATTCCTCTGCACCACATAAACAGAAAAAGCCAGAAGTGGCACGGTGGTTCAAGTGGTAGAGGGAGAGCCTTAGGCAAAAGGGAGCCAGGGACAGTGTTTGGGCCTTGAGTTCAAACCCCAGGATTGGCAAAAAAAAAAAAAAAAAAAAAAATCCAGGATGTTCCCTGCCCTCCTCCGGCCTCCAGCTGCTTCTTTCAGAAATCCCACTACCATCTGAGCCTCCATAAGCCTCATGAAGGCCAAACACCTGCCCATCCCTATTCTTGAGCTCCTTCCCTCCCCCATTGGCCTGTCAGGCTGCTCTGACTAGCTTGAACCTCAAGATTACCTCCTTCACCAACCTGACACTGGTCCATCAGCCACCAAGCAGGGACTGCCACTTTGTTTCAGAAAGAAATGAAAATTTGACCTCCTCTGTGGCCATCTTGCCCTCAGCTTATGCAATGGCTTATGCATTTCTAACCAGATTTTTATTAAACCTGCCAAAGCATTTGTTCTAAAATTTTTCTTTATTCACTTTAACTCAGAGGGAAGGGTTATGATCACAGATTAATCACTAGTCTCCAATTCAGCCTTATTGTTAATAACGACAATGGTCTGGTCTCAATCTTTCTGACGCCTAATGGTTATGTATTATTTGTATCTTTTGGTTGTTGGCTTGGGGGAGAGATGAAAGGGAGTGGGAATAATTGCTTCAATTTTCTCCCCATCCCAACAACTGTGGTTTGTTGGAGTTTTTGTTGTTATTCTTGTTTTTGTTTGTGCTGGTAGTGGGACTCCAGACCTCAAATTCATATTTGGCTTTCTCTACTCATAACTGCTACTCTACCATTTGAGCCACACCTCCACTTCTGACTTTTTGCTCTTTAACTAGAGATGAGTCTGCCTGATTTCACTGTGTAGACTGGCTTCAAACTGTGATTCTCAAATTTCAGCCTCCTGGCCTAAACCACAGATGCCTAGGTCAGCAACTGAAACTTTGTTCTTTCTGTCTCTGGGCAGGAGGGATTTTCCCTAAGCTCAACCATAGGAGAAAGAAAGTTAAAAGCAGCAATTGATAAAACAGCATTTTTAAAGGGTCTTGAAGATTAAACTAAAACTAAATCTGTTTCAAAAGAATTAACAAGAATTATCCATGGAAAGAAATAAAAGATATCCAAATTAGAAACAAAAGAGAGGCCATATTACATGTATGGATTTGCAAACTAGACAAAACAGATAATTTTCTAGGAAAACATAGATTACCAAAATTAACTCAAGAAGAAACAAACAGTCCAAAAAGGGGGGGCTGGGAATGTGGCTTAGTGGTAGAGTGCTTGCCTAGCATGTATGAAACCCTGGGTTTGATTCCTCAGACTCACATAAACAGAAAAAACTGGAAGTGGCATTGTGGCTCAAGTGGTAGAGTGCTAGCCTTGAGCAAAACAAAAGCCAGGGACAGTGCTCAGGCCCTGAGTTCAAGCTCCAGGACTGGGAAGAAGAGAGGAGGGAGGAGGGAGTAGGGAGGAGGGAGGAGGGAGGAGGAGGAGGGAGGAGGGAGGAGGAGGAGGAGGGTGGAGGAGGAGGAGGGAGGAGGAGGAGGAGGGAGGAAGAGGAGGAGGGAGGAAGAGGAGGAGGGAGGAGGAGGAGGGAGGAGGAGGAGGAGGGAGGAGAAGGAGGAGGAGGAGGGAGGAGGAGGAGGGAGGAGGAGGAGGAGGGAGGAGGAGGAGGAGGGAGGAGAAGGAGGAGGAGGAGGAGGGAGGAGGAGGAGGAGGAGGGAGGAGGAGGAGGAGGAGGAGGGAGGAGGAGGAGGAGGAAGAGGAGGAGGAGGAGGAGGAGGAGGAGGAGGAGGAGGAGGAGGAGGAGGAGGAGGAGGAGGAGAAAAGGAGAAGGGAAAAAAAGGCAAAGGATATGAAAAAGTGACTCATCACAGGAAAATAGGAATGACTACCAAACATACAAAAACATGCTTCAGTGCTTCACTTACCTAGCCACCAACAAGTATGAGCTAAAGCAACAATATATTTTAAAACCTCTCATATGAACTCATACTTTTTAAAATAAATGTTAGCAAAGTTGTTGGAAGTTGGCACTTTTGTATACAATACTTCTGTGGATGACTCGATTGGAGTAGAAATGGTTCATATTTTACTATATTTGCATATTTCAATTTTCTAAAATTTTTTTGAGGTAAGGCACCAGTGGCTCATATCTATAATTCTAGCTACTCAGGAGGCTGAGATCTGAGGCTCAAGGTTCAAAGCTAGACAAATCCAAGAAAAAAAAATTGGGGGGTGCCAATACTGGGGCTTGAATTTAGGGTCTGGGAGCTGTCCCTAAGCTTTTGTGCTCAAGGCTAGCATTCTATCACTTTTTTGGTGATTAATTGAAGATAAGAGTTTCATGGACCTTCCTTCCAGGACTGGCTTCAAACCAATATCCTTGAATCTCAGCCTCTTGAGTAGCTAAGATTATAGGCCTGAGCCATTGG
Organism: Perognathus longimembris pacificus; assembly: GCF_023159225.1. Lineage (NCBI taxonomy): Eukaryota > Metazoa > Chordata > Mammalia > Rodentia > Heteromyidae > Perognathus > Perognathus longimembris. The sequence goes on from NC_063177.1 coordinate 12,929,880, forward strand.
CAAGCAGCCTAAGAAACTCTTACATCCAACTAACCAGCAAAAAGTCAGAAGTAGCCACACTGCACTGGTGCTCATGCCTGTAATCCTAGCTACTCAGGAGGCTGAGATCTAAGGATCACTGTTCAAACCCAGCTGGGAAAGTTGTGAGACTCTTACATCCGATAAACCACTCAGAAAACAGAAGTGGCACTGTGCCTCAAGTGGTAGAGCCTAGCCTTGAGATGAAGAGCTTAGGGATAGCACCCAGGCCCAGAGTTCAAGCCCCACACCCAGGCCCCAGAGCTCAAGGCCCAGGACAGGAAAAAAAAAAGGCTAGAAGCAGAGGTGTGGCTCAAGTGGTAGAGCACCAACCTGGGGCAAAAAAACCAAACAAGAGTACAAGACCCTGAGTTCAAGTCCCAGGACAAGAGCAAGGGGGCACACACGTGGGCACGCATGCACACACACAGAGAATGTTTTGTGTGTTATAAGAATTTGTTAATCAATATTTGAAATCCACATACAAAGCATTAGTACCATTATGATATATGTAGATTGGAGGACCATATTTGACAGAAGGACATACTTAAAATAGTTTGTGGATGTGGAACATGCTAGGTAAGAGGGAAAACAAGTAGCAAAGTACACAATGGCCCTGGTCTAGGAAAAAACTTTACATGCAAAGTGCTTAGGACACAGAAAGCCTTAGTCAGTATTTACTAAACAAATGAAGGAATAATGGGACCCAAAGTCAATAAATTACAGGAAACAGGAGAAAACGTGATCTGAACAGGAATAGGAATAACTTCAAGTAATTATGAAAAAAATGTCCACTTCCTCACAGGTATTATTCTGCCAAGCATCCTGAGTCATTGCTGTAGATAAACTGGGGTATTACTGATTTATAGACACTGAAGATTGAGATTTCTAAAGGTTGTGTCTTCACGGGTCTACTGAGCTCACAGCTAGCAGTGAGGGGGCCTCCACCACAGTCTAGTCACAATGTAACCAGAACACACAGATGGTCTGTGGCTGGAGGAGTTGATTATAAACTCAAAACATACACATTTGAAAGCTGTAATTCCAAATGTTGTAGTCTCAAAGGATCAAAATCCCTCACATCTAAAATCCCAGAAATTACAATCCCAAAATATTAAAACTGTGGAAGCCAAAGACTTAGAAACCCAAATCCCCACTGGGAGCAGGGAGGAGGCTATATAAGGTAGCTAGGAAGTTCAATTCTGGGGAAAGGATTAGAATATTTGGGGTCATAGGTAGTGACCATTGTCCTTGTTGAATATCATCCAAAGACTTAGTTTGTATGTCAGACGCCTACAATTTATAAAGCTGGGTGCACAAAATTACCAAACATTTTAATGTATTCTTATTTTCTTGTGTGTGTGTGTCTGTGTCTGTGTGGGTCTGTGTGTGTCTGTGTGTCTGTGTGTCTGTGTGTCTGTGTGTCTGTGTGCCAGTCCTGAGGCTAGAACTCAGGGCTTGGGCACTGTTTCTAAGCTTTTTTGCTCAAGGTGAGTGCTCTATCATTTGAGCTACAGCTCCACTTCTGGCTTTTCAGTGCTTTATTGGAGACTTTCCTGCTCTGGCTGGCTTTGAATTGTCATCTTCAAATCTCAGCCTCCTGAGTAGCTAGGATTACAGGCTAAACCGCCAGTGCCCACTTCTTTTTATTTCTCTCTCTCTCTCTCTATCTCTCTCTCTCTCTCTCTCTCCTCTCTCTCTCTCTCTCTCTCTCTCTCTCTCTCTCTCTCATTGTTATTGGCCAATTGGTTGAATTTAGCTCCTGGGCACTGTCCCTCAGCTTTTTCACTAAAGTCTAGTGCTCTACCACTTTGAGCCACAGTGCCACTTCCAGTTTTCTGCTAGTTAATTGGAGATAAGTGTCTCATGGTATACACACACACATACACACACACACACACACACACACGTATTTTTCAGCCATAAAGAAGAACAAAATCCTGTTTTTTTGCAGAGAAAAAAGAATGAAACTGGAAATCAGTATGATAAACTAAATGAGTCACTTGGGAAAACAAGTACTACTTTTTTTCCTTGTGGAAAAAAATAACATGAAAGTAGAGAAAGGTTATTTATTAAGAAGAGAGTGGGGGCTGGGGATATAGCCTAGTGGCAAGAGTGCCTGCCTCGGATACACGAGGCCCTAGGTTCGATTCCCCAGCACCACATATACAGAAAACGGCCAGAAGCCGCGCTGTGGCTCAAGTGGCAGAGTGCTAGCCTTGAGCGAGAAGAAGCCAGGGACAGTGCTCAGGCCCTGAGTCCAAGGCCCAGGACTGGCCAAAAAAAAAAAAAAAAGAAGAGAGTGGGTAAAAGGGACAAAAGACAGTAATGAGAGTCAACATAATTACAGAACATTGTGTGTGTGTGAAAATGTCATAACAAAACTAATGGTTTTAAACAATTATTATATGCTAATATATTTAAAAATTAACATCTAAACATAATAAAATCTTTCAACCAAGATTTTAAAAAAAGTGTCTCATGGACTTTCTTGTCCCGGCTGGTTTCCAACCATGATTCTCAGATCTCAGTCACCTGAGTATCTAGAATTACAAGCATGATCCACCAGCACCCAGCTCTTAATTTATTTTTGAGCTATTTCTCCACAAATATAAATCATCTGCTTATAACATTTAAACCATTCAATTATTATACCTGACTATGCTTTCAAAATATACAAGTTGGGCTGGGGCATGGCTCAAGTGGTAGAGAGTCTGTCTAGCAAACACAAGATTCTTAATTCAAGTACTAGTTTCATCAAAATTAAAAGACATTACTATTGTCTAGTAAGCAAACTGGCCTATAAAGTGTTCAGTCATGTTTTTATATATTTCACAAAGAATGTAAACAAAAATACAGTTTTCTTTTGAATGGTACTGGGGTTTGAACTCTGAGCCTCACATTGACTAAGCAGGCACTCTACCATTACCATGCTCCCAGCAAAGGCTCATTATTGAACAGAGCTCAGATATATGCTGGAGAAATACATAACCTATGAGCATGTTATGGCATATTGTCAGCCACTAAGGCAGGCAACTTTAGGGGCAAACTCCTGTTCTCCTGTTAATATACAGTCAAAGTGTCTTTTCTATTTGTTCCATTTGCCATTTAATGTCCCTAACATATATACCATGATCTTAAGGTAAGCATGCCACAAAATGTGTCTGCCATCTTTCTTTCCTGAACCATGACCTTAAAGCGAGCATGCTTAGAAATATGCCTAACCCTTTCGTGCTTTCCTATATGAATATGTATAGACTCCCAATAAAATCCCCATGCTTTGAAGGGCACTGCTTTGAAAACAACTCTTATGTTCTCCCTACAAATCTTTCTCTACGTGTGTGTGTGTGTGTGTGTGTGTGTGTGTGTGTGTGTGTGTGTGTACACGCGCTGGTCCTGGGGCTTAAACTCAGGGCGTAGGCACTGCCTCTTAGCATTCTGGGGTTTTGTTCAAGGCTAACCGTCTACCACCTGAGTCACACACCTCTACTTCCAGCTTTAAGTAGTTAGTTGAAGATAAGAGTTTCATGGACTTTCTTGCTTGGGCTGGCTTTGAACCATGATCCTTAGATCTCAGCCTCCTGAGTAGCTAGGATTACAGGTGTGAACCACCAGTATCAGCTACTCTTTCATTCCTTGACCACGCTTGATTTTAGCTTTCACTGCACCAAGAGGAGATTCCATTGTGTTCTGTTATAGTTCAATGGAAAATAATGAAAAATTGAAATGTATTAAACAATTGAACCATTTCCTCTTAAGGTCAGAGTATCTTTTAGCTTTTTGGAAAATTTTAAAACAGTACCAGGGGCTGGGAGCATGGCTTTGCAGTAGCATGCATGAAGTCCTGGGTTTGATTCCTCAGTACCACATAAGCAGAAAAAGCCAAAAGCTGTGCTGTGGCTTGAGGGGTACAGTGCTAGCCTTGAGGAAAAAGAAGCCAGGGACAGTGCTCAGGCCCTGAGTCCCAAGCTCCAGCACTGCCCCCCGCCAAAAAAGTACAAGAAAAACCACATCACCCTTTTATGTCATTTTCAAAGGTACAGTAATGTGTTGCATAACATTTCTGTCAATGACTGATTTCATATGACAGTAGTCTCATAAAATTATGTTAGCACCAGCAGACAGATGGATATGAGCAAAAACAAAGAAATATCCTGTGACTACAAGATTCCATTCCCTAAAACTCCAGATGGCTGACATAAAACCCCAGAGGGTCCACATGAGCCAACTGTTATGACAGCAGCAGTGTATTCTTATGAAGCCCACTTCCCATGTCAAAGGTTGTGTAAGTACCTCAAGCTCATTATAATGACCTTTATATGACCTTCTACTGGTAATGCTAGACAAGAAAGTACAAAGAGGATCAAATGTATAAGTGCCTGTTTCATCTTCTCAAAAGCACACGACTTTCCACACCAGGGCAACCAATTTGCAGTGGTCAAACCATTTGGGAAAGGATTAGAAGGGAAGTTCCTCAGTTCCGTGATCTTCCCTAGCCTTTTAGATAGTCAAACTCCCAGCCCTGGCCATGTTCAATTTAATCAGTCCTTATCCTGCTTCACACTTCAAGATATACTTTCACTTTGCCAAACTCTTCCAGGTATTTTGCTATGCAAACAATTAGGAAGCATCCTAATTTTAGACATCATATCCTAAGAACTGAGGAACATTAGGAACACTTCATCCACCAGTAACAACTGTAACATGTAGTGACATCATGGCTTCTTAAATTATGTAAGCCCACTATGATGTTTGTACAACAACAAAATTAGCACCCGGGCACCAGTGGCTCACACCTATAATTCTAGGTACTTAGGTATCTTAGCCTAGGAAAGCTAAGATTTGGGAGAATCAAGGTTCCAGACTAGCCTAGGCAAAAAAGTTCAAAAGACTCATTTGAGGCAGACAGACAGCATAAGGGTCCTGGTTATAAGCACATATGTGAAGCTATTCTCCATGGTTAGTAGGGTAACTGGTGAGACTAGATATGACCACAAGACTCAAAAAAGTCATCAGTTGGTACATCAAGTAAGTCCCATCAAAAGGGACTAATAGGGCAGGGAATATGACCTAGTGGTAGAGTGCTTGCTTCACATATGTGAAGCCCTGAGTTTGATTCTTCAGCACCACATATATAGAAAAGGCCAGAAGTGGCGCTTGTAGCCCAAGTGGTAGAGTGCTAGCCTTGAGAGAGAAAAAAAGAAGCCAGGGACAGTGCTCAGGCACTGAGTTCAAGCTCCAGAACTGGCAAAACAAACAAACAAAAGAGGACTAATAAAGCTAAAGAAGATGCTGATAAAATTTCTGGAGCCAGATGAACTGACATCAAGTCCAGATAACTAGGAGGTTCATACAGCAAGAAGAGTCCACCCAGTACATACACATAATGGACACAGACAGTGATCCTACAATTATTTCTTGGTTCTATGGTATACAGGACCTAGTTTTGATACTATTAAACCTCTACTATGAATATGCACGAGTGACTTGGCAACCCTAGCATATACAAATGCACATATGTTACATAAATTCTACCTGCCAATCAGAGTTTATGCCAAACAAAGAGCTGTCTATGGCTAACCCTAGCCCAAATAAAATCCCAGTAAACAAAGTATTGGGGTTTGGGGACATTGATCTTGAGCTGGCTGCTTCCTTGCAGCATATATTATTTCACTTAAATTTCAAGAAACTTATATTTTCATTATGCTTTGTGGTTTGCTTGGATTCTGCTCTTTGAGGACACAAGGCTAAGGTTAATTAGCCGTGTTGACTTTCAAAAATACCTTCTCAACAAGAGCATATCTAGCTCAAGTACAGCATGTCTAGGTGGTGCACATCTGTTATCCTTGCATGATGGGAAACCTAAAACAGGCAGTCGCAGCCTAGGCACATGCCTGAGCTGGAAATGAACCCCTGCCTCCCAACTAGCCAGCACAATCATCAGTGGCTCAGGCCTGTAATCCAAGTTACTCAGGAGGCTGAGACCTGAAATTGTGCAATATATCTGAGGATATATTCCTGTAGTTAAGCAACATGTGACTATTGAATCTCCTCTTTGGTAAAGCAATCACGGTTTTCCTCAGGGGAAAATATTGTCTCTCCCTATAAATTGATGCATTTCATTACTGAAAGGGAAAGAGCACAGTATAGAGGCATCACTCAAAGTTGCATTCCTCAGAGACAAAAACCAGGTACAGAACACACAGTAATGGAATGTTATTTGGAAGAGCTCCAAGGTTAATAATAAATGTTTTGGTTAGAGATAAAACAAGATATTAGCAAAACCCACTATCAAATACCACTCAAACATGAGGAACTATCAACAGCATGACATTTGGGAGATGCACTGCTACTGGCATATGCAGAACACCAATCATTTCAATTTACTATTGAAGGAGGCTCTGTACAGAGATGAATGAGTACCTTTCATATTGGAGGTTTATATATGAGGCCATAGTACAAAGGTACAAAGTGGCTCATGGCTATAATTCTAGCTACTCGAGAGGCTGAGATCTGGGGATTATGGTTCAAAGCCATCCTGGGCAGGAAAGTTTATGAGGTTCTCCAATTAACCACCAAAAACTGGAAATAGAGCTGTGGCTCACATGGTAGAGTATTAGCCTTGAGTGGGAAAAGGTCAAGGATACTGCCCAGGTCCTGAGTTCAAGCACTGGCACACACACGAAAGAAAGAAAGAAAGAAAGAAAGAAAGAAAGAAAGAAAGAAAGAAAGAAAGAAAGAAAGAAAGAAAGAAAGAAAGAAAGAAAGAAAGAAAGAAAGAAAGAAAGAAAGAAAGAAAGAAAGAAAAGAGGGAGGAAGGAAGAAAGAAAAGGAGGGAGGGAGGGAAGGAGGGAAAAATAATAGTCATGGCTAGTTTATTTAAAGTGAAGTTCTCAATGAGTCAATTACAGAACAATAACAATAGAAAAAAATTAACCTAATTTCTGCTGTTGATATCACTTGCAAGTTCATATCCTGTATCATTGTGGAGCCAAGGGAAGGGAATTTGGCAAGTCCAATCAAGAATACTTAGCAGCACCATTCCAAGAGCAGGTAATGAAACCTATGTCCTAAAAATAAATAGCAGACTACGGCCAAAGGAATTACCTAAAATATCTCACTATGAGTATACTACATAAAAATCTGCCATTGTGACTTTTCTTCAAAATTACTTTATTGAATTAGCACTTGTAAAACTACTTTAAGCCCAGGCTGGGGTACAGATCAGCAGTACAGCAGTAAATCACTTGCATATCATGTGTTATGTTAACTTTTAAAAGTGAAATACTAGTACATGAGCAGACAAGCAGGTACTATATATGCATAGAAAAACAAACATGGAATAAATCAAGAACTGTCTCCAATCACACATAGGAATGAGAGAAAAAGAGAGAGAGAGAGAGAGGAAGGGAGGGAGGGAGGGAGGAAAGGAAGGAAGGAAGGAAGAACATAATTAACAGAAGACATGCAGGAGAATCTTTAGAGTGGGAAACCTCTATTTGTAATATAAAAACTCAGAATCTATGATTCAGTAAAAACACAGTTAAATAAACATAACTGAGTGAACTGGGGAAAAATACTGCCTACTCATTCCAAACTCAGAGTTAAGTTCTTTGTATACAAAGAGTAAGGCCAGGCACTGGTGGCTCACACCTGTAATCCTAGCTACTCAGAAGCCTGAGATCTGAGGATCATGGTTTGAAGCTAGCCCAGGCAGGAAAGTCCATGACACTCTTATCTCCAATAAACTATTCAGAAAAAAAACAGAAGTGACTCTGTGGCTCAAGTGGGAGAACACTAGCCTCGAGTACAAAGAGGCTCAGGGACAGTGCCTAGGCACCGAATTCAAGCCCTAGGATTAGCAAAAAAAAAAAAAAAAAAAAAAAAAAAAAAAAAAAAAAAGGAGGGTAGCTGGGAATATGGCCTAGTGGCAAGAGTGCTTTCATCGTATACATGAAGCCCTGGGTTCGATTCCTCAGCACCACATATATAGAAAAGACCAGAAGTAGTGCTGTGGCTCAAGTGGCAGAGCACTAGCCTTGAGCAAAAAGAAGCCAGGGACAGTGCTCAGACCCTGAGTTCAGCTCCAGGACTGGACTGGCAAAAAAAAAAAAAGAGTAAGAACTAACTCAAGGGCAAAAAAATATACTAATAATCTAAAACATAAATATGAGTAGGTAACAACAATTAAAATATACAACAGCACTTAAATGTATACAATTTCAACCTCACTTTAATTTTTTTCATAATGTGTATGAATTATAAGTCTTTATAAACAACATGCACAACAACAGATCACATTCTAAAACCTTTTGATTTGTGTGATTTGTGGGCCTTAAACTCAGGGCCTCACACTCTTGCTTAGCATTTTACTCATGAATGATGCTCAACCATTTGAGCCACACCTCCACTTCCAGCATATTGGTAGTTAATTGGAGATGAAAGTCTCTCAGATTTATCTGCCCAGGCTGGCTTCAAACCTTGATCCTCAGATTTCAATCTCCTGAGTATCTAGGGCTTCAGGTATGAGCCACTAGCACCCAACCAAGAATTTACTTTTTGAGAAAAGAAATTAACAGAAAACAAAATGTTTTTTAAACCTCATGTTTAAACTAGTGGTGATGGATAACTTGTGTACACACACACACACACACACACACACACACCACATTTAGTGCTTAACATTTCAGTCTTTCAGGTTCTCTTCCTTCACCCAAATGCAGGTTACAGATAAACCCACTTCTTATGTTCTCTGCCTAAACCCACTTAAAGTAAACTTAAAAAAAAAAAACCTGTACAGTGCCACTATCATTATAGTCTCAAAGCTAGACTCAGCCTGGACCTACCCTTTCATTTGAAACTCTTAGTAAAGTGCCAAAGTACAATTCCTTCAAGTAAAAACAACCCCCATATTCTGATGTGAGGCTTCCCTTGTCCCCTTAAGATGACTTAAATTCAGTGCTTATTACTGAACTCTCATTTATTTAGTACAGAGCAAAGAGTTTTGTACCTTTTTCTTATCACACCTTTTTAAAATGTATTTCAACACACATAAAAACATAAAATTGTATATGTAAATGGAATACCATGTAATGTCTGATACATAATACATTACTCTGTTTAAAATCCTGACATTTTGAGTAGATTGGTTTAGGGTACTGTCAACACTCTTCCAGATGAAAATGTAGAAAAGGGATTGAGCAACTGATTTTCTTTTTTTTTTTAATTGTCAAATTGATGTACAGAGAGGTTACAGTTTCATACGTTAGGCCTTGGGTACATTTCTTGTACTGTTTGTTACCTCCTCCCTCACTCGGCCCTCCCCGCTCCCCCTTTCCCTCTCCTCCCATTAGTTGTTCAGTTGGTTTACAACAAATGGTTTTGCAAGTATTGCTTTTGGAATCATTTTTACCCTTTGTCTCTCGATTTTTATATTCCCTTTCACTTCCCTAGTTCTAATACCAGTATATACAGTATCCAGTATATTCAGATGAGATACAGTGATAGCACGAGTACAACCACAGGAAGGGATACAAGAGGATCATCAAGAAAAGAAGCTATGGTTTCACATGGTGTGTTGAAAGTAATTACAACAGTGATATAACACTTGTTTCCATAACATGGAGTTCATTTCACTTAGCATCATCTTATGTGTTCATAAGGGCATAGCTATTAGGCTCTTGTGATCCTCTGCTGTGACTAGCCTAAACCTGTGCTAATTATCTCTATGAGGGAAACCACAGAGCCCATGTTTTTTTGAGTCTGGCTCACTTCACTTAGTATAATTTTTTCCAAGTTCTTCTATTTCCTTATGACTGGGGCAATGTCATTCTTTCTGATAGAGGCATAAAATTCCATTGTGTATATGTACCACATTTTCCTGATCCATTCGTCTACTGAGGGGCATCTGGGTTGGTTCCATATTTTAGCTATGACAAATTGTGCTGCGATGAACATTGTTGTGCTGGTGGTTTTAGTGTGTTGCTATTTGTGGTCTTTTGGGTAGATGCCCAAAAGTGGGGCAGCTGGGTCATAGGGGAGCTCTATGTTTATTTAGCCTTCTGAGGAATCTCTATACCACTTTCCAGAATGGCTGAACCAGTGTACATTCCCACCAACAATGAAGTAGGGTTCCCTTTTGGCCACATCCCCTCCAACATTTGTTATTGTTAGTTTTCTTGATAAAGGACATTCTTACTGGGGTGAGGTGGAATTTCAATATTGTTTTGATTTGCATTTCTTTTATGGCCAGTGGCATAGAGTACTTTTTCATATGTCTCTTGGCCATTCTCATTTCCTCATCAGAGAAGTCTCTTTTTAAGTCTTTAGCTTACTTGCTGAGGAGTCTGCTAAACTTTCTCTCTTCGCAGATGATATGATGCTATACCTAAAGAACCTCATAGACTCTACTCCCAAGCTACTAGATCCAAAACTTTGGCAAAGTAGCAGGATATAAAATAAACCCTCAAAAATCAACGGTCTTTCTATATGCCAGTGACCCTAAGACTGAGGCCAAAATCAGAAAAGCAACTCCTTTTGCAATAGCCTCAAAAAACATAAAATACCTAGGAATAACCTTAACCAAAGAAGTGAAAGACCTCTATGATGAGAACTTTAAAAGCATGAAAAGTGAAATTAAGGCAGAATTTAGGAAATGGAAAAACCTCCCATGCTCCTGGATTGGGAAGATTAATATTGTCAAAATGGCAATATTGCCAAAGGCTATCTACAAATTCAATGCAATACCCATTAATAACCCAAAACCATTTTTTAATGAAATAGAGGAAGCAATCCAGAAATTCATATGGAACAATAAAAGACGCCGAATAGCAAAAACAATCCTAAGCAGAAAGAACAGTACTGGAGGAATTACAATACCAAACTTCAAGCTGTATTATAAAGCTATAGTAATAAAAACAGCTTGGTATTGGCACAGGAACAGGCCTGAAGACCAATGGAACAGAACTGAAGACCCAAAAATGAAGCTGCAGAACTATGCCTACTTAATCTTTGATAAAGGAGCTAAAAAAAATAGGATGGAAGAAAGATAGCTTCTTTAACAAATGGTGCTGGCAAAACTGGTTCAACACCTGCAACAAACTAAAACTAGATCCTTATATATCACCCTGCACCAAAATCAATTCCAAATGGATCAAAGACTTCGAAATAAAATCAGATACCCTGAAAACACTGAATACAAGAAGGAGTAGGAGAAACACTTGGGCTCCTTGGCACAGGATGAAACTTCCTTAATAAAGGCCCAGAAATGCTACAAATCAAAGAAAGGTTGGACAAATGGGACTGCATCAAACTGCAGAGCTTCTGCAGGGCAAAGGACATAGCTTGCAAGATAAACAGAAAGCCCACAGATTGGGAAAAGATCTTTATCAGCCATATAACGGACAAAGGCCTCATATCTAAAATATATTCAGAACTAAAAAAATTAAATTCCTCCAAAACAAAATCACAACTGATTTTCTTAAAAGCCTCATAGTATCCAGCCAGGCACTGATAGCTCATGCCTGTAATCCTAGCTACTTAGGAGGCTGAGATCTTAGGATGAAGGTTCGAAACCAGCCAGGGCAGGAAAGTCTGTGAGACTCTCATCTCCAATTCACCACTAAAAAGCTGGATGTGGAGCATGGCTCAAGTGATAGGAGTATAAAAAAGGTAAGGGACAACATACAGGTCCCAAGTTCAAGCCCCAGTAACACACACACACACACACACACACACACACACACACACACACACACACACACACCACAAAAATCACAAAGAAATATAGTAGGAGAGTCAGTCAAAAAAGAAAAATCCTGTGGGCAGGGATGGGAGAGGGAAACTGGGGGGGGGGGGGGGCAAGGGAGTAGCATTGTCCAAAAAAGAAATACATTCATTACCTCACTTACAAAACAGAAACACCTTTGTACAACACCTTAATAACAAAATTATATTTAAAAAAGAAAAAGCATAACTCTTCTAGCTAAAGTTTGAAAGCTTTCATACTATCCACCAAAAGCTTTGAAAGTCACCTTCACTAAGCATCCAAACTAAATCCGTCATGCCATCTTACCACTACCTGGTAAGACCAGCCTGAGATAGCGTAATAATTTTTTTCAGTGTGCTGAAGCCAATAAAATGCTTTCGGTTCAACAAGAGAAACAAGTTCTAAAACATTCAATAATGTGCACACAGCCCATGAACATTTCTACGCAAGTTTACTATCCTCTACTCAGAACATTACAAAAATAATCAAATTAGACTGGGATGTGGCTCAGTGTAGACCATGTGCTTTGTATGTGTAGAGGTATGTGTTTGATTCCTCAGCACTAAAAGAAAGAGAAAGAGAAAGAAAAGAGAAAGAAAGAAAGAAAAGAAAGAAAGAAAGAAAAGAGAGAGAAAGAAAGAAGGAAAGAAAGAAAAAGAAAGAAAGAAAGAGATAAAGAAAGGAAGGGAGGGAGGAAGGAAGGAAGCTAGGAAGGAAGGAAGGAAGGAAGGAAGGAAGGAAGGAAGGAAGGAAGGAAGGAAGGAAGGAAAGAAGGAAGGAAGGGAGGGAGGGAGGGAGGGAGGGAGGGAGGGAGGGAGGAAGGGAGGGAGGGAGGGAGGGAGGGAAAGAAGCCAAGAGGCAGAGAAACAGAGACACACACATATACAGAGAGGACACAGAGAAAGAGGAGCCAGAAAGATCGAAAAGTGAGAGAAAAAATAAAGAACAAAAGAAAGAACGAATGAACTTAAAGAGGAAGGGATGGAGAGAGGGAAGGAAGGAAGGGAGGGAGGGAGGGAGGGAGGGAGGGAGGGAGGGAAAGAAAGAAAGAAAGAGAGGAAGGGAAGGAGGGAAAGAGGGAAAGAGGGAAGGATGGAAGGAGGGAAGGAGGGAAGAAGCCAAGAGGCAGAGAAACAGAGAGACACACATATACAGAGAGGACACAGAGAAAGAAGAGCCAGAAAGATAGAAAAGTGAGAGAAAAAAAAATAAAGAACAAAAGAATAAATGAATGAACTAAAGAAGGAAGGGATGGAGGGAGGGAGGGAAAAATCAAGAGGCAGAGAAACAATGATACATACAGAGAGGAAAGAAAAAAGAAACAGAAAGAGGAGAAAGAGGAAGAGAAAAAAGACAGTGAGAGACAAAAAGAAAATGACAGACAGAAAAAGACACCATATACAGTGAGAGAGAGAGAGAAAGATGGAAAGAAAAGACAAACCATATGCTTTAATTATATGATGCCTATCTTAAAAACAATTCAAGTCAAACTCTTTATTGCATTACAGAAACAGTGATAAACCACCGTGAATACAAAAATGAAAAGGATACTGTCCTGATTTCCATGAATCCAGGGTGATAAGAAAGACACAGGCACACCACTATCATGCTGAAATTCCATGTCAAAACTTTGAATGGAGATCTAAATATTATTATATTATATATTATATTCATTATATTATTTCTCCCCTTGAGTCAGGCATGGTAATGCATGCCTAAAATCCAAGCAATGCAGGATGTGTAGGTAGGAGGGTCCAAGTCCTAGGCCACCCCTGGAAAAATACAAGATTGTATGAAATAAACCAAAGCATAAAGGGTTGGGTAAATGATTCAGTTGGTTAAACACTTGTATCAGAAGCTCAGGGCTCTGGGTTCAACCACCAGACTGTGTGTATTGTGTGTGTTCCTAGTCTCTCCTAAACAACCTGCTTCTCCATACTATTTGGCAAGGAGGGTCCCAGGAAATAGCTGATTCAGGTTTTTTTTTTTTTTTGGCCAGTCCTGGGGCTTGGACTCAGGGCCTGAGCACTGTCCCTGGCTTCTTTTTGCTCAAGGCTAGCACTCTGCCACTTGAGCCACAGCGCCACTTCTGGCCATTTTCTGTATATGTGGTGCTGGGGAATCGAACCCAGGGCCTCATGTATATGAGGCAGGCACTCTTGCCACTAGGCCATATCCCCAGCCCCTGATTCAGTTTTGAAGTATGAAGTGAACTCCACAAATCTGTAACCTCTTGGAGTGTCAAGAAATCATGATTAGACAAGTCAAGTCAAAGGGAGCGAGATTTGCACCTGCAGGAGCTCAGTGTGGCCTACTTGGGACACTCCCATCTGAAATCTCATAAGTCGTCTTTGCTGTGTGTATTTCTGTTAGCATCCTGGCCTGAGCTACCACCAAAATCACTCATTAAGGTCTGCTTACTACCCTGTAGGACATTTCTGGTCCACAGCTGCAAATGCTTCCAAATCTTTCTTGAAAACCAGTTCCAGAGGCTTCACAAGCACTCTGTCAAATGTCACAGCAACAACCCCATTCCCACTATCAGTTTTCTGTGTGAATCAGGCTTTCCTTCACTGTAACAAAGTATTCAGGGGAAAAAAATCAGGAAGGGTTTATCTGGGCTCAGAGTTTTCAGAAGTTTCAGTCCATGGAGCCTCAATCCGTGTTTCTGGGTATGTGAGGCAGAATATTATGGTGGAAAGATATAATAGGGCAGAGATATTCAACTCATGGTACCAGGAAGCAGACAGGGTGATAGGAAGACACCAGAATAAGATATATCCTTCAAAGACACACCATCAGGCACCCATTTCCTCCAACTAGGTCTTGCCTTCAACTACCTCCCAAGAGTTAAATTTTTGAAATCATCAATAGATTAAATCATTGATTAGGTTAATGGCTTTCTGGTCTAATCATCTCTGAAAATGCCCCACAGACACACTTTTAAGTGTGGTTAACTTATTCAGGCTCTCTTAAGCTCTTAACCCAATCCAATTAACAATCAAGATAAACCATCATACATATATGGTGGTTAATATGATTAACCACATACATGGTCATTTATGATTGTTAGAAATATATGTTCATACAAATGAACCAACTTTACATGTAAGGGATGAAAATGATAAAATTTAATTCTAGAAACCTTGTATTTTGGAAAACAAATTTAGACATGCCATTAAAAGCATGAGTGACAAAAGTAAAAATATATGAATTATACTAGATCAAATTATAAAACTTCTGTTTTAAAAGAACAACATTAAGAAAGTAAGACAAGCCCATCAGCCCTTGCGCGCCGCCCTCCCCTTCCTCTTTCTCGGCGCTGCCCACAGAGGTGGCTGCCATCTCTCCCGCTCAGCATCATGGCTGCCCTCAGACCTCTGGTGAAGCCCAAGATCGTCAAAAAGAGGATCAAGAAGTTCATCCGCCACCAGTCAGACCGCTATGTCAAGATTAAGGGGCATCGACAACCGGGTGCGGAGGAGATTCAAGGGCCAGATCTTGATGCCCAACATTGGTTATGGGAGCAACAAGAAAACAAAGCACATGCTGCCCAGTGGCTTCCGGAAGTTCCTGGTCCACAACGTCAAGAAGCTGGAAATGCTGCTCATGTGCAACAAGTCTTACTGTGCCGAGATCGCCCACAACGTTTCCTGGAAGAACCGAAAAGCCATCGTGGACCGAGCAGCCCAGCTGGCCATCAGAGTCACCAATCCCAATGCCAGGCTGCGCAGTGAAGAGAACGAATAGATGGCTCACATACACTTTTTATTTGTGCTTAAATAAACCACAGAAACTAAAAAAAAAAAAAAAAAAGTAAGACAAGGGGCTGGGAATATGGCCTAGTGGTAGAGTGCTTGCCTCGCATACATGAAGTCCTGGGTTTGATTCCTCAGCACCACATATATAGAAAAAGCCAGGGGCTGGGAATATGGCCTAGTGGCAAGAGTGCTTGTCTCCTACACATGAAGCTCTCGGTTCGATTCCCCAGCACCATATATATGGAAAACGGCCAGAAGGGGCGCTGTGGCTCCGGTGGCAGAGTGCTAGCCTTGAGCGGGAAGAAGCCAGGGATAGTGCTCAGGCCCTGAGTCCAAGGCCCAGGACTGGCCAAAAAAAAAAAAAAAAAAAAAAAACCCGAAAAAGCCAGAAGTGGCACTGTGGCTCAATTGGTAGAGTGCTAGCCTTGAGCAAAAACAAGCCAGGGACAGTGCTCAGGCCCCGAGTTCAAGCCCCAGGACTGGCAAAATAAAAAAGATGAAAAAGGAAAAGAAAGTAAGACAATTCACAGAATGGAATAAAACATTTAAAAATTATTCATTAGCCAGGGAAGCAAACCTACAATCCTAGCTACTTGAGAGCTACAGACTTGAGGAATGAGGTTTAAGGCCAGCTTAAGCAAAAGCAAATTAATGATATTTCATTTCAATCAATGACTGTGTGCAGGGGCATGTATCTGTCAACCCTCACAATGGTAGAAAGTTCAAATAAGAGGATAGCAGTCCAGGATGGATCAGGCACAAAATGAGACTCTATCCAAAACAAT
The DNA here is from genome assembly GCF_023159225.1 of Perognathus longimembris pacificus. Classification (NCBI taxonomy): domain Eukaryota; kingdom Metazoa; phylum Chordata; class Mammalia; order Rodentia; family Heteromyidae; genus Perognathus; species Perognathus longimembris. Next base: position 12,946,211 of record NC_063177.1, read on the forward strand.
AACCAATACAAAAAGTGATAGAGAGCCTGCCTAGCAAACTCACGGTCCTGAATTCAATCCCCAGGAACATCAAGAAAAGAAATTATGTCCATAATAAGGTTTAAAATCAATAGCATCCATAATATATGAAGAATGTCTATCACTCCAAGACAAAAAAAAAACTAATTTAAAATGGATAAAGAATACAAATATACTTTTCTGTATACAAGAATATACAAATGGCCAATAAGGACATAAAAAGATGCTGAATACATTGTCATTGGGGAAATACAAATCAATCCACAGTGAAATCAGATATATGCACATGTAATCCTTGCTACTGAGGAGTCTAAGACAAGAAGATTACATGTTTGAAGCCAGTCTGAGCAACATAGCAAGATGTCCATCTTAAACACACACAGACACAGACACACACACATGCACATACACACACTATCACACTCACTAGGATGGCTAGAAAAATTAAATAATAACAAGTGTTGACAAGAATGTAAAAAATGGACATTGATGAAAGTGAACTATGGTGGGTGGAGATGAGAAGGAGGGAATGGGAGAGAATGAGGGAACAGATGACACAGTACAATAGGAAATGCACTTATTACCTAATGCATGTAAATGTAAACCCTCTGTATATCACCTCTATGATAACAATAAAGTAAATTTTTAGCAAAGAATGTAAAAAAAAATAGAATATTCACTTGCAGCTAGTGGGAATGTAAAATGATACAGCCACTTTGGGAAACAGTCTGGCAGTTCCTCAAACAGGAGCACTCCCATATAACCCTGCAATTTTACTGCAAGGTATATATCCAAGAGAAATTTTAAAAGCCAGGTGCTGAGAGGAGGAAGATGGCACCACCACAGTAGGGAGGCACCCCAACTCACTCCAATTGAATAGCGAGCTGGGAACTCCAGCACCCAACACGCCATCAAGAACCCAGCAAAACCAGCAGCCAGAAGCAATAGAGAAATGCAGGAAACAAAAAAGAACAAAAAAAAGAAGAGCCTATAACCTGCACGAAGCTGGAATATCTCCGGGGTACCCTCCCCCCCCCACCCGCTGACCCTGGCCCGAACAGGGCCAGGCTGGGAAAGGGGACCCGGCACCGGCAAACCAACTGCCAAAAAGTCACGCCAGGAGTTCAGAGTCCAGACAGCAGGTCTCCACGGAACCCAGGGGAGCGTGGACCGATCAAGACAGATTGCGGCGGCAGCAACGGGAAGTTCGGGATCACACGGCCAGGATCGAACGTGAGCTGCGGGGGAACCAAGCGGGAGCTGGGGCCGCCACCACCAAAGGACCGCCCGGCACCCCACCCCTGAAAGGTCAACAGCAGCGTGGGACACACACACACACACACACACAATCCAGGACCAGTAAGTTCCACATTACCCCCTCCCCCAACAGACCAGCTATCAGAGACCCAAACCCTACAAAGAAGCTAGAACTACCTTCCTCCCCCTCCCCACCCCGAGGGAACAAAGAACCCCCAAATCAGGCCGCAAAAGGACTCTGGGAAGACACAGGAGCTAGCAGGGGAGGGGCAGAGCAGCGCCAAGGCAGCAGAGGAGCCTGAACCAGGCGCACCGGCCCCGCCCCCCTTCCCAACAGGAGCTCGGGGACCAGTAGACATTGAAAGCTCCACCTGAGGTGCCTGGATCTCGCAGACTTTTTCAACAAAAGTCACAGGCATGCTGGTCGGCAATACTAGCTCAGCATGGACACCTGGGCCGGATCACACGCACCCCTCGCAGCGGAGGCGCAGTCTGAGGGCGCTAACCCGCGCCCAGAGACTTGATCCCACTGGGGCCCACACATACCGACCCCCACAGCAAACTCACAGGAGGGCACAAGCACACCCCAACAACCCGGGGCCCGCTCTGGTAGGTGTGCCCCCGCACAGGTGGGCAGGGCCCCCCTCCCGGCGGCAGCGCCCGCTCTGATAGGCGCACCTGCACAAGAGGGCAGAGCCCCCCAGTGGCAGTGCCCACTCAGTTTGGTGCATTTCGCATAAGTGGGTGGACCGCCCCTCAACAACACCGGCCCCAGAGCAATCTACACAGGAGGACGAACTGCCTGAGAGGTGAGCTCCTCTGACCAAGATACAGAGTGGGGAAACAAGAACCAAAGAAGAGAAAAGCCTCCACGCCACGCTGAATCAGCAACCAGCAAACCCCCACCAGGAGCATGCTAGGGTCAGCACAACACAGCGGCAGGACACTAACCCACAGAGAAAGACACAGAACCTACCCACCCACAAGTGCAAGGAGGGTGACCACCCCGGCAACAACTGAGAAGGTCATGTTCACCAATTGGGCAGTAAGGTTCAACAACCAAACCCAAACCCAGAGCCAGGACACAAGTCTCCCACTGACAGACCAGCGGGAACCAGCACAAAGCCAAACCAGGGAAGCCACACACAGATCTCTAGATGCGCAAATCACAAAGAAATATAACAGTTCATCAAAGGGCAAACCAACTCGACAGCTCCAAAAAGCAGCACGACTGAAGAGGAGATGGAGAATAAAAAATCAACTGAGGCTATGTTAGCAGAAATGACGGAAAATCTCAGAAAAGAAATCAGAAAACAATTCCAGGAGTTTAGAGTGGAAGTCTCGAAGGACATCCAGGAAGCCAAGAAAGAAATGGAAGCAAAAATGGATACAGTGCAAACCTCCGTTAAAGAAGACCTTAACATCCTGAGAGGTGAAATGCATGAAAAAAATAGATTTAAAATACAACTCTTTAAAGGAAGAAATTTCCACGATCAGAGCTGATCTGGTAACCATAAATAGCTCTCTGACATCCATAAACTCTGCAATTGAATCCACAGCACAAAGAATTGACCATATTGAATCCAGAACCTCTCTCGGACGATGATGCAGCCAATAAGAACCAGAAAATTACCACACTCCAAGAAACGGTAAAGCTCCAGGGCAGACTAATCCAGGAGCTAGTGGACAAATACAAGAGATATAATCTGCACATAATTGGAATAGAAGAAGGAGATGAATACCAGAGCAGAGGGCTTCAACATATTTTCAATAAAGTTATTGCAGAAAACTTCCCCAATCTCACAAGGGACCCCATCCAGGTAACCGAAGCCTATAGGACACCTGGCAGACCAGACCCTAGAAAAGCCATGCCAAGGCACATAATATTCAAGACTTCAGATCTCGGGAATAAAGAGCAAATTTTGAATGCAGCCAAACCGAAGAAAGACATCTATTACAATGGGAAGAGGATCCGAATAACAGCAGATCTCTCCACACAAACCTACCACGCGCAAAGAGAATGGAAGAACACCATCCAAGTTCTACAGGCCAACAAGTGCCAACCTAGAATAAAATATCCAGCGAAGCTGGAGTTCATATTCGAGGGGAAAACCAGATCTTTCCATAGCAAAGAGGATGTAAGGGAGTATGTGAATAAAAAACCAGACCTACAGCGAATTCTAAGAGGGGAATCCCACCCAACAGAGATCATACAGGACACACAGACAGAAACAGAAAGAAACTACAATAACCAGAGCCCAACAGAAAGAGCAGCTCAATAAAGACAAGAAAAAAAAGAGAAAAAACAGCCCAACAAGAAAATGGAAGGAGAAAAAACACTCATATGCTTGATCTCTTTGAATGTAAACGGTATAAACTCTCCAATAAAGAGGAGCAGACTGGCAGCATGGATCCGCAAACAAAAAGTTGCCATCTGTTGTCTACAACAGACCCACCTTACAGCAAGGGATAAAAACAGTCTCCGAATGAAAGGATGGAGCAAGATCTTCCAAGCAAACGCACCTACCAAAACAGCAGGAGTAGCCATTCTGATCTCAGACAAGCTGGACTTTTCATTAAAATCAACTCAAAAAGACAAAGAAGGTCACTACATTTCAATACAAGGAAAAATCCAGAATCAAGACATCACGGTGATAAATGTATACTCACCGAACAAAAGAGGCCCTACATATGTCAAGCAAATTCTCACAGAACTACAGAATAAGATAGACCCAAACACAATCATAGTGGGTGACTTTAATACCCCACTCTCTCCAAGAGAAAGATCCAACACCCAGAGGATTAGCAAGGGAGCTGAAGACCTAAGTAACACCATATCCCAAATGGATCTGACAGCTCTATACAGAATCTTCCACCCTACAGAGACCCAATATACCTTCTTCTCAGCACCCCATGGATCATACTCCAAAATAGAACATGTCATAGCCCACACAAAGAACCTCAGCAAATACAAAAGTATTGACGTCATCCCATGTATTATATCTGATCACAGTGGACTAAAGGTAACCCTCAATAACAAAGGATACCACAGAGGCTATACACATTCTTGGAGGCTAAACCCCACACTGCTATCCAACACTTGGGCCACAGACCAAATCAAAGATGAAATCAACGAATTCATAAGCCACAATGACAATGAAAATACATCATAAAGAAACCTATGGGACACAGCTAAGGCAGTACTGAGGAGCAAGATCATTGCCCTCAGCACTCACATTAAGAGAATGGAAGCAGAGCAGGTGAATAACCTCACGATGAAACTAAAACAACTGGAGAAACAAGAAATGATTGAACCTAAAATGACTAGGAGGAGAGAGATCACAAAGATTAAAGAAGAGATAAATCTGATTGAAAATAGAAAGAAATAAGACTAAAAGCTGGTTCTTTGAGAAAATAAATAAAATTGACAGACCCCTCGCAAGACATACAAAAAATAGCAGAGAAGAGACTCATATACATAAAATCAGGGACTCCATCGGGAAAATTACAACAAGTACACACGATATTCAAACAATCATAAGGAACTATATCCAGAACCTCTACTGAGAAAAAAACAATAATTTTACAGAAATGGATCAATTCTTAGAGAAGTACAAACTGCCCAAACTGAACCAAGAAGAAATAAATCAACTAAATAAACCAATAACTTACAGTGAGATACAGGGGGTAATCAAGAACCTCCCAACAAAGAAAAGCCCAGGTCCAGATGGATTCACCAATTAATTCTATAAAACCTTTACTGAGGAACTAATACCAATACTCCTCAAACTCTTCCGCGAAATAGAAACAGAGGGAGAAATCCCAAACTCATTCCATGAAGCTAATATCATACTCATTCCCAAACCAGGCAAAGACCCAACAAAAAAAGAGAACTACAGACAAATATCACTAATGAACACAGACACAAAGCTCCTCAATAAAATATTAGCTAACAGGATCCAGAAACTGATCAAGAAAATCATACATCATGACCAAGTAGGCTTCATCCCACAGTCACAAGGATGGTTCAACATCCGTAAATCAATCAATGTAATTCACCACATAAACAGAACTAAAATCAAGAATCACATTGTTATCTCAGTCGATGCCCAAAAAGCCTTTGACAAAATACAACATCCATACCTATTAAAAGCTTTGGAGAGAACAGGAATAGGTGGAACATTCCTCAAAACAATAAAAACCATATACAGCAGACCAACTGCTAACATCATATTAAATGGAGAGAAACTTAAATCATTCCCCCTAAACTCAGGAACAAGACAAGGATGCCCACTCTCCCCAATTCTTTTCAACATAGTGCTGGAATCCCTAGCCATAGCAATAAGGCAAGAGGAGGACATCAAAGGGATCCACATCGGCAAGGAAGAAATCAAACTATCACTATTCGCGGATGACATGATCTTATATCTGAAGGACCCAAAAAACTCAGTCCCCAAACTCCTACACCTAATAAACCAATTTGGCAAAGTAGCAGGATACAAAATCAATCCACAAAAGTAAGCAGCTTTTCTGTACACCAGCAATGTACAAGCAGAAAAGGAAATTATGGAAACAATTCCATTTACAGTAGCCAAAAAAAGAATAAAGTACCTAGGGATCAACCTAACCAAGGACGTGATGGACCTATTTAATGAGAACTATAAAAATCTAATAAGTGAAATCAAAGAAGACACAAGGAGATGGAAAGACCTCCCATGCTCATGGGTAGGCAGAACCAATATAGTGAAAATGGCCATATTGCCCAAATTGTTATACAAATTCAATGCAATCCTTATCAAAATCTCAGTTACATTCTTCACTGAAATAGAGCAAGCAATCCATAAATTCATATGGAACAACAAAAGACCTACAATAGCCAAAGCAATTTTAGGCAAAAAAAAGCAGTGCACGAGGTATCACCAGACTTCAAGCTCTACTATAGGGCCATCATAACAAAAACAGCCTGGTATTGGTATAAAAACAGACCGGAAGACCAATGGATCAGAATTGAAGATCCAGAAATAAAACCACACTCTTACAGTCAGCTGATATTCAACAAAGGAGCTAAAGACATACAATGGAATAAACAGAGCCTCTTCAATTACTGGTGCTGGGAGAACTGGACAGCCATATGCAGAAAACTCAAAGTAGACCCAAGCCTATCACCATGCACCAAGATCAACCTAAAATGGATCAAAGACCTCAATATCAAACCTGAATCCATGAAACTACTGAAGGACAGAGTAGGAAAGACGCTAGAACTTATAGGCACAGGAAGGAACTTCCTGAATAGAGTCCCAGGGGCACAACAAATAGGGGAGAGAGTCGACAAATGGGACTACTACAAATTAAAAAGTTTCTGTACAGCTAAGGACATAGCCACCAAAATAGAAAGACAGCCAACGATATGGGAAAGGATATTTACCAGCACAGCAACAGACAAAGGCCTGATATCTGTTATCTACAGAGAACTCAAAAAACTAAGCCCCTCCAAGCCCAATAAACCTATTAGGAAATGGGCAAAGGAGTTAAAGAGAGACTTCACAAGAGAAGATATAAAAATGGCAAAGAAACATATGAGGAAATGTTCAACATCTCTGGCAGTAAAGGAAATGCAAATAAAAACAACCCTGAGATACCACCTCACCCCAGTTAGAATGGCCTATACTCTGAACTCAGGCAACAACAAATGCTGGAGGGGGTGCGGGGAAAGAGGAACCCTTCTCCATTGTTGGTGGGAGTGCAAATTAGTACAACCACTTTGGAGATCAGTATGGAGGTTTCTCAAAAAGCTCAATATAGACCTACCCTATGACCCAGCCATACCACTCCTAGGCATCTACCCGGAACAGCAGGCCCCAAGATATCAAAAAGACATTTGCATTTCCATGTTTATCGCTGCACAATTCACAATAGCCAAAATATGGAAACAACCCAGATGCCCCTCCACAGATGAATGGATCCAAAAAATATGGTACCTATACACAATGGAATACTACATAGCGATTAGGAATGGTGAAATATTGTTATTCGCAGGGAAATGGTCAGAACTTGAACAAATAATGTTGAGCTAGACAAGCCTAGAACACAGAAAACAAAGGGGCATGATCTCCCTGATATATGACTGTTAAGATGGGGTGATGGAGAGACAGTAGAAACCAGGTCTGTGAAACCAAAAACTGCTTGTCAAATGGTATTTCCCACAGGATTGGGTCAGGGACCCAACATTATGTAACTAAAACCAAACAACTACTCAACATATAAAGGTCAAAAATTGACCTCTGAGTGGAATACAATAGCTCAAAAGCTATGTATGTACGTTCATATAAGACTACTGTCGACATATTGTCTAATGTCGACATTACATTTAAAGCCCTAGGCGAATTTTCTTGGGTGTAGGCCACGTGGCTACTGTATAAGTTCTTGGTACATTGTGTATTGTATATATGTCTACCTGACCTAGGGAAGGGAAAGAAAAACAGGGTGTAAGATATCACAAGAAATGTACACACTGCCCTACTCTGTAACTGTACCCTTTTTGCACAACACCTTGTCAAAAAATTTGTGTTTAATTAATAAATAAATTACAAAAAAAAGGCCAGGTGCTGATGGCTCAGGCCTATAATCCTACCTACTCAGGGAGCTGAGATCTGAGGATAGTGGTTCGAAGCCAGACCAGGCAGGAAAGTCTGCGAGACTCTTATCTCCAATAAACTACTCAGAGAAAGGTGAAAGTGGTGCTTTGACTCAAGTGGTAGAACACTAGCCTTGAGCACAAGTGGCTCAGTGTTGGGGATTCATCTTGGCCTTAAGGGGAGAAGGGCGAGGAGATCGCTCCCAAGACGCCGCCCTTCCCCCAGCCCTGGGGCAGTGTGGAAGTAAGCCACACCTATCTCCTTCTGGGTCCATAACCAGAAGGGGTAGCTTTGAGACCATCCCCCACCTTGCGCCAGTGAGCACACAGGGCGGTACAATGGGAAGTGACGTTAGCCCATGAGGGAGGTCCTTGGGAGCTGCTCTTGGACGAACAAGCTTGCCAGCCTATCACAGCTCATGCTCAATCCTCGTCATCACTACTATATTACTGTGAGCCCCTCCTAAATAAACCGGATTGCTCTCCGAAGCCTCTCTGAGATCTGTCTGCGCCTGGCTTCCTTGGTGGGTAAGGAGGGAGGAAAAGGGGATCTCGTTCGGCCACGTGCACCTTAGGCTAGCCCGTGTCCCTCGCTCCACCTTGGCCACCTGCTGGTCGGGTGCCCAGGGGAGAGGGTGACAAGGGGAGCACTGATAAGGAGTAAGCTTAGCATCCCCGCACCAGGGGAGGTAAATCTAGCCCGGCAGCTCAGGGATAGTGCCTAGGCCTTGAGTTCAAGCCCCAGGCTTGGCAAATAATAATAATAATAATAATAATAATAATAATAATAATAATAATAATAATAATAAATGTCTACAAGAGCAAAGTTGGAAACAACCAAATACCTACCAAGAAAGAATGGATAAATGTGCTATATCCACACACTATAACATTGTTTTTCCGTGCAAAATAATAACATATTGCCACATGTTACAGCATGGATGAACCTTGAAACTACTCAGCTAAGTAGAAGAAGCCAGTCACAAACAACTAACCTTATGATTCCATGTACATGAAACATCTAGAATAAGGATATCTATAAGAAATTGAAAGTAGTTTAGTGGTGGCTTAGGGCTAAACAGCAGGAAGACAGGAAGAGTGTTAGTTTGCCAGCACTTTGATAACAAGGCATCAAATACAGGGTAGCTGAAACAAACAAGCCAGGTGCTGGGGCTCACACTTAATATTCTTAGCTACTCAGGAGACTGAGATCTGAGGATTGGGATTTGAAGCCAGCCCAAGCAGGAAAGTCTGTGAGATTCCTATCTCTAATTAACTACCAAAAAGCCAGAAATGGAGGTGTGACTCAAGTGGTACAGTACCAGCCTTGAGTGAAAAAGCTAAGGGACATAGTCCAGGCCTTCAGTTCAAAACCAAAGACTGGCACAAAAAAAGAGACAGAGAGAGAAAGGAAGTGCGTGTGGGGTGGGGGGGGGAGGTATTTGCTCATAGTTCTAGAAGGTAGAAGTGAAATTGCATCCAGCATTTGTCAGATTCTCCAAAGATGATTATAGGGCTTTCCTCTTTTATGTGTATAATATTTGTGCTAAAGTATGTCCAAATACATCGAAATTCCTACAATAAGATCTATTTCTTTTATTTTTGGTGTTTATATCATACTATGCATATAGTTTACTTATATGGCCTTCTACTGTCCTAATCAGGTGTGATGCTTTGGTGTTTTCTTATGTTAACAGCATGGGAGTTATCATCTGCCTTTTTGTGTTTAGGCATTCATGATTCTGTTTCAATCTTTTTTTTCCCCACGTTTCTGCTTCTTACCACTCCTACTACAACCTGATGCAAGTTCTTCTTGTCCCTGACACCACAAACCCTCACTTCCACTATTCAGCAACATTGAGGTCAATGCTCACCTCACAAATTGTGCAGATGAAATACAAAAAAAGCCCTTTGCCTTTTTGTAAGTTGTTTATTCACTCTTTTGTTTCCTTTGCTGCTGCACTGAAGCTTTCAAATTTGATGCAATTCCATTTGTCACTTGTTGCTATTAATTTTTGGATTATTAGACTCCTTTTCAGACAACCCTTGCTTATACTTTCATCTTGAAGTGCTTCCTACAGTTTCCTCTATGAGTTTCAAAGTTTCAGGTCTTCCCTTATAAGTTTTATTCATTTTGAGTTGATGGGAGGGAGGGGACTTGAATTCAGGGCCACTCACTCTCACTTGGCTTTTTCTGCTCAAACCTAGCATTCTATCACTTGAGTCATACCTCCATTTCCAGCTTTGTGGTAGTTAATTGGAGAGAAGGGCCTCATGAACTTTCCTGCCTGGGCTAGCTTCAAACTGCAATACTTAGATCTCACCCTCCTGAGTAGCTAGGATTACAGATATGAGCCACTGATGCCTGGCTTAAATTGATATTCTACAATGTGAGAGATAGGGATCTGATTTCAGCTTTCTACATGTGAAGATTTAGTCTCTCCAGCATCACTGGTTAGAGACTGTTCTTCCTCTAACAGATCTAGAACATAAAAAGAACTAAAAAATTTGAAGACTGGAGGTATGACTCTAGTAGTAGAAACCTTGTCTAGCAAGTGTAAGACCCTGAGTTCAAATCCAAATAACACACATGCGTGCATGTGTACATACACACATAATTAAATGTTAAAAAAACAAATAATCTAATTTATAAATGGCAAATGAAGCTAGGTATAGATGGTTCATGCCTGTAATCCTAGCTACTCTGGAGGCTGAGATCTGAGAATTGTAGTTCGAAGCCAGCCCAGGTAGAAAAGTCCATGAGATCTCATTTCCAATTGCCACCAAAAAACTAGAAGTGGAGATCTGGCTCCACTGAGAAAAAGCTCAGAGACAGCACGTAGGCCCTGAGTCTAAGCCCTACAACCAATAATAAAGAAACAAACTAATTAATTAATTAATTAAAATAGAATAAATGGCAAATGACCTGAAGACACTTTTCTAGAGAGGAAGTATTAATGTTCAATAAATATGTACAGAAAATATTCAACATATTTAGCCATCAGGGAAATACAAATCAAAACCAAACTGAGAGTGGGAAAATGGAGACAGCAAGGGAAACACTATCCAAAAAGAAATGTACAGATTACCTGACTTAAGCAACTGGAACCTCTCTGATTATTGTATAATAACAATTTAAAAAATAAAAAGTAAAAAATAAGGGGGCTAGGAATGTGGCTTAGCAGTAGAGTGCTTGCCTTGCATGCATGAAGCCCCGGGCTTGATTCCTCAGTACCACATAAACAGAAAAAGCCAGAAGTGGCATTGTGGAGTGCTACCCTTGAGCAAAAGGAAGAAGCCAGGGACAGTGCTCAGGCCCTGAGTTCAAGCCCCAGGACTTTCAATCAATCAATCAATAAAATTTAAAAAGCTACATTGAGATTCCATCTCACCCCAGTCACAACGGTTACCATTGGAAAAACAAAAACAATAAGTGTTGGCAAGGATCTGGTGGGGAAAGGACCCTTATACATTACTAGTGAGAATATAAATTAGTGTAACCACTTTGGGATTCAGCATAGAGGTTCTACAACAAAATTTTCTTTAAAGTAAGATTACCATATGATCTACCCATACCACTCCTGAAGGAATTAAAGTCAGCATATCAGAAAATCTGCACACCAATGTTTTATAGCAGCACTATTCATAATAGCCTTGGTATATAATCAGCCTAGTTACTCATCAATTGATGAATGAATAAAGAAAATGTATTTATACACAATAGAGTATTACTCAGCCATTAAAAAGAATAAAATCATGACTTCCAGGAAAACATCTAGAATTGTAGATTGTGAGGTCTAGTGACACAAGTCAAGACTCAGTTGTGGAATCTAGGTGGAAAAAAAGAAATAAACAAGTAGAAGAGGGACTGCAATAGGAGAAGACGTGGTTGAAGGAGAAGAAGGGGAATAACAGGGCAATGGGGGAAATATGATCAAGTAAGTTACATGCATGAAAAAGTTTCAGCATGAAAACTGTTACTTTGTATAATGAATATACACTAATTTTAAAAGATGGTTTGGCAATCCAAATCCACACTTAGGGTCTATGACCTCAGAAATTCTTTCCAATGAAAGCATGTAATTATGCCATCTGCTATAGGTAGAACACAGACAATGTGAATCGTTAATGCCAGGTTGGTCCTTTACCTTACCATTCTCAGCATAGAACAAAGATCAGCTTCTTATTAAGCATTGGATAGAATGAAGAAGGGATTGCTTCCTACATCTTTTTAGCTGTTCTTTCAATGAGCATTAACCAGCACCAAATCTAAGCATGCCATCCTCCCAGAAGGCTTCGAGTATAGAACTACATATGACATGTTGCTTATTCCTCATAGAATTCCCAATCTGGTGGGATATCAAACTCAGACAGACATGACATAAGCAACAAAAACTTCCCAATATAATCACAGAAGGAAAGTAAGAGATGATGTTTCATGACAACAGCTGTGGCCATAGTTGGGGGAAGGGTCAGTCAGGATGGTTTTGTAGGAAAGACATAATGGAGCTGCACATTGTTCACTGTGTGATGTGATGTTCATTTGAAGTGACTAGAGACCAATTAATGGTAAAATAGTCTTGGATGTTTGAGTGGTTCCTCCACACTCTGCCACTGGTATGCCCCTCAATTTGGTTTAGTATGGACTGTGCATATTTTGGCATGTTTCTAGGTCAGGAAATGGTTGGGCACTGGTGGTTCATATCTGTAATCCTAGCTACTCAGGAGGCTGAGTTCTGAGGATTGGGATTTAAAGCCAGTCAGGTGGGAAAGTCCATGGAGACTCTTATCTCCAATTAACCACCAAAAAGCCAGAGTGGAAGGGTGGTTTAAATCACAGAGCCCCAGCCTTGAGTGGAAAAAGTCAAGCAAGAACACAAGGCCCTGAGTTTGGAGAAGAGAGAGAGTGAGAGAATAAGAGAGCAAGAGGGAGAGAGGGGGGAGAGAGAGATGTGGGAGAGAGATTGAGAGAGAGAGAGAAGAAAAATTTCTTGTGGCAAAGTAAAAAGAAAGACTGTGTGTGCTAGTCCAGGGGGCTTGAACTCAGGGCCTGGGCACTGTCTCTGAGCTTCTTTTTGCTCAAGGCTAGTATTCTACCACTTGAGCTATAGTGCCACTTCCTGCTTATTCTGAGTAGGCTGGCTTTTTGAATAGCAATCCTCAGGTCTCAGCTTCCCGAGTAACTAGGACCACAGGCGTGAGCCACAAGTGCCTGGCAATAAGAAATATTTTTAAACAAACAAGAGCCCCAAAAATTTACCACTCAAACAATTTGAATGTCTTAAAGAAAAAGATAATGGCTCGATATTCAAGTAAATTAAGAGGTAAAAGTATCAATGTGATCAAATATTAATGAAACTTGAGCTTATCTAAATAGTTGTATACAATGAGTCAAATTCAAATTTCCATGTGATGTTAACATAGGGCAGAGTTAAAATCATGTTAAGGTTCTTTCTTACTTAGCTCCTAAAAAGAAAATATGTAGATTTGAAAGAAAAATGTTCAAATACTCCTGAAACATTAAGAGGACCAATACAACTCAAAAGTGTGTCACTTACCATTAGGGAAATCCAAACTGAAACCACAACATGATACACATCAGACTGACTCAAGTGAATACAGAAAATACTAAGAACTGTCAACCACATACACTTTTTTTAAATAAACTTTTTTCTTTATTGCCAAAATGAACCACATATACTTTGAAGACAAATAAATTAGGGCAGGAAGTACAGGTATGTCTCAAATGGTAGACAGAGTGCCAGTCTTGAGGAAAGTAAAACAAAAACTAGAGAAGAGTGTAAGGCCCTGAGTTCAAGTACCATGACGCATGCAAAAATAAATAAATAAATGTGATCATCAGTTGAAAACGGCAAACAATTCAGTTGTCAAGGAAGGTAGAATAGGTATCTAAATGATGAATATGTAAGAATGAAAAAACCATGATAGCCTCAAGAATACAGACACATCTCACAAATGTAATGATAGTGGAAAGCAGCCAGATATAAAAGGGCACATTCCATATAATTCTATTGATAAATAGTAGTGAAACTAATCTATTGTCATGGAGATCAAATAGTAGTTACCCTTGGTAGTAAGCAGCATAGAAAAAGTTGTTATGTATGTTCAGTTTATCAGAATTAATTGATAGGGCTAGGGTGGGACGTAGCTCAATGGAAAAGTGCTTGTCTAGTAAGTGCCACATCCTGGGTTTGATTCCCAGTACAAAAAAGACAACTGTTTCAAAAAAATTCATTAAAAATAGATTTAAAATACAACTCTTTAAAGGAAGAAATTTCCACAATCAGAGCTGATCTGACAACCATAAATAGCTCTCTGACATCCATAAACTCTGCAATTGAATCCACAACACAAAGAGTTGATCATATGGAATCCAGAATGTCGCACCTGAACGATGAAGCAGCCAACAACAACCAGAAAATGACCACACTCCAAGAAACGGTGAAGCTTCAGGGCAGACTAATCCAGGAACTAATGGACAAAGACAAGAGATATAATCTGCGCATAATTGGAATAGAAGAAGGAGCCGAATACCAGAGCAGAGGGCTTCATCATATTTTCAATAAAGTTATTGCAGAAAACTTCCCCAATCGCACAAGGGACCCCATCCAGGTAACCGAAGCCTATAAGACACCTGGCAGGCCAGACCCCAGAAAAGCCACCACCAGGCACATAATATTCAAGACTTCAGATCTCAAGATTAAAGAGCAAATTCTGAAGTCAGCCAAAGCAAAGAAAGAAACTTTCTACAATGGGAAGAGGATTCGAATAACAGCAGACCTATCCACACAAACTTACCAAGCACGAAGTGAGTGGAAGAACACCATCCAAGTGCTTCAGGCTAACAATATGCAACCTCAGATCAAATATCCAGCGAAATTGGAGTTCACATTCGAAGGGAAAACCAGATCTTTCCACACCAAAGAGGAGCTAAAGGACTATGTGAATAAAAAACCAGCCCTACAGTGAATTCTAAGAGGGGAGCCCCACCCAACAGAGATTGTACAACACACACATACAGAAACAGAAAGAAACTACAATAGCCAAAGCCCAACAGAAAGAACAGCTAACTAAACACAAGAAGAAAAAAAAAAAGAGGAAAAAACAGCCCAACAAGAAAATGGAAGGAGAAAAAACACCCTTATCCTTGATCTCTTTAAATATAAATGGTTTAAACTCTCCGATAAAGAGTAGCAGACTGGCAGGATGGATCCGCAAACAAAAAGTTGACATCTGCTGCCTACAAGAGACCCACCTTACAGGAAGAGACAAAAACAGGCTCCGAATGAAAGATCTACCAAGCAAACGCACCTACCAAAATGGCAGGTGTAGCCATCCTGATCTCAGACAAGCTGGACTTTTCATTAAAATCAACTGAAAAAGACAAAGACGGACACTACATATTAATACAAGGAAAAATCCAGAATCAAGACATCACGGTGATAAATGTATACTCACCGAACAAAAGAGGCCCTACATATGTCAAGCAAATTCTCACAGAATTACAGAACAAGATAGACCCAAACACAGTCAGAGTGGGTGACCTTAATATCCCACACTCTCCTAGAGACAGATCCAACACCCAGAGGATTAGCAAGGGAGCTGAAGACCTAAGTAACACCATATCCCAAATGGATCTGGAAGCTCTATGCAGAATCTTCCACCCTACAGAGACACAATACACCTTCTTCTCAGCAGCCCATGGATCATATTCCAAAATAGACCACGTCATGGACCACACAAAGAACCTCAGCAAATACAAAAGTATTGACGTCATCCCATGTATTATATCTGATCACAGTGGACTAAAGGTAACCCTCAATAACAAAGGATACCACAGAGGCTATACACATTCTTGGAGGCTAAACCCCACACTGCTATCCAACACTTGGGCCACAGACCAAATTAAAGATGAAATCAACGAATTCATAAGCCACAATGACAATGAAAATACATCACAAAGAAACCTATGGGACACAGCTAAGACAGTACTGAGGGACAAGATAATCGCCCTCAGCACTCACATTAAAAGAATGGAAGCAGAGCAGGTGAATAACCTCATGATGAAACTAAAACAACTGGAGAAACAAGAAATGACAGAATCTAAAATGACTAAGAGGAGAGAGATCACAAAGATTAAAGTAGAGATAAATCTGATTGAAAATAGAAAGACCATTCAACAAATAAATAAGACTAAAAGCTGGTTCTTTGAGAAAATAAATAAAATTGACAGACACCTCGCAAGACTTACAAAAAAAAGAAGAGACTCATATATGTAAAATCAAGGACTCCACCGGAAAAATTACAACAAGTACACATGATATTCAAACAATCATAAGGAGCTATTTCCAAAACTCTACTCAGCAAAAAACAATAATTTTACAGAAATGGATCAAGTCTTTTTTTTTTTTTTGGCCAGTCCTGGGTCTTGGACTCAGGGCCTGAGCACTGTCCCTGGCTTCTTTTTGCTCAAAGCTAGCACTCTGCCACTTGAGCCACAGCGCCACTTTTGGCCATTTTTTTTCTGTATATGTGGTGCTGGGGAATTGAACCCAGGGCCTCATGTATACGAGGCAAGCACTCTTGCCACTAGGCTATATCCCCAGCCCCTGGATCAATTCTTAGAGAAGTACAAACTGCCCAAACTGAACCAAGAAGAAATAAATCAACTAAATAAACCAATAACGTACAGTGAGATACAGGAGGTAATCAAGAACCTCCCAACAAAGAAAAGCCCAGGCCCAGATGGATTCACCAACGAATTCTACAAAACCTTTAGTGATGAGCTAATACCATTACTCCTCAAACTCTTCCGCGAAATAGAAACAGAGGGAGAAATCCCAAACTCATTCTATGAAGCTAATATCATACTCATTCCCAAACCAGGCAAAGACCCAACAAAAAAAGGGAACTACAGACAAATATCACTAATGAACACAGACGCAAAGCTCCTTAATAAAATATTAGCTAACAGGATCCAGAAACTGATCAAGAAAATCATACATCATGACCAAGTAGGCTTCATCCCACAGTCACAAGGATGGTTCAACATCCGTAAATCAATCAACGTAATTCACCACATAAACAGAACTAAAATCAAGAATCACATTGTTATCTCAGTCGATGCCCAAAAAGCCTTTGACAAAATACAACATCCATACCTATTAAAAGCTTTGGAGAGAACAGGAATAGATGAAACATTCCTCAAAACAATAAAAGCCATATACAACAGACCAATTGCTAATATCACATTAAATGGAGAGAAACTTAAATCATTCCCCCTAAACTCAGGAACAAGACAAGGATGCCCACTCTCCCCACTTCTTTCCAACATAGTGCTGGAATCCCTAGCCATAGCAATAAGGCAAGAGAAGGACATCAAAGGGATCCACATTGGCAAGGAAGAAATCAAGTTATCCCTATTCGCAGACGACATGATCTTATATCTGAAGGACCCAAAAAACTCAGTACCCAAACTCCTACACCTAATAAACCAATTTGGCAAAGTAGCAGGATACAAAATCAATCCACAAAAGTAAGCAGCTTTTCTGTATACCAGCAATATACAAACAGAAAAGGAAATTATGGAAACAATTCCATTTACAGTAGCCAAAAAAAGAATAAAGTACCTAGGGATCAACTTAACCAAGGATGTGACAGACCTATTTAATGAAAACTATAAAAATCTAATAAGGGAAATCAAAGAAGACACAAGGAGATGGAAAGACCTCCCATGCTCATGGGTAGGCAGAATCAATATAGTGAAAATGGCCATATTGCCCAAATTGTTATACAAATTCAATGCAATCCTTATCAAAATCCCAGCCACATTTTTCACTGAAATAGAGAAACCAATCCATAAATTCATATGGAACAGCAAAAAACCTAGAATAGCCAAAGTAATTCTAGGCAAAAAAAAAAGCAGTGCAGGAGGTATCACAATAGCAGACTTCAAGCTCTACTACAGGGCCATCATAACAAAAACAGCCTGGTATTGGTATAAAAACAGACCAGAAGACCAATGGATTAGAATTGAAGATCCAGAAATAAAACTGCACTCTTACAGCCAGCTGATATTCGACAAAGGAGTTAAAGACATACAATGAAATAAACAGAGCCTCTTCAACTACTGGTGCTGGGAGAACTGGACAGCCATATGCAGAAAACTCAAAGTAGACCCAAGCCTATCACCATGCACCAAGATCAACTCAAAATGGATCAAGGACCTCAATATCAAACCTGAATCCTTGAAACTACTGAAGGACAGAGTAGGAAAGACGCTAGAACTTATAGGCACAGGAAGGAACTTCCTGAATAGAGTCCCAGGGGCACAACAAATAGGGGAGAGACTCGACAAATGGGACTACTACAAATTAAAAAGTTTCTGTACAGCTAAGGACATAGCCACCAAAATAGAAAGACAGCCAACAATATGGGAAAGGATATTTACCAGCACAGCAACAGACAAAGGCCTGATATCGGTCATCTACAGAGAACTCAAAAAACTAAGCCCCTCCAAGCCCAATAAACCTATTAGGAAATGGGCAAAGGAGCTAAAGAGAGACTTCACAAGAGAAGATATAAAAATGGCAAAGAAACACAGGAGGAAATGCTCAACATCCCTGCTAGTAAAGGAAATGCAAATAAAAACAACCCTGAGATACCACCTCACCCCAGTTAGAATGGCCTATACTCTGAACTCAGGCAACAACAAATGCTGGAGGGGGTGTGGGGAAAGAGGAACCCTTCTCCATTGTTGGTGGGAGTGCAAATTAGTACAACCACTTTGGAGATCAGTATGGAGGTTTCTCAAAAAGCTCAATATAGACCTACCCTATGACCCAGCCATACCACTCCTAGGCATCTATCCTAAACAGCAAAACCCAAGATATCAAAAAGACATTTGTACTTCCATGTTTATTGCGGCACAATTCACAATAGCCAAAATATGGAAACAACCCCGATGCCCCTCCACAGATGAATGGATCCAAAAAATATGGTACTTATACACAATGGAATACTACATAGCAATTAGGAATGGTGAAATATTGTTATTCGCAGGGAAATGGTCAGAACTTGAACAAATAATGTTGAGTGAGACAAGCCTAGAACACAGAAACAAAGGGGCATGATCTCCCTGATATATGACTGTTAACAAAGGGAGACGGAGAGACAGTAGAGACCAAGTCTGTGAAACCAAAAACTGCTTGTCAAATAGTATTCCCCACAGGATTGGGGCAGCAACCCAACAGTATGTAACTAAAACCAAACAATTACTCAACATATAAAGGTCAAAAATTGACCTCTCAGGGGAATAGCTCAAAAGCTATGTATGTATGTTCATATAAGACTACTGTCAATGGGGCTGGGGATATAGCCTAGTGGCAAGAGTGCCTGCCTCGGTATACCCGAGGCCCTAGGTTCGATTCCCCAGCACCACATATACAGAAAACGGCCAGAAGCGGCGCTGTGGCTCAAGTGGCAGAGTGCTAGCCTTGAGCGGGAAGAAGCCAGGGACAGTGCTTAGGACCTGAGTCCAAGGCCCAGGACTGGCCAAAAAAAAAAAAAAAAAAGACTACTGTCAAGATATTTTCTAGTATCGACATTACATTTAAAGCCCTAGGCGAACTTTCTTGGGCGTGGCCACGTGGCTACTGTATATGTTCTTGATACATTGTATATTGTATATATGTCTACCTGAACTAGAGAATGGATAGAAATACAAGGCGTAAGATATCACAAGATACACTGCCCTACTATGTAACTGTACCCTTTTTGCACAACACCTTGTCAAAAAATTTGTTTTCAATTAATAAATAAATTAAATTAAATTAAAAAAAGAAAGTCATTCAACAACAACAAAAAAAAATTCATTGATGGTTTGGAATGTGGCTTAGTGGTAGAGTGCTTGCCTAGTATGCATGAAGCCCTGGGTTTGATTCCTCAGTAACACACAAACAGAAAAGGCCAGACATGGTACTATGGCTCAACTAGTAGAGTGCTAGTCTTGAGCAAAAGAAGTTCAGGGACATTGCCCAGGCCCTGAGTTCAAGTCCCAGGACCAGCCAAAAAAATTCATTGATAATTTATGTGCCTTTATGTACATACACATCAGTGAGCAGTTGCCCCCCAAAAGGAGGGGCTACCTAGCTATAATCTGAATAGGAATAAAATCTGTAATGATAAAATAGAGATAAAACAGAAAAAAATAAAATGAGTCCAAATAATTTATGGTAGGCGTAGTAGCTGGCAAGAAATAAGCCTAAGGCTGGCTGCGGGTGGCTTATACCTGTAATCCTAGCTTCTCAAGAGGCACAGATCTGAGGATCAAGGTTTGAAGTCAACCCAGATAGGAAAGTCCGTGAGAGATTATATCCCCAATTAATCAGCAAAATGCCCATCTGGAAGTCTGGCTCAAATGCTAGAATGCCAGCCATGAGAAAGAAAGCACAGCCAGCTCCAGTTTGGGTACAAAAAGAAAGGAAGATAATAATTGATAGGATTAGCCAATAAATCCAAATTCCATTCTTTAAAATTAACTTAAAATTTTAATTTAAAAAGCAATCATTCAACAAGTCTGACAATAAAAAGATAAAATACATCATTTAACATTAGTATTAACAAGGAAGATAGCATCTCACAAGTACATAAATTTATTGTCTTACAGTAGAATACTACATATAGCATTATGCTAACATGTATTTAAGAATCAGTAATGTTATTAAGAATCAATAATGTTATTTTCTAGGAGAATAATGACCTGAGAAATACTGACAATGATCCTAGAAATATTAATGGTTAGGGAAAAGCGTTAAAGTAGTTAAATACTGATATCAACTTCCTAAAAACACCAACAGCAGTCCAGGCAGTCGGCAGTGAGAGTCTGCCAAACTTCAAGGAACAGAAAATTCTTTTACTCCACAGCACAGAAAATGATGGGAAGATTCCCAACTTAGTAACAACAGCATAATGTTAATTATGAACACACATGGGGAAATAAGAAAACTATAAACTGATCTCATTTATTAAAACTATATACCAATGTTACCCTTAAACTGGGGTTCCAAACCCTAAGTAAATTTATCAAACAACTCAGAATGCATTTTTAAAAGTGCCAGGATTTTAGAAAGAAAATTAGGCAATGTTGTCACTTATATTAGCAATCTTAAGGAAGCCAATATTAATGCGTGGAAAAAACTAGCAGCGCTCACCCCTATTAAAATCTTGGTAATCAGGTATAAATAGAAACTCACCTAAAATGGTAAAGAGCCTTTCCCAATATATAGGAGCAACGTGCCCGGAAAACCAAACCTAAGAGGAAGACATCCTGTTGGAGTTTAAAACTCAGTACTATAGTGTGGCTGATGGAAGGCAAGAAATAAGAGATACAGAGTTTTTTAATAGACAACCTATTTACCTGGAACAGCCAAACAGTTCAACTGAAAGCAAAAATTCATAGAGTTTAGATGGAGGCTCAGCTTCAGTTTAAACCTGCTTGGTTTGAGAGTTAATCATGCAAAATATGTATTTTCTCGACTGAGGGATTAGGACTGACAAGCTTGGGCCCCACCCCACCCCGCTTCCCATCTTAATTATGGCAAAAACACAGTGTTTGAAACTGGATAACCAAATCTTGTGACACCAAAAATCGTTCTGAGCGGTTGAACTGTGGCTCTGCTCAAAAACACTTTATCTCTCGCCTGCAGCTACTGCAGTTACTGAGGGATAAGCGTGTCAGCCAGTCCCACGCGTTGCATCCTCCGACAGAGGGCAAGGAAGAGCCCTCTAAGGGAATATTTTCTCTTTCAAAGCGTATGCTACCTATTATATAAACTTTGCGTGCTGCCAAATGGAGCTTCCGTAAAATAAAAATAAGGCACATATTCCGTCAATCTTGCTTAATAATAATGATTTTAAAAAAGCACATAAAAGTAATTTTTGTTTCCGAGGCTTCTGGACAAGGAAATTGTTGCTGTCGCACTCGCGGCAGGTTGGGCATCCCCTGGACCCCCCAGCGCATTCCTGCCCGCGGCGCCGGGGGCGGGGGGGCGGGGAGAGGCGGCTCGCCAGGCGCCCCGCACTGTGGCACCGCCAGCCAGCCCCTGAGAAGCGCAGCCTGCGCGCTGCCCGGGTCACCTCAGGATAGACGCGGGCCGGAGCTGCGTGATCGTGAGGACAGCCAAGGAAGGGCTCCTCGGTCCTTCACATCACATAGCAACCCCTCCCCTTCCCATTCGGGCAGTACCAGCTGGGGTGCGGGAGCCTCCCTGATTCCCAGGGGTCCCGGCCGGGCGCACCCACGCACCTGTCCCACCACAGCGAGGACTCTGGGTGCATCTCAGAGCCACAGTCCTAGGGGTCACCTGGTCCTCTGTCCTAGGTTCCAGCGCGAACCCTCCCCCCTGGGCCCCGAGGGGAGGGGGCGGCCACCTGCCTCTGCCACCTGCAACGCCGGTCTCTCCACTCCCAGGCTGGGCAAGACAGAGCAGGACGTCCCTCTCTGGCTGGGGACAAGAAAGGAACTGGGGACACCGCAACCATCTCCGCAGCGCGTCTTCCCATAGAGGAGTCCTGCGTCCCTACACCCGGACTCTGGGACCCCTTTGCCCGCTCGGGAATGATACGGCAGCTGAGGCGCAGAAGAGCATGCGGCTCGCGGTTCCACCTCACCTGTCCGGCTGGGCTTCCACTACTCGATTTGCTAGGCGCTGCTGCAACCTGCAGCCCGCAGCCCTCAGCCCGCAGCTGCTGGTGCTCACCGGTGTCGGTGGAAAGGTCCCGGGGATCCCTCAGCGCTTTCCCACCAGCAACCTCCAGAGGGCGCGCGTGAGCTGAAGCGAAGATCGCTGGGAGATGTAGTCCAAAGTTTCCACATCTTCGCCCTTCACCTTCAGCTTCCTCCAGGAGGCGCGCGCGAACCAGCGGGAGGATTACTGGGAGTTGTAGTCCAAGGACCTTCGCTTCTTCTCCCTCCTCTCGCATTCTTCGCCTCTTCCAGGCCTTACTCTCCGCTGTCCGGGTGTCTCACTGAGAGGCCTGACACCCACCCCCCCCCCACCCCGCAGAGACTTCCAAACTAATGTTCCTAAAGCGCAATACTCAAATCAACAGCTTCCGCATCCTCTGCGACCTTGATGCAAGTACATATTCTCCATCTCACGGGGCTTTATTTGGCTTTGGTTTTGTTTGCTTTTGCAGTGGTGTAAATGGAATCCATGGCCTCCCACATGTTAGGTGAGCACTGTACAATTGAGTTACACCCTCAGCTCTATGTAGACTTTTCCTCCTCCCCTAAAAGGAACTCATGATGTCTGGGACACTAGTTACATACATACACACACATCTGTGTGTCCCCATCTACAGTGCAGGCGACCCAGACATTTCCGTCTGGCATACTCTTCCCCACTCACTCTAACCTTTCTTCCCCAGTGTCCATCTACCCTCTCCAGGGAGGCATCTGAAACTCCACCAGGTCAAGACTAAGCTCATGAGATTCACTCTCCTCAAACTGATTCTCTTTCCATGAGCCTTATGTCCAGGGTCTGATGAGTGTACATTGTATTTATAAACAAGGAAGTCAAAACATCGCTAAAACCTGCAGGGGTGGGATGGAATCAGGGGAGGGAATAAGGATCAAACAATCTACTCGTGTGTGTGTGTGCATGCGTGTGTGTGCAGTACTGGGGCTTGAACCAAGGACCTTTATTTGTCCCCCCCCCCCCATCCCCACCCCAAGGCTGGTACTGTACTTCTGGAGCCACAGTTTTACTCCCAGCTTTTTCCTGGTTCATCAGAGATAAGAGTCTCATGGACTTTTCTACCAGGGCTAGCTTTGAACTGAGATCCTCACATCTCAGCCTCCTGAGTAGCTAGGATTACAGTTGTGAGCCACTAACGGGTCAGGCAAACAACCCATTCTTGCCAGATGTGGTGGAGGAGGAAGAGAGGCCTAGTGACTAGATGTAGAAGTACTGTCCAAGGAGGGTATTGTTTGTTTATTTTTAATATTTATGAAACAAATACAGTTGATAGGGAGCTGCTGACTTTATTGTACAAGAAAGAAAAAAATAGTTAATACCATTGAGCAGTATGTGTGAAGAGTAAGGTAGAGATCCAGATATACTAGGAGGGTGAGACTAGGCTAGTGGTTCTCAATCCCATCCACTAATAATAACATTTGGAGATACTTTTGGTTGTTATTACTGTCACCCATGCCACTGGCATGGAGACTAGGGATGTGTAGTGTATGGACACTAGGGATCCTGCTAAAAATGCTCTACTACGTGCAAATCAGGCCCCACAATAAGGACTGATCCTGCCCAAAAGGTCAATGCTTGAGCAACTTTAACTAGATAAAGGAGAGAACAAAAGGAGAGGGTAAAGGTTTACTTTGGTAGAGAGACATCAAAGAAGTTTTCCATGGCAAGAGAGAAAAGTTACCTGTGAGAACTGCAGGAGAAGCAGGGGATTCTGAATCATGGGACCAAAGCTGTGTAAGAAGGAAAGGAAGGAGAGAACTGAAGTAGTGGATTCAACAGTTGGAAGTAGTGGGCTCAACAATTGGGCAGTGTTGATGGGAATCATACTTTCCTTCATGAAGTACTTGGAAAACTAAAGCAGAGAGGAGTGTCTGTCTAATAGGAAATAAGGATGGTCAATGTTGAGCAGGCCAGGAATTTAAAATGGAGGTATTCACTGAAAAGTGAACATTGATATTACCCAAAATTTATCTCTTACAACCCAATCTTGGTGTTTGGGAGGTAATGAAGAATTAGACAGAGACACAACGTGTCATAAGTGTCCTTATGAAAAATATCCCAAGATGTGCTTAGAACATTCTACCTTGTGAGCAGGCATCAAGCTGCCATCAAAGTATCAGGAAATGAGCCCTCCCCAGAGACCAAGTCTGCCTTGATTTTAAACTTCCTAGCCTCTAGGACTCTAAGAAAAATATTTCATTTCTACAGCCTCCTAATCTACCATATTTTTGTTACAGTATCCAGACAGCCAGCTAGACAGATCACAATCCAGATTGGACTCTGGCCTGCCAAAATGTGATGCCCTATATGAAAATTAACTAAAGCAACAAAGGGCTAGATTGCATCTCAAGTGGGAAGCACTTGCCTAGCAAGCAGGAGGCCCTGAATTTAAAGTCTAGTACAGGTTTAAAGAAGGAGGAAGAGGAAAAGAAAGAGGAAGAAGAGAAGACTCAGCATCAAGACCAGAAAATGTGTCTCCCTCACAGGTGTAGGGGTTGGGAAAACAACCATAACAGTTTCACTAAGAAACTAGAATCACCCAGGTGATGAAGAATATTATTCAGCTCCGTGTATTGTCGTGGGACCCAGATGGATCTTACCTCACCAGGAGCCGCAGCATGGAGATTCTTCACCTTTTAAAACTTTTGGAGCACCGGAATGTGACATCTACTCTATCAAAGGGTCTTTTCATCCAGAAGTCTGGAATGCCTGATGCAAAGGTGAGACAACAATTGAATTATGATTCATTTTATAGTAATTGTAGTGGTGTCCAGTAGCAGTGGTGGGGCCCTAGACAGCTGGCTCATGCTCAACAGTAGGTGTTGTTACTCCTTGTCCTGTGGTAGTGTGTTGCTTCTGCCTGTTTTCTGAGCTTGTTCATGTGAATCAACTTTCCATTAGTATAACAAAAACCTGAGATAATCAATTACTGCAGAAATAAAAAAGGATATTTTGACTCACAATGTTAGAGGTTTCCATCTATAATCAACTGGTTCTGTTGAACTCTATCTCATTATCCTGCTCCCATATCATTGAAATAAATTGTGTGTGTGTGTGTGTGTGTGTGTGTGTATGTGTGTGTGTGTGTGTGTGTTGGTACTGGGGCTTGAGCTCGAGCCTCTCATTCTTGCTTAGATATTTTTGTCAAGGCTGGTACTCTACCACTTGAGCCATACCTCATTTCTTGTTTTTTGCTGGTTAATAGGAGACAGCAGTCTCTCAGATTTGTCTCCCCAGCCGGCTTTGAACCTCAATCCTCAGATCTCAGCCTCATGAGTAGTTAGGATTGCAGGCATGAGCCACTGGGACTTGGCACACATAAATTGTCTTTATGATAAAAAGAGCCAGAGTTGATTTCTATTGCTTGCAACCAAAAACCTTAGAGGGTTCCTGGGGTGTCCATACACAAGAGCCTTTCTCCAACTAGGCAATGGCAAACATTGTGTAGTTTTCTGTAATCCATTCATTCATTCACTTGTTCAACCAGCTATGCTCAAGAATATGAGACTACAAAAATTCTAAAGGTATACTGTGATTCTAGTTTAGTTTGGGGGAAATATGTACTTTGAAGGAGACTATACAACCTGAGGCACTACCGCACGCGCGCGCGCACACACACACACACACACACACACACACACACACACTTTTCAAAGGCCAAAGGACCATGTTCTAGGGAAAAAGGAAGGATGGAGAGGATGGTTAACATGTACAGGGATATAGCCTAGTACCAATGGCTCATACCTGTAATCCTAGCTACTCAGGAGCTTGAGATCTGAGGATGCAGTTCCAAGCCACTCTCTACAGAAAGTCTGAGAGACGCTTACCTCCAATTAACCACCAAAAAGCTGGAAGTGGAGCTGTGAGTCAACTGGTAGAGTGCTAGCCTTGAGCAAAAGGGAGTTCTGGGGTAGCATCCAAGCCCATTTTCAAGCCTGAGAACTAACCAAAAAACTGGCTCATACCTAGTTAGCTACTCAGGAGGCTAAGATCTGAGAATCATGGTTCATGGTTCAAAGCTAGCCCAGAAAGGAAAATCCATGATGATCTTCTCCTTCTTCCTCCTCCTCCTCTTCCATTCTCCTTCCCTTCCTCCTCCCTTCTCTCTTCTTCTCCTTCTCCCTTCTCCCTCCTCCTTCTTCTTTCTCCCTCCTCTTTCTTTTCCCTCCCCCTTCCTTCTCCTCCATCTTCCTTCCTCCTCCTCCTTCTTCCTCCTCCTTCTTCCTCTTCCTCCTCTTCCTCTCCTCCTCCCCCCCTCCTCTTCTTATCAGTCTTAGGGCTTGAACTCAGGGCCTGGGTACTCTCTCTGAGCCCTTTTTGTTCAAGGTTAGCACTATACCACTTCGAGCCACAGCTCTACTTCTGGTTTTCTGTCTGTTAATTGGAGCTAAGAGTCTCAAGGACTTTCCTGCCTTGGTTAGCTCTGAACTATTGTCCTCAAATCTCAGCCTCTTGAGTAGATATGATTACAGGTATGAGACCCACCACCTGGCTCATGACACTCTTAACTCCAATTGATTACCAAAAAGCTGGGACTGGAGTTGTGGTTTAAGTGGTAGAGCCCTAGCCTTGAGCAAAAATGCTGAGGGACAGTGCCCAGGCAAGCCCAAGACTGGCACCAAAAAAGCTAAGGACAAGTTTATAGTTAGATAAGAGAGATCAGATAATATTTTATAGTCCTGTGGTTGATAACAATTAAGCATACATTTCAAGATAGCTTTTGAATAGATTTTGAATGTTCCCAGTACAAAGAAATGATAGATGTCTGAGGCCATGGATATTCAGATTATGCTGATTTGATCATTACATATTGTGTACATGTGGTGAAATGACACACTGTATGCTACAAGTGTGCACAATTATTTATGTGTCAATTAAAAATAAAAATTAGCTAGGCCTAGTGTGTGACTGTGATCCAGCCATTCTGGAGCAGAAGAGGCCATTTACTTGATCAAAGGCTTACCTAGGCAAATGGGGAAGACCTGACTGAAAACAAACTAAAAACAAAAAGGCTGGTGACATGGCTCAAGTGGAAAGTCTTTGCCTTGACTCTGAGCCAAATACCTAGTGCCACAGATTCACTAATTTGTTAATTAGAAAAATTAAAAATGGATCCTGACACATGGTGTACATCTGTTTCCCATCACTCAGGAGATGGAGGCAGGAGGATTGCTTAGGCCCAGGAAACCAACCTGAGTAATGTTATCTATTGACAACTCATCTTAAAAATAAACCAGCACTGGTGGATCACACCTGTAATTCCAGCTACTCAAGAGGCTGAGATCTAGAGGACCACAGTGCAAAGCCAGCCAAGACTGAGAAGTCCAAGACACCCCATACCACCAAAAATAACCAGCAAAAGGTTGGGTTGGAGGCTCAAGTGGTAAAGTACTTTCTGAGCAAGCAATCTGAGTGAGCTCAAGGCCCTGAATTCAAACCTAGAAACCAGCAAAGCACCACCACCACTAACAACAACAACAACAAAAAAAAACTTACAAAAACTGAAAAATACATTCCAGCTATTATGGTACTTGCCTATAATCTAAGCTACATGGAAGGTGTAGTTAGGAAGAACACATTCCCAAGCCAGCCCTGAACAAAAAGCATGAGAACACCTCCTAAAAATAACTAATGAAAGAAAGGGCTGGGGGTATGGCTCAAGTGGCAGAATGCTTGCTTAGCAAATATAAGGTGCTGACACCTCGCCCCAGTTAGAATGGCCTATACTCTGAACTCAGGCAACAACAAATGCTGGAGGGGATGCTGAGAAAGAGGAACCCTTCTCCACTGTTGGTGGGAGTACAACCACTTTGGAGAACAGTATGGAAGTTCCTCAAAAAGCTCAGCATAGACATACTCTATGACCCAGCCATACCACTTCTAGGCATCTATCCTGAACAACAGGTCCCAGGATACCATAAAGACATCTGCATATCCATGTTTATCGCTGCACAATTCACAATAGCCAAAACATGGAAACAGCCCAGATGCCCCACTACAGATCAATGGATCCAAAAAATGTGGTACTTGTACACAATGGAATACTACATAGCAATTAGAAATGATAAAATAATGGTCTTGGCAGGGAAATGGTCAGATTTTGAACAAATAATGTTGAGAGAGACAAGCCTAGAATACAGAGAACAAAGGCGCATGGTCTCCTTGATATATGATTTTGGTGTGGGTGGGGGGAGAACAGTAGAGATCAGGTCTGTAAAATAACAAACTTCAAATGGCATTTCCACATGTTTGGGTCAGTGACTTTACATTATGTATCTAAAACCAAACAATTACTAAACAAACATAAAAAGGTCTAGGATAGACCTATCAGAGGATCACAATAGCTCAAAAGCTATGTATATATGATTCTATAAGATGAGGCTAAGAAAAATGAACTAGAAGAGAAGGAAACAGGAGGATTTTATTGTTGTCATTATGTTTAATGTACTAGGTGAACTTCCTTTGGCACACCCCATGTGGTTACTGTATATGATTTTGGTACAGTGGATATTGTATATATGCTTACCTGAACTAGGGAAGGGAAAAAAATGAGGGAGGGTATAATAAATATGACAAGAAATGTACTCACTACCTTATTATGTAACTGTACCCCCTCTATACATCACCTTGTCAATAAATTTTAATTAAAAAAACAACTGTGACAAGAAATGTACCCACTACCTGATTGTGTAACTATACCCCCTCTGTACATCACCTTGTCAATAAAATTTAATTTTAAAACAATTAAAAAAGAAAACAGAAAAAAACAAATATAAGGTGCTGAGTCCAAAATCTAGTACCATACAAAACAAACAAAAAGAAAAATGGAGCTGGAGATGTAGATTAGTGGTAGAATGTGTGCTTTTCGTGTACCTGGCCTTGATTTTGATCCCTAGCATCACACACACACACACACACACACACACACACACACACACACACACACACACACTTTTTAAAATAAAGAAAACTGATATAGCTACTTGCCTCAGTGTTAAGAAATACATGTTTTGTGGAGAATGCCGTCGTTATGTTCTATGTACATGTGTAAAAAATTGAACTCCCTATCTTGAGAATAGGGATGAGAGAGAAAAGTAGGGGAGAATGATAGAAGGGATGACATTGATCAAGACGTATTATACATATATATAAGTCATAATATGATTTATGGAAATGTAACTTCTTTGTACAAGAACTTTACAATTTTTTTTTTGCCAGTCCTAGGCCTTGGACTCAGGGCCTGAGCACTGTCCCTGGCTTCTTTTTGCTCAAGGCTAGCACTCTGCCACTGAGCCACAGCACCACTTCTGGCTGTTTTCTATATATGTGGTGCGGGGGAATCGAACCCAGGGCTTCATGTATACGAGTCAAGCACTCTTGCCACTAGGCCATATTCCCAGCTACCACTTCTGGGTTTTTCTGTGTATGTGGTACTGAGGAATCAACCCCAGGGCTTCATGCATGCTAGGCAAGTACTCTACCACTAGGCCACATTCCCAGCCCCTACTTTACAATTTTTTTTAAAGAAATGCATGTGTAAATTATTTTGTCATTGTAGTTGATATACAATATGTAAAAAATGAACTATGTAATTTGTCAGTAGGGGTGGGAGGGGGCAAATGAGGAACAGGGAAGGAAGGGATGATATTGCCCAAGAAACATTGTACTCACAACCTGACTTATGAAATTATAATTCTTTTGTACAACTCCCTAAAAGTAACAATACAAAATTATATACATAGAAAAAAAAAAGTAATTTATACTCTCATTGCTATCATGAGCAATAAAGGACCAGCAACCTGGACCAGATTTATATTGTGCATTTTGCTGCCACCTAGAGGACATATCTAGTACTGGAAACTGCTGCTTTTACTACAATGAAAGTAGATTTTAAAAATTATTATAAAGATGATACATACAGGGGTTAGTTACATAAGCCAGGTAATTAGTACATTTTGGACAATATCACCCCTACCCTTGCTCTCTCCAAGTTGAAGCTGAACCTTTTTTTTTATTAATTGAATTTTGTTGACAAGGTGTTGTGCAAAAAGGGTACAGTTACATAATAAGGCAGTGAGTACATTTCTTGTGATATCTTAAACCCTCATTTTTCTTTCCCTTCCCTAGATCAGGTAAGCATATATACAATACCCAGTGTACCAAAATCATATACAGTAACCACGTAGCATTCACCAAAGGAAATTCACCTAGAACTTTAAATGTAATGTTAACAATAGAATCCTTCTGTGTCCTTCTCTTGGAGTTGTTTTTGCCTATACATAATGTAAGGTCGTGAAGCAGAACTTTTTATCAAGAACTTTTAAATGTTTCCTGGAATTAATTAATATTATTTTGGGCCACAGATGCATTCTAATATGTGATTAAATAATGAAGACTCTAAGAAATGCACATGTCTGCTAGATGCCAGTAGCTACTCAAAAGGCTGATATCTAGAGGATCTGGGTTCAAAAGTCCATCTCCAATTAACCAGCAAAAAGCTGGGCTGGAGATGTGGCTCAAGTAGTACAGTACCATCCATGAACAAACAAGTTGAGCTCTCAGGCCTTGAGTTCAACTCTTATAGACAGCAAAAAAAACAAACAAAAAAAAACGGGGGGGGGGGGAGGAGAAAGGATTCCCATCCAACAAATTGCTAGGGGTATGGGGACCACTGAAAATCACACTCAAAATTTAGTCCTCAAGTAAGAATTTCTTTTATATGGAAATGATCTTAAACCTCAGAACACAAATTCAATTTTAAACACAAATTCAAATACAAGATGGATCAAATTTCATTTACAGAACATTAAGTGTGACCCGCTTTACAATGAAATGTTGGTCCACACAGACGTACACGGTATGTGACCCAGAAAGGGCATCAATTAGACCACATGTCCTTTAGTGTCCACCGCAACCTCAGAGGTCCAGTGACAATGGGCAGGCTCTGCAGTGGATTGGCTTTGTGTGACACAGACTGTAATGCTTACCGATGTGTGTGTGTGTGTGTGTGTGTGTGTGTGTGTGTGTGTGTGTGTATGAGAGAGAGAGAGTATGCTAAGGAAGAAAGGAAGGGAAGGAGGGAGGGAAAGAGGGAGGGAGAGAAGTCAAGAGGCAGAGAAACAGAGACACACACATATACAGAGAGAACACAAAGAAAGAAGAGACAGAAATGTGAGAGAAGTAAAGAATGAATGAACTAAATGATGGAGGGAGGGAAGGAAAGAAAGAGAAGAAATAAATGGGGAAATGGGAAGAGGGAAAAA
Organism: Perognathus longimembris pacificus; assembly: GCF_023159225.1. Classification (NCBI taxonomy): domain Eukaryota; kingdom Metazoa; phylum Chordata; class Mammalia; order Rodentia; family Heteromyidae; genus Perognathus; species Perognathus longimembris. The sequence continues at coordinate 12,978,163 of NC_063177.1, forward strand.
GAAAGAAAAAAGGAGAAAGGAAGGAGTTCAAGCCCCAGTACTGGCAAAAAAAAAAATATCAAAAATTAAAAAAAAAAAGGTTTGCTGGGCACTGACGATTCATTCCTAGAATCCAAACTACTAAGGAAGCTAAGATTTGGAAATTAGTTTGAAATAATCCTAAGCAGACAAATCTAAAAGACCCTTCTCAATTAAACTGGAAAAAGTTGGAAGTGGAGGTATAGCTCAAATGACAGACAACCAGCCATAAGGACAAAGTCCAGCAAAACTGGGCTAAGAGTGCAAGTCCCAGTAACAGAACACAAAAGAAAAAAGGAGGGGCTGGGAATATGGCCTAGTGGCAAGAGTGCTTGCCTCGTATACAGGAAACCCTGGGTTTGATTCCTCAGCACCAAATATATAGAAAATGGCCAGAAGTGGCGCTGTGGCTCAAGTGGCAGAGTGCTAGCCCTGAGGCGGGGGGGGGGGGGGGGGGGAGGGAAGAAGAAGCCAGGGACAGTGCTCAGGCCCTGAATTCAAGGCCCAGGACTGGCAAAGAAAGAAGGAAAAGAGGAAGGAAGAAAGAAAAAAGGAAGGAAGGAAAAAACAAATTTACAGTGCCATTAAAACTAAGAAGAGGATATAAATTTAGTAAACTTTAGAGTTCAGCATTGAAATTCAGGCATTGATTAACATAACTCTGTATGGGATGAGGTTCACCAATCACAGCTTGTGCCTTGGACAAGTCAGAGAAATAGCATATTCCAAAGGAATATGTGATCAGAGACAGTGGTCATTACAGTTGTTTACAAATGTTCTAGCCTCATGGTAAGTGTAAGGTTCGCCAGAAAGGAAACCCACCACATGGTTCAGGCAGAAAGGAGTTTATTGGGGGAAAAGCAAACTGCCAGACCACACAAGATGGAGCCGTGAGGAGACAGAGGGGAAGAAGGGAAAAGGAGAGAAAAGAGCAAGAGAGAGAGAGAGAGAGAGAGAAAAGGAAAGAGAGTGGGGACTGTGTTGAGCTGGATTATATAGGAAAAGGTGGGAGGTATGGCCAGGTAGATTGGATGTGACCTCAGAGAAGGGGGAGGTAACTGCCTCCAGGTGTGCCAGTAACCTAGTTAACTCAGGTACTGGATACAGACATAAGCAAGTGGGGAACATCTGCATGGAACCCTCCCAGGAGTGGACCTTACAGTAAGATGACATTTCCTCTGCTTTACCTAAACTTCATCTTTGAAGTTACCTTTCAAGTTGAGCATAGCCTGTGACTTGCTTTAGCAAGTAGAATGTGAGCAGGAGTCCTAAAATCTAGTGTACACTTGGACAAGTCCATTTCTCATTGATGGAGCAGCATCAAAGTACAAGTGGCAATGAAGTTACTGTCCACCTGTGTTCTTTGGGATACCACAGTGAGCAGAATCCCCCTGTGGAGGACCATTGTTAATTCTTAACACTTGTCTTAAGTAACTGAGATATTAAAGTTGTTAGCCTACTGACATACAGCAGCCCTGGAGAAGTACAGAAATAGCTCTTTTTGTTTGTTTTTCTCTCTCTCTTTCTTTCTCTCTCCCTTCCTTCCTCCCTCCCTTTCTTCTTTCCTCCCTTCCTTTCGTTTTCTTCTTTCTCTCTTTTGTGCTAATACTGGGGCTTGAACTCAAGCTTGGGTGCTGTCATTTAAGTCTTTTGCTCAAGGCTGGCACTCTGCCATTTGAGCCATAGCTCCAATTTCAGCTTTTTGGTGGATAGTGGGAGATAAGAGTCATAAAATTTACTGCCTGGCCTGGCCTCAAACTGTGATCTTCAGATCTTAGCCTCCTCAGCAACTAGAATGATAGGCATGAACCACTGGTGCCAGCCAGATTTCCTGCAGAAGGTGGATCTTAAGCTGAGTCCTGAAGGAAAGGTAGAAACTGAACAGGGAACTTGTGATTATCACTATATTAGTGTAAGTGATGGCTCACTTGCACCTCTTTCTTCTCAGGTTCTCTGAACACAGCTCCATCTGCACATATCTGTCTGCTCCACTAATTTGCTTTTATTAAAGGTAGCAACAAGGTTTACTGTCTATGTCCTGGGCCTGAGAACAGTGTCTAGACCATCAGTGCAAATAACAAAAGCAATGAAACCATCACAGTAGCAGCACACGCAGCTCCCATCTGTTAATTGGCTTCAGAACTGTAAAGCCGTTTTAGGCAGTTCTAACAGTTTTCAAATGCAACTTTTTCTAATGAAATGCCTAAAAAGTAGATGATCTTACCATTCTACTGAGTCTTCCTCAAGGAGGAATCACATGTTACTCTAGCGCAAAAGTTCATTAACCATCAGATTTGCAAAACCAGATCTTGATATGGTGTGGCATTAAAAAACAAAAATGGGGGAGGGTTGTGAGAACGGCTTTGGAGACACAGAACTATGTTCCAGTCTTTGGCTCTGTCTTTTATTTGCTGCAAGATATTAATTTGTTAAAACTCTCTGAAGACTCACTTTCTTGTCTGCAAAATGAAGCAAATAATAATATCTACTATCCCAGGTTGTTGTGAGAATTAAATGCACTATTACATTTAATGAAATGAAAAGATCTAGGGACAATATCTGGCACACAGTATGCACTTGACAGGACAGGGTTATCTTTCTATCCTTTTAGTAGGTACTTAGCCAGAAGTGAGCCTGAGAGTAATGGAATGTTGCTGAATTTCTATTCATTTAAAATGATCATGGGAAAAAGTAAAATGAGCATAGAAGAAAAAGAGGATGAAGAATATAAAGCTTCAGGCTCAGTTGTCTCCTTTTAAGGAAGAAAATCTAAATAATTTTAACTTAAACTTCAGTGAATCTTTTTGTTTTAGTTTTTTTCCCCCCAGCTTCAGGTTCATTAGTCGAGCTTGAAATCAGGGATTCACTTAGCTTTTTTGTTCAAGGATGGTGCTCTACCACTTAAGCCACAGCTCCACTTCCAGCCTTTTACTAGTTAGTTGGAGGTAAGAGTCTCTCCTATTTGTCTGCCTGGGATGGCTTTGAACCTGTGATCCAGAGATCTCAGCCTTCTGAATAGTCAAAATTACAGACCGAGCCAACCAGTTCTGAGGCTCAGAAAGTGATTTTTAACTTTTATTTGTTGGTTGTGAGGCTTGTACTCAGAGCTTGAGTGCTGTCCCTGAGTTCTTTGGCTCAAGGCTAGAGCTCTACCACTTCAAGCACAGCACCACTTCCAGTTTTTTAGTGGTTATTTGGAGACAAGAGTGTCATGGACTTTACTGCCTGTGCTGGCTTTGAACCACTATCGTCAGATCTCAGTCTCCTGAGTATCTAGGATTACAGGCATGAACCACCAACATAGGGCTTGATTTTTAATTTTCTTCTCTTTAGACAAACTAAACTGATTAAATCAGAGCCTACCTAAAAACCATTTTTTCATATGCAAAATCAGAGCTGTTGTGTGGACTAAAGTTATTTTCAAGTATGTATGAAATGGAAGTTTTCAAGCAAATCCCAATCTCATTAGGCTTGGCTACCTGTCTCTATCTCCCAGTCAAAGAGAAGCACTGCAGAACAAGAGAAAGGAAATTTAATCATACTTGGCAGTGTCACTGACAGAGGGATTCAGTGACCCTCAGTGAGGCAGGATAGATAAATTGGGAAACGGAATATTGGAGGGACTATCTAAATGTGTCTTATCCTTTGAAATGGTAAACATCTGGAAATTCTTCCAATAAGGGTAGAGACAGAAAAAAATGAGTCTAGCAATAGGAAGTCCCAAAAGACACTGCATTGGCCCTCATTCATCTTACCCATCCCAAACCACTGTTCATAGATTAGCAGTCACTAGACTGACATGACTGTATTCTTTCCACTCAAAAAGTACAGAGAGGGCCTTAGGAAGATGGCGCCATCACAATAGGGAGGCACCCCAATTTGCTCCAACCGAATAGTGAGCTGGGAACTCCAACACCCAATATCCCATCAAGAGTCCAGCAAACCCAACAACCAGAAGCAACAGAGAAACATAGGAAACAAAAAAGAACAAAAAAGAGCCTATAACCTGCATGGGGCCGGAAAATCTCTGAGGTATCCCCTGCCCCCAACCCTGGCCCAATCAGGGCCAGGCTGGGAAAGGGGACCTGGTGCTAGTAAATGGGACCATAGACCGTCAGCAACCAGAGAAGCAACAGCTGAAAAGTCATGCCAGGAGTGCAGAGTCCAGACAGCAGGAGCTCCACGGGCCCCAGACGGAGCGCAGACGGAGCGCAGACGGAGCGCAGACCGACCAAGACAGACGGCAGTGCGGGACTGGAGGCATGGACAGACAACAACAGCAGGGGAACCAGGCTGCGCAGACGGGGAGAGCTGACAGGGAGAGCCGGGACCGCCACCACCAAATGACCGATTGCCACACCCTAGCACCCCAGCCCCGAAAAGCCCACAGCAGCGCAGGACACACACACAATCCGGGACCAGTAAGTTCCCCATTGCCCCTCCCCCCACCAAACGGGAGAACAGCTCTAGCAGAGACCCAAACCCTACAAAGAAGCTAGAGCTCCCTCCCTCCCCCTCCCTACCCCAAGGGAACAAAGGAGCCCCATATCTGGCAGCTCTAGGACCCTACAGCCTCTGGGAGGACACCGGAGTTAGCAGAGGCAGAGCAGCGCCCAACAAAATGACCGGGAAACACCTTAGACAGGCTTCCCCCAAAGCCCCAGCTGGGGAGCCTGAACCTGTCCACACCAGCCCCCCCCCCCCCGTGCCTCCCAGCAGGGGTCCAGGGACTGGTAGGCCTTGGAATGCCACCAGAGGTGCCCTGGTCCACGCAGACTTTTTGAACAACAGTCACAGGCTTGCTGGTGTGCAATACCAGCCCAGCAGGGACACCTGGGCCCGAACACACGCACCCCCCTCCCACAGCGGAGGTGCAGAGAGTCTGTGGGCACTAACCTGCGCCCAGACACTTGAACCTGCTGGGGTTCACGCATACCGCCCCCCACAGCAGACTCGCGAGAGGGCACAAGCACCCTCCAACTCAGGGCAGCTCCTTCTCCCCTGCGGTTAGTGCTGAGAGTGCGGAGTGTGTGCTCCGGGCTCGGAACACACATTTTTTATTTAAAAATCCAAAAAAAGGGCTGGGAATATGGCCTAGTGGCAAGAGTGCTTGCCTTGTATACATGAAGCCCAGGGTTCAAATCCCCAGCACCACATATATAGAAAATGGCCAGAAGTGGCGCTGTGCCTCAAGTGGCAGAGTGCTAGCCTTGAGCAAAAAAGAAGCCAGGGACAGTGCTCAGGCCCTGAGTCCCAGCTGGCCCAGGACTGGCAAAAAAAAAAAAAAAAAAAAAAACCTAAAAAAAATCCTTTAAAAAACCCAAAAGAAATTTACAAAAAATCCATGTCTCCCCCACCGGAGACTTTTATTTTTTTTTCCTTCCTCCTCTTTTATAAAATAACCCAGTGAAGCAGCCGAGACCCACCCACCCGCCCACCCGCCCACGGCCCCGCAGCAGCTCCAAGAAGAAACCCAGAGACCAAGGCCTTCCCGTCTGTCCCCCCTGCCCGGCACCGCCAGCCTCTCTCCCAGCCAGCAGCTGGCCACCCCGCAGCAGCAGCAAACGCAATCCGGCTCTGCGGCAGTTGAGTAGTCATCAATTCTGGTTGAATTTTGTCCCTTTGTGCTTGTCCCAGGTCCCCTGCCCCCTGGCTTGGGCCCCGGGCCCCAGCACTCACTCTCCTCTCACAGAAAGGTTGCTGCTTGTGGCCCTGTGGGCAGCTGTGCCAAGATGAACCCCAGCACCCCCAGCTACCCCATGGCCTCACTCTACATGGGGGATCTACACCCCGATGTGACCGAGGTGATGCTCTACGAGAAGTTCAGCCCGGGGGGCCCCTCCTCTCCATCTGGGTCTGCAGGGACATGATCTCCCACCGCTCCTTGGGCTATGCATATGTGAACTTCCAGCAGCCAGCAGACGCAGAGCGTGCTTTGGACACCATGAATTTTGATGTTATAAAGGGCAAGCAAGTACGCATCATGTGGTCTCAGCATGATCCATCACTTCGTAAAAGTGGAGTGGGCAACATATTCATTAACAATTTGGACAAATCCATTGATAATAAAGCACTGTATGATACATTTTCTGCTTTTGGTAACATCCTTTCATGTAAGGTGGTTTGTGAGGAAAATGGTTCCAAGGGCTATGGATTTGTACATTTTGAGACACAAGAAGCAGCTGAAAGAAAAACCAGCAGCCAGAAGCAGTGGAGAAACGCAGGAAAACAAAAAGGAGCAAAAAAGAAGAACTGAAAACCTACACGGAGCCGGAGAATCTCTGGGGCACCCTCCCCCCACCAGCCGACCCTGGCCCAAACAGGGCCAGGCTGGGAAAGGGGAACCCGGCGATCGGCTGACAGGCTGCCAGGAGTGCAGAATTCATATAGCGGGAGACCCCACAGACACAAGGCAGGGTGCGGACCAAGACACACACCGGCAGCGACGAGAAGTTCGGGTCCACACCAGATTCGGACAAGGGAACCCAGCGCGGCAGAAAGAGGGAACCGGGGAAGCCACCACAACACTTCACCAAACACTGAAGGGCCAACGGCTGCGCGGGACACACACACAAAGCAGCAAAAGTGAGTCCCCCCATTACCCTCACCCAACGGGAGACCAGCTATCAGAGACCCAAGCCCGACAAAGAAGCTAGATCTCCCTCCCTCCCCCTTCCCACCCCGAGGGAACAAAGAACGCCCAAATCAGGCGGGGAGCCCCCATCAGGCGCTGGGAAGTCAGTTTAGCAGGGAAAGGGCGGAGCAGCTCCAAGGCCCCACAGGTTCCTGAACTGGCAGAACGGGCCCGCCCCCTTCCCAACAGGGGCCGGGGGACGGCGGGCAGTGCAAGCCCCACCCGAGGCTCCTGGACCTCGCAGACTCTTACAACTAAAATCACAGGCACTGGTGGGCAATACCAGCCCAGCAGGGTCACCTGAGCCTGATCATGTGCCCCCCTCGCAGTGGAGGTGAGGTCTAAGGGTGCCAAGCCACACCCAGACAGTCGATCCCACTGAACCCCACACATACCGCCCCCCCAATGGACTCGCAGGAGGGCGCAAGCACAACCCAACAACCCGGGGCTCGCTCTGGGAGGCATATCCCGCTAAAGTGCCTGTTGTAGAGGACGCACAGCGCACAGGAGGGCGGGGCTCCTGGCGACAGCACCCACACTGGTAGGCGTACCCTGCACTGGTGGGCGGGGCCACAGCGACAGCACCTGCTGCCGTAGACACGCTTACACAGAAGGGAGGGAAGACCTACACAGACCTCCAGTTGTGCAAATCACAAAGAAACATAACTCAGTTCATCAAGGGGCAAGCCAACTCGCCAGCTCCAAGGAGCAGCACGACTGAAGAGGAGATGGAGACTAAAAAAGCAAATGAGGCCATGTTAACAGGAATGATCGAAAGCATCAGAAATGAAATCAGAAAACAATTCCAGGAGTTTAGAGTGGAAATCTGGAAGGACACCGAGGAAGCCAAGAAAGAAATGGAAGCAAAAATGGATACAATGCAAGCCTCAATTAAAGAAATGGAAGCAAAAATGGATACAATGCAAGCCGCCTTTAAAGAAAATCTCCACATCCTGAGAATTGAAATGCATGAAAAAATAGATTTAAAATACAACTCTTTAAAGGAAGAAATTTCCACAATCAGAACTGATATGACAACCATGAATGGCTCTCTGACATCCATAAACTCCGCAACTGAAACCATAACACAAAGAGTGGACCATATAGAATCCAGAATCTCTCGCCTGGACGATGAAGCAGCTGACAACAACCAGAAAATGACCACACTCCAAGAAAAGGTGAAGCTTCAGGGAAGACTAATCCAGGAACTAATGGACAAAGACAAGAGATATAATCTGCACATAATTGGAATAGAAGAAGGAGCCGAATACCAGAACAGAGGGCTTAATCATGTTCTCAATAAAGTTATTGCAGAAAACTTCCCCAATCTTACAGGGGACCCCATCCAGGTAACCGAAGCCTATAGGACACCTGGCAGGCCAGACCCCAGGAAAGCCACCCCAAGGCACGTAATATTCAAGACTACAGACCTCAAGATTAAAGAGCAAATTCTGAATTCAGCTAAAGTGAAGAAGGAAACTTTTTTCAATGGGAAGAGAATTCGAATAACATCCGACTTATCCACACAAACTTACCAAGCACGAAGTGAGTGGAAGAACACCATCCAAGTACTTCAGAATAACAATTTACAACCTCGGAGCAAATATCCAGCGAAATTGGAGTTCACATTCGAAGGGAGAACCAGATCTTTCCACTGTGGCTCTAGTGGCAGAGTGCTAGCCTTGAGCAAAAGGAAGCCAGGGACAGTGCTCAGGCCCTGAGTTCAAGGCTCAGGACTGGCCAAAAAAAAAAAAGAGAGCTTGCCTGGAATAAACATAGCCTCTTCAACTACTGGTGCTGGGAAAACTGGGCAGCCATATGTAGAAAACTCAAAGTAGACCCAAGCCTATCACCATGCACCAAGATCAACTCAAAATGGATCAAGGACCTCAATATCAGACCTGAATCCTTCAAACTACTGAAGGAAAGAGTAGGAAAGACACTAGAACTTATAGGCACAGGAAGGAACTTCCTGAATAGAGTCCCAGGGGCACAACAAATAGGGGAGAGACTCGACAAATGGGACTACTACAAAATAAAAAGTTTCTGCACAGCTAAAGATATTACCACCAAACTAGAAAGACAGCCAACCATATGGGAAAGGATCTTTACCAGCACAGCAACAGACAGAGGCCTAATATCTGTCATCTACACAGAACTCAAAAAATTAAGTCCCTCCAAGCCCAGTAAACCAATTAGGAAATGGGCAAAGGAGCTAAAGAGAGACTTCACAAGAGAAGAGATAAAAATGGCAAAGAAACATATGAGGAAATGTTCAACATCCCTGGCAGTAAAGGAAATGCAAATGAAAACAACCCTGAGATACCACCTCACTCCAGTTAGAATGGCCTATACTCTGAACTCAGGTAACAACAAATGCTGGAGGGGATGTGGGGAAAGAGGAACCCTTCTCCATTGTTGGTGGGAGTGCAAATTAGTACAACCACTTTGGAGAACAGTATGGCAGCTCCTCAAAAAGTTTATTATAGACCTACCCTATGACCCAGCCATACCACTCCTAGGCATCTATCCTGAAAAACAGGTCTCAAGATATCAAAAAGACATTTGCACTTCCATGTTTATCGCTGCACAATTCACAATAGCCAAAATATAGAAACAACCCAGATGCCCCTCCACAGATGAATGGATCCAAAAAATATGGTACCTATACACAGTGGAATACTACATAGTGATTAGGAATGGTGAAATTGTTATTCGCAGGGAAATGGTCAGAACTTGAACAAATAATGTTGAGACAAGCCTAGAACACAGAAAGCAAAGGGGCATGATTTCCTTGAGATAGGACTGTTAAGGAGGGGGGAGGGGGAGACAGTAGAGACCAGGTCTTCGAAACCAAAAACTTCTTGTCAAATGGTATTTCCCACAGTTTTGGGTCAGCAACCCTACATTACGTAACTAAAACCAAACAACTACTCAACATATAAAGGTCTAAAATAGACCTCTCAGTGGATCACAATAGCTCAAAAGCTATATATGTATGTCATATAAGACAAGGATAAGCATACTCTATTGCTGACGTTACATTTAAAGTCCTAGGTGAATTTCCTTTGTCGTAGGCCACGTGGCTACTGTATATGTTTTTGGTACACTGTGTATTGTATATATGTCTACCTGATCTAGGGAAGGGAAAGAAAAACAGGATGTAAGATATCACAAGAAATGTACACATTGCCCTATTATGTAAATGTACCCCTTTTGCACAACACTTTGTCAAAATTTTTTTAATTAATAAATAAATTTTAAAAAATGCAGAGAGGGCCAGGTGCTGATGGCTCACATCTGTAAGCCTAGCTACTCTGGTAGCTGAGATAGGTCCTTGAGATTCTTATGTCCAATTAACCACCAGAAAAACAGAGTGGAGCTGTCCTTCAAAGTGGTAGAGCATTAACCTTGAGTAAAAATGCTCTGGGACAGCGCCCAGCCCCGAGTTCCAGCCCCATGACCAACAAAATAACTAACTAAATAAATAAATAAGTTAGGAACGCTATTTTGAGTCTTTAACTCTCATTTCCTGCATAGGAAACAGGAAATGATTCCCTGATTTTGTTTCTCCCTTTACCCTGTTAAATTAATTCTTTTACCCCATAATTCTTTTTGTGAGACAAATGTTTTTTGTGTGCATGTAGATCTCAAGGGCCTGTGATTATGTTTGTGGTAACTGGGAAGCAAGGGGAAGCCTTCATTCATCTTCTGGTGACACCCCAGATGGTCTTCCAGGGACTGAAATAAATGCTTTAAGTAGGGAAGGAACTGTGTGTATTTAGATAGTCCTGGTCAAAGCTGTAATCCAGGTGATCATTATCCCTGGATGGTCAGGAAACTTCTGGTTATGATAAGGAAAATACATTGTTCTTAGAGACTCAGTGACTGTTTTGTCACAATTTTTTTCATTGATCCTGTGCTTTCTGGAATCCTAATGTGAATGGAGGGGCTAGGGATTCAGAAAAAGAAGAAAAAAGTAAAAAGTGGAAGGCAGGGATAAAAAAGGAGTTAGTTAGACTGGCATGCCTTCCTTCATGTCAAGCTCAAAGTGATAGGCCATATTATCATTCTGGTGGCCATTACTGTTATTATTATTTCACTTGAAGGTTCAGTTTTCAGATTTATAGACAGTGGGAATTGCTAATACCATAAGATCCCTTCTAGCTTTGACAGCCACTGATTCTAGGTTTTTCTGGAGAAATATACTTAAGACATCTTGAGAAAACATCATGCTAATGTAATTGACTCTGGAGCCTCAGTGATTTATGAAGGGCTTCACAGGACTCAGATGCCCTTCTCATATATATGAAACAGCAAACTGTAAGGCATATTATTCCAGCTTTCCACTTGCTCAGTTTCTTCAGGGCCCTCACTCACTCCCAGTAGTACATTAGAGACACAACCAATCAAGTCTTTGGGTTCTAAAGATTCTTTCTGGAACCCATGCAACTCTTCCACTCTATTTATAAGCATTCTCTTGGCAACTCTCCATTCTGGAATGGGGGAATGTTTGCTCACTGTTCCTACCCCTTCTCCTCTCTTGGTCTCATCTTGAGGGGCTAGAGTTCCACCTCAGCATGGACCCTGAGCAGCTTCATTCAGTGGTAACCTGACAGCATCTTACCTCCTCTCCCTATTATATATGTCTTTCCTGATGTGGGTTTCTATACTGACAGTGTCACTTGGAACTGTGGAGTACCCTGAACATTGGTCAGAGGGAACTGGGAGTTGGTGGATAAACGCTTTTCTGTTCATACAGAGATTTGGGAACCAGTCCTATGAACCCAGCAGACCTTCACTCTTAGTGGTGATAATCTCAAGTCTTGACTGGATCTCCCTCATTTCCTGAGTTACTTCTCTAATCTCTCCTTCCAGCCCCCTGGGACTGTGCTCACTAGCATAGCTCTACTATGAGTCCTGTCTTGGTCTTTATTTTCTGGGAGATCCAAGTACCTGAGTACTGGGTAACCTAAAGAGGGCTGAGATTCTAATGTCTGATTATTCATCAGTATTCATTCCTGCTACTGTAACGAGTACCAAAGACTAGGCAGTTTATAAGCCAGAAATTTATGCCTCAAATTCCATAGGCTGTGAGGTAAATTGAAGGCGCTTGGCAGATTGTTTCTGGCAGAGGGCCTATTTTCTGAGTTACAGACGGTAGTTTGTGCTTTTGTAGTCAAAGTAATAATGTAACTGGCAATTTAAAAGATGCTTTCTTCTAGGTCCTATGAAATAACTAAAAGTTCTTCAACTTTGTATCTGTGCCCTTTGATCTGAGCTATTCTCTGCTGCCTTCTCTTTGTAGGAAAAAAGATTCAGATAACTATCTTGTGTGGAAGGCAAACTGCCCCTCAAACAAGCAATACCTTCTTCTTATCATAAAACAAACAACCCAAAACTCTGACACTCACCTTGTTCCTGTTCTAGCAATAAAGGGATAACTTCTCCAGAATTCCTCCAAGGACAAAGACTGGGCTAATGGTCAACCAGGCCATATCTTGGACTTGGGACTAGTTTAAGTGTGCATACCTTAACCACCTTATTCCTCCAATTCTATATAACCTGAAGTCAATGTGTATACCTCTGAAGATATGCTGTCTTCCCATTGCTCTTTTCTCTGCCCTAGATGATATCTCTTAATTTGGCATATGGGGCGAGTGGCCAGACCTAACTTGGGACTGCTGGACTCTGGGATTGGGGTTTAGAAATCCGGTTTCACCTTGGGGCCTCTTTTATATATGTTGATCCACCAATGAGGAATTCATAACTTTTGGAAGACACCAACATTCAGAACATAACAACCATAATGACAATAGATTATTGCTAATAGCAAATACAGGGAAAAAAAACCTCTTGCAAGCAGAAGTTTGATTAAAGCTGCTTTTGCAGAAAGCATGGACTCCTTATTTAGGGCCATAAACTAATTAAAACCAGGAGAAAAGCTTGGCCTCTCTGCCCCCACTTTGAACCTTTCTTTGTTCTAAGCATTCTTTCTGCAATCAATTTGCAATCACTGGGTTCCAGAAAGAACAACACTGATCAATATCTTCATAACAAAGAACCAAAACTACCCCTAAGGAGCAGTAGAGCTTCCTTAGGACAAAGGCTGAAATAATGGCTAATTGGATCATACTTTGACCAGACTGTAAATAATTATGCATTTCTTCTCCTGCTCCCAGTTATTTGTCTACTTAAACAATGCAGCTCATATCTGTACCCCCAAAGATGGTTGAAGATGAACTGAAGTATCTTTCTATGGTTGTGTATGCCATATAAGCCCCCATTCCTTTTATTTGGTGTACTGGAGTGGCCTAATCTAAAACTCTGGCTTCAGAATAAAAATCAGGCTTTCAGCTATGAGTAATTGAAATAATATTTGGAATTAGTGGTATTTGTGGCACTTACATTGTATGGAGATGCTATGGTCTCCCTAAATTCATGTTGAAATCCTAAGCCCCAATGTGATTGATAGTATTAGGAGTGGGAGCCTCATGAATGGGACTATAAAGGAGTCCCCCTGGACAGTGTTATCAAGTGATGGCACACCAAGGTGGTCCCATCTGTGAACTAGAAAATCAACTCTTACCAGACACTCCTAGCACCCCATATTGAACTTGCTAGACTCTATGTTTTGAGAAATCAATTTTTATTGTTGTTTCATGTACTCCTGAGTGTGAAATTAAGACATATGGAGTCCTGGTATAAGTCCAACCACCCAATCTACTCTGTGGTTATTTCCTCAGGAACTAGGATAATATGGCAGACATTGTAATCAATATGAAAATATGAATGCAATATCTTTATGTTCTTTGTTTCATTCAAAGTCTTTGAAATCTGACCTGTGATTGTTTATTCTCTGGCAGTCCAGCCTGCTCCATCCACAGGCAAGGGGCATTACAAGTACTAAAGAAAGACCAAGAGACAAAGCATCACAGGCATTTTCAGTAGAAAATGGTCAAGTTAGTGTACCAAAATAGAAATTTTGTATTTTACACTTACAGTATATCTTAATTTGATTAGTCATATTTTTGAGTGTTGAATAGCTACAAGTGACTGGTGGTACCATATTGGACAGAATATGAAGAATTTTGAGTATCTGGACATTCTGTAGAATACCACAGGGCATTACTGACATCATATTAGTTGGAATCAGTGAGCAAGAAAATGATTACATATTCTAGACATGTTCGAAAGACACACACATGCCAGGTGGTATCATGCCCTCCAAAGATTCAGGAGCCTGCTGCACTGGTTTCAAAATCTGTTAGATTATATATAAATGGATTTAACCTTACTCAGTGAAAGGTTTGTCCTAAGCTTTCAGCCACTAGGCCCTTGAAATATAATTCCTTGCATGAATGTTTTTGTTTTAATTGGGCCTTGAGCAAGCTAACCATGTGTATTGAATTGAGGGTTATAAGTCATATGGCACCATCATGACCTCCTAAGGTATTGGGGTCCACCACATGGGCAACCTACCATACTTACATGATGGAACTCCCAAAAGGTTTTGGACAATAAGGCTTGGATAAGCCACCTGTGTTGGCAGTATTTCAGGCTAGTAAACTAGACCTGGAGCAAATACAACTGGAGTTTTTTTTATTGAAGTTCTGTATATATTACCTCATGTATTTCTTCCCTTGCCTGATTCCAACCTATATCCTTTGGCTGTTATAATCTCTCATTGAATATAACAACTTTTAGTGGATTTTGTTACAAATGATCAAATGTAAGGGTAATATGGAGGATCCCTGAACCTAGTTAGAGTAAGAATGCTTTTTTTCTGTATTGTTCTTTGATTAACTTAAAAAAATTTTGTTGTTCATCATGGGGCTTGCAAGGTCTGGGTGCTATCTCTGAGGTTTGTTTTTGCTTAAGGCTAGCACTCTACCATTTTGAGCCACAGCTCCACTTCCAATTTTTAGGTGGTTCATTAGAAAGTCTACAATTCTTCCCCGGGCTATCTTCAAACTGTGATCCTTCTGCAACTTTTGTAAGTTTATTACCATGTATACTTAATGTTCATTCACATGCCATTTCTTTGTTCTTTTTAGTGCCTTGTATCTCACTGCCCAGCAACTTTTGTATTTTATTGTTACCATTTACACTTGATGTTTTTCATATATACCACTTACTTTGTTCTTTTTAGTGCCTTGTATCACATACATTCCACTTTAATTCTACCTAAATAAAACCCTTTAAAACATCCTTTAGCCAGGTGCTGGTGGCTCATGCCTGTTATTCTAGCTACTCAAGGAAACTGAGATGAGGATGGTGATTCGAAGCCTGCCAGGGCAAGAAAGTCTGTAAGATTCTTATCTCCAATTAACCACCAAAATGCTGGAAGTAGAGATGTGGCTCAAGTGGTACCATGCTGGCTTTGAGCAAAAAGAGCTCAAGGACAGCACCTAGGCTGAGTTTAAGCTCTAGGACACACACAAAAAAATATTAGTGCGATCTTCTAGTGACATTTTTTTGTCTGTAAATGCTTTGTGTCATCTTTGAAATACATTTTAAGAAATCAGCTCTTTAAATTGTCGTACATTTGGAGATGAATCAGTTGTCCTGATTACTAGCAATTGTGTGTGTGTGTGTGTGTGTGTGTGTGTGTGTGTTGGTATTGGGGCCTAAATTCAGCACTTTGCATTCTTGCTTGGCTCTTTTACTCTGGACTAGTGCACTAGCACTTGAGCCATACCTTCACTTCTGGCTTTTTGCTGGATGGCTTCAAACCAAGATCTTCAGATCTCAGCCTCCTGAGTAGCTAGAATTACAGGCATGAGCCACTAGCACCTGGTTAAAGGATGTTTTAAAGGATTTTCTTTAGAAGTAAAGTGGAATGTCTGAGATACAAGGCACTAAAAGAACAAAGAAACTAGTATGTTATGTATAATCAACATTAAATGTAATTAAGTATAATTACAGCTGTGAGCAACCAGCCCAGCTAGAGTTTTCTTAATTTATGACTGTGGAATTAAGATTGGGGGTTGGGGGTGGTCATGGAGCTTGAACTCAGGGCCTGGGTGCTGTCCCTGAGCTTTTGCGCTCAAGTCTAGCACTCTACCACTTGGAACAAAGGGCCACTTCCAGGAATTGAGATTTCTTGATACATCCAAATGACTTGAAGCTGGGTTGCAACTCCTTCAAAGGCTGATTTGTGGTCTGACCACAAATGGAGTTGGGTATCCCCTTCCAAGTGCAGACTGTTTTCCAAAAGTATTTTTGATAAGGTCGTGGGGGGTGGGGCTATGACATATCCACAGCCCCAATAAAGTATTTGCAGCACCTGCCCAGCATCCCTGAACATGCTTTCAGAATCTGGGAGAAACCTGACCTTGAAATCCAGGTTTCACCTCTAGTCAACTTGTAACCTTGAGTAGGTGAGTTTTGCTGTACCGGATTTTCCCCTACCTAAGCCTAAGGACTACTAATCTGGAGGTTTAATCTGGAGGTTTATCTACCCAGTAAGTTTTAACTTTAATGTACTTGCAAACATGCCTGACACAACACAGGCAAATTTAACCTAACCTGCTCTAATAACACTGTGACCCCAGGTTCTATCTGGCTATATAGTCTTAATACTGACCACACTGAACAACTGGGCAATGTGCCTCTTCTGAACCTTAGCTTCCCAGTCTACGCAATGACATACTTCATTAAAAAAAAGAAAGGTGAACAAGACTACCTCCTGGTTTCTTCCCTAACAGGAGCAGCAGCTACAATCACCAATCTTTACCACTCAGTCAAGAGCGCTGAGCCCTTCCCGGGTGGGAAAAGGCACTAAAGATGTGGAGGCTTTAAGGGTGGGGTGGTCAGAAGAGTCACAGGGAAAAGCCACTGGGATCAAGACTTGAAATACAACTCACTGGCGCGGCTTTTACCTGGCTGTCCCTTTAGAATTTGCGCACTTGCAAGGATCTCGTTGAAAATAAACCCCTTCCTCCCCTTTCATTCTCGAGGTCTTGACAGAAAGGCCTCGAGGAGCCACGCGAGGCCATGCCAAGCGACCGGAGTCCCCGGGAAAACTGGAGCTAAAAGTGAGCAAGGGAAGCCGCCGAAGTCGGCCAGTGTCTCCCGGCAAATCTCTTGAAGGCCTGGGGGCGTGGCGGTGGTGGCGCAGCTTTTGACACGGGCGTGTGCCGCCAGGTGCCCCAGCGGGCTGCCTCCCACACTGGCCACGTCTAACCAACTCCGCTCAGGGGGACTCCGGCTCCAGAAGGGCTCGTCGTCTCTAGCGCTCCGCCGACGTCCGACGCTGGCGGGAAAAAAATGAATGCTTGAGAGGAATGCCGGCGGGCAGCACGAATCAGAGGTGTTCGCGCGCTCGCAAGCCGCAGGCGCCCTTCACGGGAGGGGGGTGGTGGTGACGTTAGGTCACGTGCGGTGACGTGGGCGGCGCGAGTGCGAGTCCTTGCACCTACAAGGGGCGGCGAGCGGGAGGAGGCGGGGCCCGCGGCAGGGCCTCCCGTGAAGCCTCGCGCGGGGAAGGACCGGAACTCCGGACGGACGGCTTGTTGATAATATGGCGGCAGGAGCTGCCTGGCCATCCCGAGGAGGCGGTGGTGCCCACACCCGGAAGAAGGGTCTCTTTTCCGGCTAGTGCCTGGTGCCTGGCGCCTGCCGGCCCGGAAGTCCGGGCCAGTTGCTGAATGAGGGGAGCCGGACCTTCTCCGCGACAGTCCCCCCACGCCCTCCGCCCCGACCGGGGCCCCGCCATGTCCTTCTTCCGGCGGAAAGGTAGCTGAGGGGGCGCTGCGGGGGGCCAGGCCGGGGCTACTGGCCGGCGGTAGGGCAGGTGCGGCTGCAGGGACTTCCTCGAGGGCGTTGGCAAGGCCCTCAAAGAATCTTAACCATGTCGCCTATGCCCCTGCTCTGCACGGTACCCGGCCGGGAGGAAGAGGATGGCTGCTCGGTCTAGGTCGGAGGGGAATTGTAGCGCTGGTGCAAAAAACTATTTGCTGCACTACAGAGAACTTGAAGCTTGTTTGCTTAGGAAAGGGGTTTCTATCCTCTCGGTGTGTGTGTGTGTGTGTGTGTGTGTGTGTGTGTCTTTCAAGATCAAGGAAATTTCTTTTGAACCTTCATATGGAAGTCTGTGACTTTTCGGAATATTGAGGAATTTAAGTCTTAAAAAACAACACGGGAGACACTTGTTCAACCATTGTCATTTTCCAGTTTCCTCTTTTTGGGGGAGTGAAGATGGGAAGGAGGCCAACTATTAGTCTTAAAATAAAATTACTTACTGCTGAAGTTCCCTCCTGAGGCAGACTACTTTTGATGACTTAGCAAGTCTACTAATTACTGGAGCCTTGACTTTATAAACCAATTTCTTGTATTTCTGATTATCAGTTGTTAGGGACTACTCGGTTTTTCAGCAGGGGTAGCATCATTTTTGTCCTGGGGAAGATTGTTGTATTTCACTAGAAATACATATCCGTAGTTAAAAATGCTTCTTCTGTTAGTTCTTGTTTCAGAAAAACTTCAGGACAGAAAGGGTTTTGGAAAAAGCACCGAACTAAATCAGGGTCTTGGGTTCACACGACAGCTCTCTTATTGTGTAACCTGGAGCAAGCCATTTAACCCACTTTTTTCTCTTCCTCACCTGAGAATCAGGTGATTCCAGAAGGCCATGTGACAAAAGAATTTACTATGTGTAGGGTTTAATATTCTAGGATGAATGAATGAAACTGAAGCTTGGTTAACTTCATAGGTCTAGAGTTACTAATTATACCTAGTTGGACAGCAGTGAAGTGGGTAGGGTTTTTATTTATTTGAAGGAAAAATAGTGTTGTAGATGAAAGGCTAATTGCATGTTGCACACCATAGTTTATTCAACAAGTACTTTTTTGAGTGTCTACAATCTGCCAGGCACTGTTCTAGGCTCAAATGATTGAACAGTCAGTAAGACCAAGCAAGCCCCTGCATCTATGGAGTTTGTTGTAGGCTACTGTAGACAGATAACAAATAAGCAAACAAGTTCTATGTGAATATGTGTGTATGAGCCTACTTACAAATTAAAGTAATGAAAGATTAATGAGAAGAAAAACATTTTCCTTGAATGTGAGAAAATATTCAGTAGATAACTTTAAAACATAAAATTAAAGGAACAGTAAGTATGAGGTAGCTAGAGAGAGCAAGGAAGAGCACTCTAGGCACAGAGAATAAAGAGTTAGGTACCCCCCCCCCCACCCCAAGTGAGCTTGGTAGGCATCAGATGATAGAAAGCTCTGTAGATCATGTGTAGGTTTTATTCCAAATACAGAGAGAATAGTACTTTTAGTTTTTTGAGGAGGAATGATGTGATCTTATATTTTTCAAAAGCCATTCTGGATGCTTTTTGGAAATTGATGTGACACAAATACCATTTTAGGACAGTCTTATTTTAAATACCTTTATTTTTCCCCCTCTCTTGACAAAGAAAGGTTTATTATGTTATATGTTTAAAATGGTAAATTTGGAAATAATTTTTTTAAAAGTTACCTTAGGCGCTGGGAATATGGCCTAGTGGTAGAGTGCTCGCCTTGTATACATGAAGCCCTGGGTTCGATTCCTTAGCATCACATATATAGAAAAGGCCAGAAGTGGCTCTGTGGCTCAAG
This sequence comes from Perognathus longimembris pacificus, assembly GCF_023159225.1. Lineage (NCBI taxonomy): Eukaryota > Metazoa > Chordata > Mammalia > Rodentia > Heteromyidae > Perognathus > Perognathus longimembris. The sequence continues at coordinate 12,997,417 of NC_063177.1, forward strand.
TGGCAGAGTGCTAGCCTTGAGCAAAAAGAAGCCAGGGGCAGTGCTCAGGCCCTGAGTCCAAGCCGCAGGACTGCCCCCACCCCCCCAAAAAAGTTACCTTAGTACTTTTTAGTACAGTATGCTCTCTTTTTGCTTCTGAGTGTCTACGTTATGTTTTGATTTTGTTCCTCTACTAAGTCTTTTGAAAGATACCATAATTTCTTCTACTCCAATTTTATGTCATACCCAACATCAAAGGAAATGTTGTACCTAGTGCTGGTGGTTCACATCTGTAATCTTAATTACTTAGGAGGCTGAGATCTGAGGATTGAGATTCAAAACCAGCCTGGACAGGAAAATCCATGATACTCTTATCTACAATTAATCACCAAAAAACTGGAAGTAGAGCTGTGGCACAAAGTGGTAGAGCAATAGTCTTGAGTGACAGAACTCGGGGACAGTGTCCAGGCCCTGAGTTTAAGCCTCATGATCAACCAAATTAAAAAAAAAAAAGGAAATTGTGAAAGATGCTTTTTTTTTTTTCCCCCCACTCAAGGCTAGCGCTCTATCACTTGAACCACACCTCCACTTCTGGCCTTTTGAGTGGATGATACTGCAAGATGAACTCTCATTTGACTTTGTAAAACTCCCTTCTTTTGGGGATCTTTCTCATGATTTTTTTATTCATTCATTCATTTATTTATTTATTTGTGCCAGTCTGGGGCTTAGACTCAGGGCCTGAGTACTGTCCCTGGGTTCTTTTTGCTCAAGGCTAGCACTCTGCCACTTGAGCCACAGCGCCACTTCTGGCTGTTTTTTGTATATGTGGTGCCGGGGAATTGAACCCAGGGCTTCATGTATGCGAGGCAAGCACTCTTACCACTAGGCCATATCCTCAGCCCTATTCACACTTAAAAAAAAATTTTTTTTTATTGTCAAACTGATGTACAGAGAGGTTACAGTTTCATACGTTAGGCATTGGATACATTCTTGTACTGTTTGTTACCTCCTCCCTCATTGCCCCCATTCACACTTTTAGAAAAGTCTTCTGGGAATCTGTCCTGCTTGAACTAGGGCCTGGGTGTTGCCCCTGAGTTGATTTTGTTTTGTTTTTTCTCTAGGCTAATGCTCTACCACTTGAGCCACTTTTAGCTTTTTGGTGGTTAATTGAGATCAAAGTCACAAAGACTTACTGTCCTGGCTGGTTTCAAACCATGACCCTTAAGTTCTCAGCATCCTGAGTAGCTAGGCATTACAGGCTTGAGATATTGGTGCCTGACCCAGTACACTTTTAAGTACCATTTTTAATTACATTGATTGCTTCTGTCACTACCACTTTGTCTTCTTACTGTGTTGTCTTCTTACTGTTTTTTTTAGGGTTTAGTGAAAGAAGCCAATACTTTAGTGTAGTCAGGAAGCAGAGCCAATGTGTCTTTAAGTAACAACTTCTGTGTTTATCACATACACACACACACACACACACATGTCCTGAGCTTGGCATTCTCACTCCTAAATTCTGACTGGTATACCCAGTTGATGTACTTTTTAATCTCTCTAATTCACCAGTTTACTTAAAATACAATATGTAAAAATTTGCTCCAGATTCAGTCCTAAACCTGTTCATCAAATTTTTTTTTTTTTTTTTTTTTTTTTGCCAGTCCTGGGGCTTGGACTCAGGGCCTGAGCACTGTCCCTGGCTTCTTTTTGCTCAAGGCCAGTACTCTGCCACTTGAGCAGCGCCACTTCTGGCCATTTTCTGTATATGTGGTGCTGGGGAATCGAACCCAGGGCCTCATGTATATGAGGCAGGCACTCTTCCCACTAGGCCATATCCCCAGCCCAAATTTTTGGACTTTTAATTATTATTATTATTTTAAACTCAGGCTAAAAATTTAGTATATTCTTAAACATCTTTTTCTCTCCTGCTCTACGTCTTGTCCATCAGCAGATCTGTTATCCCAGAACATTTCCAAATCCTGACAATGACTGCTCTGGATAGTCATCTCTGTTTAGATTGAGTAGTTAAGAAAATCCTTTGAGATGCCATTGAAATTTCAGCGTACATGTCAAAAAGGAAATGGTTTTGTGAAAATGAGGATGCTGTATATTTGCATTTGTTTTCCTTCCCTTTTTTACTCCTATGATATATTTTCAAAGTGAATGCACAGTAGACCGAAAAATAGAGGAACTTGGTATATAATAAAAGGCTTTTATATAGTTTACTCATTTTTTTTGGTGGTAGTACTGGGGCTTGAACTCAGGAACTCATATGACCTTGCTTAGCTTTTTTTTTTTCCCCATTCAAGGCTGGCACTCTGCCACTTTATCATACTTCCATTTCTGGCCTTTTGGAGGTTAGTATAAGATGTACAGATGAGGAGCCTAATTCCAAACATAGCTCGTAAGAGAGTGAATACTTGGGAGTGGGTTTGAAATTGGTTACACATTTGCTATTCGTGTACATGTCCAGTGAATATCATCAAAGATTGGTCAGTTGGGGTCATTATACTGAAGTAGATACTGGCATTTAGGGATCAGGTGGCCAGCTGCTTGCCACTGTGGGTTTCCAGCGATACTTGGCATTTAACTGGATTGAGACAGTAGTAGACATAGTGGTTTGGGCTGTGCCTTATTCTTTGGCAGCAGCATCTTTGTGCCTGGGTACACAATTGTGTCTATCAAATAGCATTTAAAAACTAGTAAGTCAGCAAAAATTAAAAATATGAAGCATGAAAAGTGTGGCTTTTGGAATGTAAATTGGTACAACTATTTCTACTTAAAATTTAGTTTACTTTAGCAATTCTATTTCTAGGGGTTTACTGTAGAGAAATTCTTACAAATTTGGATAAGAAGACATATACTGGATTGTTTCATAAGCATCAGTGTTTGAAAGTAAAAATTAGGAAATAAATTGATTAATAGATGGATAAGTAAAAATGTATTTTAAAGGAATTAATTAGCTACAGTGAATAAACTATAATCATACCAATGAAATAGCTGTATCAAAATACACATCAAAATATTAAATGAAGCTGGGCACTAGTGGCTCACATCTGTAATCTTAGCTACTAAGGAGGCTGGTTTGAAGCCAACCCAGGCAGGAAAGTCTGTGAGACTCTTATCTCCAAAGCCACCACCAGAAAACTGGAAGTGGAGCTGTGGCTCCAAGTAGTAGAGTGTTATCCTTGAGCAAAAAAGCTTAGGGACAGCACTCAGGCCCTGAGTTCAAACCTCATGACTGACCTCCACCCCTCCAAAATTATATATAATGAATACAAGTCAAGTGTAGAATACTATTTGTATAGTTTTAAAAGGTACAGAATCTTACCATTTAAATGTATTCATGTGTAGCAATTGTCTGAAAACATAAAAGACAGGAAAACATTTAGTTTTGGATAATATTATCTCTGAAAAGGGAGGAAGAGGAATGGGGTTGGTCCGATTGGGTCATACATGAAGCTCCGTAGCTAGATGTGATTATAACTGTAATCCTAGTGGAAAGCTGCAGCAAGAGGATCTTCAGCCTGGGCTATCTCTAAGACTTTTTTCTAAAAACAAACAAAATCAAGGTTAAAGAACCTCTGTAGAGGGGCAATGTAGCTTAGTGGTAGAGTGCTTGACTACCATGCACGAAGAAGCCCTGGGTTCAATTCCTCAGTATCACATAAACAGAAAAGGCTGGAATTGTCACTGTGGCTCAAGTAGCGTGCTAGCCTTGAGCAAAAGAAGCTCATGTTCCAGGACAGTGCCCAGGCCCTTAGTTCAAGCCCCAGGACTAGCAAAAAAAAAAAAAAAAAAAAAAAAAAGGTTGTATTTGTATGGATATAAACATACATATATACAGTGGGTATGGTGGCTCACACTTACATTTCTACTTAAGAACTGAGATCGAGTAGATTGTATTTTGAGGTTAGCACAAGCAAAAAGATGGCAAGACCCTAACTCAGCCGATAAAAAGCTGAGTACAGCCACTAATCTGTCATCCCAGCTATGTGGGTAGCATAAATAGGAAGATTTTGGTCCAGGCCCATCCAGGCAAAAAGTGGGCTCTGTATCTGTGGCAAGTGCAAGGCTCTGAGTTCAAATACTGCCCAAAACATAAAATGTAAGTACATAATATTTGAAAAACATGTGCAAATGCATATGTATGTCTCTCTATATAGAGAGAATACATACATGCATACATATTGTGTGTGTGTGTGTGTGTTGGGCTGGTGACTTGGTTCAAGTTCTAGAATACTTGCCCAGAAAAACACTTCAAACCCTTGAGTTCAAACCCCTGTACTTAAAAAGCAACAAAATAACTAGTGAAGATCAACCAGGAAATAAATGTATTATGCAGTGAACAAAGAAAGAGAGCTATCTGCTTTTCCTAAGAACATTCCAGCCAGCCAAGGCAGAGAGGTCAGCAAAGGGATAAGCTGAGAAGGAGCTGCTAGGAAATAAAGAGTGGAATGTCATGAAAGCCAAGATATGCGAATGTTTCAAATGAGAGATACAGTTGTTTGGTAGAGGACTACAGAAATTGCCTCATTTTCATAGTTTATCTTTGAACAGTATTGAGATGGTATCATTTTTTTTTCCATGTTAGGTTCATTTTCTTGGAAATAGTTTTTTGGGAGGTGCTAATACTAGGACTTTAACTCAGGGCTTGCAGTTTGGCTTGCTTGCTTGCTCATGGCTGGCACAGTATCTCTTGTGCCACACCTTCAGTCTGGTTTTTTGAGGTTTTTTTTTTTTTTTCTGGTTAGTTGAAGATAGAGCCTTTCAGACTTTTCTCCCCCAGCTGACTTTGGATTACAGGTATGAGCCACTAGTACCCAGAAAAAATAGATTTCATTTCTTTTTCTTTTTCCATCTTCTCTCCCTCTTCTCCTCCCTCCCTCCCTTTCTCTCTCTCTCTCTTTCTTGAATGTGTTATGTGTTGGTACTTGGGCTTGCACACAGGGCGTACTGCTCTTGCTTTACCATTTGAGTCATACCTCTACTTATAACCATTTTGCTGCTTAGATTTGTCTACTTTGAACCTAACCCTCAGATCTCAGACTCCTGAGTAGGATTATAGGTGTGAACCACTGGTGCTCTGCTGAAAGTAGATTTCTTGAAAGTAGAATCACTACTTTTTCTGAGCCAATAGAGAATCTAGGTCTTGGGGCTGGGAATATGACCTAGTGGTACAGTGCTTGCCTCATATACATGAAGCCCTGGGTTCAATTCCTCAGCACCACATATATAGAAAAAGCTAGAAGTGGCACTATGTCAAGTGGTAGAGTGCTATCCTTGAGCGAAAAGAAGCCAGGGACAGTGCTTAGGCCCTGAGTTCAAGCCTCAGGACTGGCAAAAAAAAAGTTCGAGAATCTAGGCCTTGCTAGACACCCAAGTAGTTGTAAATAGGTTGACTTAAGTAACATACTCTGAGAGCTAGTTATTTCCTGCTATCTTTCAGTTTTGAATATCTAGAACTCATGTAGACACATGGTCACTTTTTTGAGATTTCTTATTTTGAGAAGCTTTACATGGTGGATTTAAAGAAAATTTAGTGTTAGGAAAGAAAGACACAAGAAAAGTAAAATAGTCTTCTTTCAGATCCTATAGTAAAATTTACCCCTGGCTTTAGCTGCCATTCACCTTCCTTTCTTGGCTGACATATTGTTAGCTTATCTGCCATAGAATTTTCACTGTTTTGTGTAATAGAGGAAAGATTGTATGATCATTTTATTTATTTATTTATTTATTTTTTGCCAGTCCTGGGGCGTGGCTTCAGGGCTTGAGCACTGTCCCTGGCTTCTTTTTGCTCTTGAGCCACAGCACCACTGCTGGCTTTTTCTGTATATGTGGTGCTGAGGAATTGAACCCAGGGTTTCATGTATCTGAGATGAGTACTTTACCACTAGGCCATATTGGCACCTGGTTCCTCCCAAAGGTTTTGACTGAATGCTGTTCAAAGGTTTCCTTAGAGAAGTATTCCTGACAGCCGCCCTGACTTCACCCCTCCAAGTCACATAGCCCATTGTTCCTGAGCTTTGAATATTCATGTGTTCAAATCAAGCTTCTCTGATTTTTGATACTATGTAGGATGGATATCTGACTGCAGGAGTTGGTCATGATATCCTTTTGTATTCTAGTGAAAGGCAAAGAACAAGAGAAGACCTCAGATGTCACATCCACTAAAGGTGAGTTCAGTTGAATTACAGTGTATTAAAAAGTGATGTGCTTTGCATTTAGGAGCTCTTGTAAACTTCTACCTTCTTTTGGCATTAATCATTTCTGCCTTCATTTATAATTATTTGATAGTTACATTTCCCTCTTTAACCTGCATACACTTTAACAGCTAACACATTATAGGCTTTTACTGATCCTTTTTGGCAATCTCATGATTACAATGAACTAGAGTTCTCGTTTCATAAATTTGTTTGTTCTTTATGTGATTAGTTGATTTGATTCAATAAAACAAAAAAAGATCATTCTGACAACAGAAAAAGCACCCTCACCTATACAAGCCATTGTTTTCTATTTATTCAGAAATGTGGATCATTATAGTTTTCTATTTTTATTGGCCTGACTTTGGATTTTATTTGTAATACTTTGTTGCCATTAATATACTGTCCTTATTTACAAGCTATTATATGATTTCTTTAGATTGTAGGTTCTGCTCTCTTTTTGATTCATTTTGTTATGTCTAGTGTACTGGGAATATGTGAACATTGTAATGCAAAATATTTTCCATAGTCACTTTATATAAATTTTATTAATTTCATAAATATAACATACATAGAATCTGTAGATTGCTACTTAGATTTTTTCTTTCCAGTGTTTATTTGTTGTATTGCCAGCATTGAATGTTTATGTATTCACTTTGCCACAAAGAGATTAATTTTCAAGATTAAGGAAAAGTAACTTTTTAAAGTAGTTGTAAAAAGGAGACTCAATTCAACAAGTCAGATTATGGGTTCATTGCATCTTGATCATTGTTACCCCCCCAAAAAAACAGTTTATGGCTTCATTGTATGCTTTTTTTTTAGTTTTTATTGTTATAAAGGTGATGTACAGAGGGGTTACTGTTATATAAGTTATATAAGTTCCTTTTTGAACAAAGTCACCTCTCTCCCAGTTTTTCCCTCCCATCTTCACCTGCAAGTTGAATAGTTCATTTTCAACATAGTATCTAGTGAGTACCACTGCTTCCTTTGTTCACCTTTTGTCTCTCCATTTCTGTGCCCTTCCTTATCCTCCCAAAGACAGATAAAGGAACAAACAAGATACAAAGAAAGGAAAACAAAGAAGAAAATCCTCTTGTTTCCGTTTCCTGGTTGTCTGCTTATTTTTGATAAGTTAAAATAAACTTGGCTGGATTCCATATAAGTTTAGACTGCCTTCTTTAAGCCAAATGTGACTTGCAGTGGTACAGGCCGAAAGCATTGAGAAAGTAGAACCATGTGTAGACTGCATTTGATTGTAGTAAAGGCAGAAACTGAAGTCTTCAGCAGTTAAAACACTAGTCCTCTACTTTCAAGTTTGCTATCAGCTGTCTGACCTTAGTAACTTATATAATTTTCTTTAGATTCTTTGTTTATATAGTGAGAGTATTGGCCTCATTCTGTTTTCTAAATGGACTTCTAAACCTTTTTAAAATCCATATTCCTGTTCTCTTGATGACAATACATCAAGACATAAGCATCATAGACTTAACCTTAGGAAAATAAAAAAGCAGTACAGGAAACAGCTCCTCAACATGTTTGTAGCTTGAGTAGGACAAACTTAGACACAGAACAAAAGCAAATAAAGCAAAATAATAAGCACCATAAATAGCACATCTTTTCTATTCTAGCTATTAGACAAATCATGTGGTTATTACAGTATAAAAGACTTGGGTCTATCCTATATTGAATTTACAGATTGATAAAGGAGAGGAACACTAATCAAATAATTTGGCAGCTGGCTTGTGCTACATTGGTAGTGATAGGAATAAAGAAATCTGGGCATAGTAGAAAAAAATTAAGAAGTGAATAGAACTTGGTTATTGATTAAACAGCAAGTGTGACGAGAGACAGACTTAAGGTTGGTTGCTACCTCTGGCTTGCCAAGCTAGGAAATTATATGTTCAGTCTTGGAATGCTATTGAGTGGGAAGTGCTTTTGAGTCACTTATTACATATAACTATATATAGATATATACTAATTTTAGGGTTTGGATTTACTAACTGAAGGTAAGAAACTGTAGAGGATGTAGGTTGAAATATCACCTTATTCTTTACTAGTTCATTGACTTAAGGAAAATAGTTAGCTTTTTTTACACTTTTTACTTCACTTTCAAAATGGTAAATACCAGCCCTACAGGATTGTTACGAGAGACAAAAAGCAAAATTGCCTAGCACCAGTGGCTCATATCTGTATTCCTATCAGGAGGCTGAGATTTGAGGGTACAGTTCAAAGCTAGCCTTGGGCAGGAAAGTCCATGAGACTCTTATCTCCAGTTAAAAAGCCAGAAGTGGAGATATGACTCAAGTGGTAGAGCTCTAGTCTTGAGCAAAAAAGCTTAGGGATGGTGCCCAGGCCCTGAGTTCAAGCCCCAGCACCAGCACACACACAAAAAAATTAAAATTAAGTAAAGATAAATTGCAATAGTGTCTTAACTAGTCTGTAGTAAGTACCTAGTTAATAGCAATTCTTGTCTAGTGTAAACACAGGAGTCCTTCAGTTGTTAAATTAGTAAATCAAGCAAAATATCATAAAGAGTTCAGGCAAATTTCTGAAGTTTAGAAAGGATGTCATGACTTAGGCTGTATAAAAGTTGAAGAATTAAGCCAGGCACTGGTGGCTCAAGGCTCCAGCTACTCAGGAGGCTGAGATTTGAGAATCACAGTTTGAAACCAGCCAGGGCAGGAAAGTCTGAGAAACTCTCTAATCACAGAAAAAGCTGGAAATGGTGCAGTGGCTCAAGTGGTAGAGGGAAAAGGAGCTCAGGGACAGGGCCCAAGCCTAGAGTTCAAGCTCTAGGACCGGCAAAAGCAACCAACAATAAAATTGAAGAATTAGAAGGGCTTGAATGATTTTTTTCTCCCTATGAGCTTAGCTTTTATTTTATTTTCTGAATATATATTGGGCAGAAAGGCCGTCAGATTAAGGAAATGTAAGATTCTACAGAAAGAGAGATGAGGTTATAGAGAGTCATGAAGACCAGAAGAGAGAAAGTTGAGCCAGATAAGACAGGGAGCCACTGTAGGCCTTTGAATAGCACTGAGACCCTACAGGTTTTTTTGAAATACAGAAATACCTATACTAAGGGTTGGTGTTAAAAATAAACATGTAAGGTGGGTGCTGGTGGCTTATACCTATAATCCTAGCTACTCAGGAGACTGAAATCAGGGATGCCAGTTCAAAGCCATTGGGCAAACAAGTCTAAGACTCTTTATCTCCAATTAACCAGCAAAAAGCCAGAAGTGGAGGCATGGTTCAAATGGTAAAGTACCAGTCTTGAGTACAGACACCAAGTAAGAGCATGAGACCCTGAATTCAAGCTCCAGTACTTGTACTACATAAATAAATGAGTAAATAAACAAGTAAATGTCTAAGCTCTTGAAGGAAAAGACAAGATATCGACAGGTAAACCAACTCTGTAGAAAGGAATTGGACCATGGTTTGGGGCTTTGGAGACTGGTGGGCTGAACATAGGATAATTAGAAGAATTAGTTTACCTTAATATGTTGGGCTTGAGGTGGCAAAGTCAAAAGTGGGAATGTCCAATAATAAATAGACACATAAGATCAGAACTCAGGTCAAAGGATTAGTCTGAGAGACAGTTATCTCTTTCAGGTTTGTGTGTGAGTGTGCGTGTGCATGCTCATGCCAGTCTTAGGGCTTGAACTCGGGTGGGTGCTGTCCACTTGAACCACAGCTCTACTTTTGGCTTTTTGGAGGTTAATTGAAAATAAGAGTCTCATGGACTTTCCTGTCGGGCTGGTTTTGAACCTTTATCTTCATATCTCAGCCGCCAGAGTAGCTAGGATTATAGGTGTGAGCCACTGGCATGTGGCTCAAGTTCTATTTTTGATACATTATTTTGAAAGTTATAAATAATATTTAGAATGTTGGCTTTCCAGTGTCCTTCTTTTTTTTTTTTTTTTGGCCAGTCGTGGGCCTTGGACTCAGGGCCTGAGCACTGTCCCTGGCTTCTTCCCGCTCAAGGCTAGCACTCTGCCACTTGAGCCACAGCGCCGCTTCTGGCCGTTTTCTGTATATGTGGTGCTGGGGAATCGAACCTACGGCCTCGTGTATCCGAGGCAGGCACTCTTGCCACTAGGCTATATCCCCAGCCCATCCAGTGTCCTTCTTGATTGAGGTATATGTTAATTATTTTTGTTGAGTGCATTAAGTAAAATGTTAGAAAATCTAATTTTTGAAGTTTTCTTAAAGGCCTTTTGTAAGAATTTTAGGTTATCAACTTGTGTTTAATTTTTAATGATTTTTTTTGAAAAATTACAGCTTCAATATCTGTACATTCCCCACAAAAAAGCACTAAAAATCATGCCTTGCTGGAGGCTGCAGGACCAAGTCATGTCGCAATCAATGCCATTTCTGCCAACATGGACTCCTTTTCAAGTAGCAGGACAGCAACCCTTAAGAAGCAGCCAAGTCATATGGAGGCTGCTCATTTTGGGGACCTGGGTAAGTGCCTGTGACATGCTAGAGGTGTGTGTGTATGTGTGTATATCTATGTGTACACACACACCTATATGTAATATGTGCATGCCCTTTAGACAAGACATAAGTATAAAATATTCTAAAACATGTACAAAGATGTATATATAAGTCTATATAAGGCAATTCATATTATTGTTCATGATAGTCAAAACCAGGAAGAATACTTGTTGATAAAGAAATAGTAAAATTGTGATTTCCTCATGTTCTGGTATACAGTGTACCCATTTTAAAGTCTTTTATGGAAAACTGTAATGTTAAAGATATGTTAAAGTGATAAAAGCAGTACATATAATGTGCTTAGTCACATCCTTGTTAAATGTAGGAGATTCTTTTTTCTAGGTATTACTCAAATTTCTGTACCTGCATCATGGTGTTACAAAATGATCAAAATTCATAAATTAATTGGCTTGCAATAGAATTATCCCCTTGAAGGTGGTGGTATGGCCCAAGTGGTAGAGTGCCAACCATGAGCAAAACAGCTAAACAAGTGTGCAAGGCCCTGAGTTCAAGCCCCAGTACTGAAATAAAAAATAAAAGATTACCCCATCTTGACAGCTCTGCTTAACTGCTTTATAGTCACAGACAGGATGTCAGTTTTTTTGTGGGACACACTCAGTAGTATACTGCAGATAGAATGTTTATTGGACACAAAGTAAAACTATACATTTTCCTGGTGGGAGTGTTTAGTAGTACAGCCACTCTGGAAAATAGGTTGGCAGTTTCTTGCAAAGCAAAATATATAATTACCATATGACTCACTAATTGTACTCTGGCATTTATCTCAGAAAACTGAAAAATTTTGTTCACAAAAACCTGCAGATGAATGTTCATGGCAGCTTAATAGTGAAAAAGTATCTTTCAACAGGTAAATGGACTGATTTTTTAAGCCATGGAATAGTCAGAAAGAATAAACTATTAGTAACACAGCCACTTGAATGAATCTTGAGAATTATTCTGAGAGATAAAAACTACTTTTGAAAGGTCACAAAACAGGACTCCATTGTACATAGCATTCTTTTGTTTATTTGTTTGTTGTTTTGTTTTTTTGTCATGGAGCTGGAACTCTGGGCCTGGGCACTGTCCCTGAGCTCTTCAGCTCAAGGCTAGCACTCTACCACTTGAGCCACAGTGCCTCTTCTAGCTTTCTGTTGATTAATTGGAGATAAGAGTCTGACAGACTTTCCTGACCAGGCTAGCTTTGAACTGTGATCCTCAGATCTCAGCCTCCTGAGTAGCTAGGATTACAGGCATGTGCCACCAGTACACGCCTCTTTGGGTTGCTTTACCCAGATTGTCCTTCCAGAACCTTCAAGGGGTTTTCACCAAGTACCATGGCAGGGAGTAAAGTTGACTCTGCCACTAAGTCCTCCACCTGATTGATCCTACTCACCTTTGGGCTAGATAAGACTGTCTTACACTGCCAGCCTGGGCAGTGTAAAACACACTATTTAAAAAGTAGATAAAAGAAAAATGAGCTGAGGGTGTGGTTCCAGTGATGAGGGTCTGAGGTCAATCCCCAGTACCACCAAAATAAAAAACCTGTGGTCAGATTTGTTATTGAAAGAGATATGATGATTGAGTAACAATATACTTTTTAGTAATTTAAATAAATTTTAGAGAGTTTGTTTTCTTTGTCATATTTAGAAATCAGAACCATAGTACTTCTAATTCTTTACTCATTTTAATTGCTAGAAGTAAAGTTTGAGACCTCTGGTTACTACTGTTGCTGAAAGTGATTGGCTAATGTTTAGATCTGAAATTATTTGTTACTGAACTGCTGATTCTTTTGCTTCTGTCTTTTAGGCAGATCTTGTCTGGACTACCAGACTCAAGAGACCAAATCAAGTCTTTCAAAAACCCTTGAACAAGTCTTGCATGACACTGTTGTCCTCCCATATTTCATTCAATTCATGGAACTTCGGAGAATGGAGCATTTGGTTAAATTTTGGCTGGAAGCTGAAAGTTTTCACTCTACAACTTGGTCCAGAATAAGAGCACACAGTCTGAACACAGTGAAGCAGAGTTCACTGGCTGAGCCTGTCTCTCCATCTAAAAAGCACCAAACTACAGCATCTCTTATAACTGAATCTCTTGACAAGAGGTTGGAGGATTCTTACTCTACCCAATTGCTTATGACTCAATCAGAAGGAATTGACCTAAATAATAGAACTAACAACACTCAGAATCACTTACTGCTTTCCCAGGAATGTGATAGTGCCCATTCTCTCCTTGAAATGGCCAGAGCAGGAGCTCATCAAGTTTCCCTGGATACCCAAGAATCCGCTTCCAAACTTACAGTAGCCAGTAGAAATATTCCCTCTTCTCCACTGAAAGAATTATCAGGAAAACTAATGAAAAGTAAGTGGCTTTCTCTCTCTCTTTGCTCATTCATGTATCTAAGATGATAAATAACAAAAGGATTGGAATACTACCTTTTCTCCTTTAATAGTTTGCAGATTAGGGGGCAGATCAGGCTAGTATATGAAAAAGGAACAGGAGAAATGTCTTGAGGGACTTCATCCTTTAAGAGGTGTATTAGAACTGACAACTGTAGCAGAATCAGTCATGCTTTTTTCTTTCATAGATTTGGAAATCAAACCATTATCCAGGTAGTTATTTCTTCTCTGTGTCAATTATATTACTATTTTACCACACTTTGCAGACTAAAGTTTTCATTTTTCTTGGTATGAGTTCAGGACCTCAAAGTTACCAAGCAGACATTCTACCAATTGAGCCATTTGACTTGCCTTTTATTTCTTTTTATAGTTCTGAGATGGAGACTTGAACTCTGAACCTGATTATTTAGCTCATTAGCTAGTGCTCTACCAACAAAGCCATGCCTCCACCCCATTTTCCTTTTTTACATTGGTTATTTTTTTGTATATATATATATATATATATATATATTTTTTTTTTTTTTACTGGTACTAGTACTTGAACTCAGGGCCTGGTGCTGTTACTTATGACTGAAACAGCATTTTCTTTGCTGTTTCATTGGAGATAAGAGTTTCAGATTTGTCTGCCAAAGCTTGCTTTGAAATGAGATCTTCATACTTCAGCCTCCTAAGTAGTTAAAATTGTTGGCATGAACCACTGTCACATGACTTGCATTGGTAATTTATTTATATTTTAAAGTTTTACTTTGTGCAAGTACTAGGGCACCAACTTTGAGTGAAAAGCCAAGTAAGAATAAGAGACTTGCCCTGTGTTCAAGCCCCAATACAGGCATTAAAAAGAAAGAAGGAGGGCTGGGGATATGGCCTAGTGGCAAGAGTGCCTGCCTCGGATACACGAGGCCCTAGGTTCGATTCCCCAGCACCACATATACAGAAAACCGCCAGAAGCGGTGCTGTGGCTCAAGCGGCAGAGTGCTAGCCTTGAGCGAGAAGAAGCCAGGGACAGTGCTCAGGCCCTGAGTCCAAGGCCCAGGACTGGCCAAAAAAAAAAAAAAAAAAAAAAAGAAAGAAGGAAAACATCAAGATAGGAATGGAGTTACTAAGGAAATATTAATTATTTTTCTGTTTTCATTGTTACTTTTATATATAGTAAATTTGACCTTTTAAAAATGCATACTTGCGGGCTGGGGATATAGCCTAGCGGCAAGAGTGCCAGCCTCGGATACACGAGGCCCTAGGTTAGATTCCCCAGCACCACATATACAGAAAACGGCCAGAAGCGGCACTGTGGCTCAAGTGGCAGAGTGCTAGCCTTGAGCGGGAAGAAGCCAGGGACAGTGCTCAGGCCCTGAGTCCAAGGCCCAGGACTGGCAAAAAAAAAAAAAAAAAAATGCATACTTGGGCTGGGAATATGGCCTAGTGGCAAGAGTGCTCACCTCGTATACATGAAGCCCTGGGTTTGATTCCCCAGCACCACATATGTAGAAAATGGCCAGAAGTGGCACTGTAGCTCAAGTGGCAGAGTGCTAGCCTTGAGCAAAAAAGAAGCCAGGGACAGTACTCAGGCCCTGAGTTTAAGGCCCAGGGCTGGCCAAAAAAAAAAAGCATGCTTGTATAAGGTATGTTTTTGTTTACTTGTTTTTAAGAAAGGGTCTTACTGTGTAGCCAGGCTGGCCTTAAACTCTTTATTCTCCTGCTTAGGATTCCAAGTAAGGGATACAGGCATCTGCCACCATTCCCATTTTACATGAATGAATTTTAATGCATATATAGATGCCTGTAACTATCACAATAGTCAAGACAAAGAATAGATCTGTCACCTTTATAGCCATTTTCTTCTCTATTTGGCAGCCAGCAATCTATTTTTATTCAGTAGTTTAGCCTTTTCTTTTCTTTTCTTTTTTTCTTTTGCCAGTCCTGGGCCTTGGACTTAGAGCCTGAGCACTGTCCCTGGCTTCTTTTTTGCTCAAGGCTAGCACTCTGTCACTTGAGCCACAGCGCCACTTCTGGCCTTTTCTATATATATGGTGCTGGGGAATCGAACCAAGGGCTTCAGGTATATAAGGCGAGCACTTCTACCACTAGGCCATATTCCCAGCCCTAGTTTAGCCTTTTCTGAGATGCCATGTAAGTATATTTATGCACTATATAACCTTTGAGAATGATTGGTTTGCATTTTCTCCCACTTTGAAGTCCATCCATGTTGATTATATCAGTAGTTCATTCAGGGGCTGGGAATGTGGCTTAGCGATAGAGTGCTTGCCTAGCATGCATTAAGCCCAGGGTTCAATTCCTCAGTAACATAATCAGAAAAAGCCAGAAGTATTGCTGTGACTCAAATAGTAGAGTGCTAACCTTGCGCAAAAAGAAGCCAAGGACAGTGCTCAGGCCCTGAGTTCAAGCCCCATGACTGGCACAAAAAATATAGTTCATTCATTTTTATTGCTAATTAGTATTCCTTGTCTGGATGTACTGTGAAATTGACTATTGGAGAGTATTTAGATTGTTTCTGGTTTTTGGTGATTACATCTAGGACAACTATAAGCATTTCTGCTGGTTTTGACGTGAACATAGTTTTTACTTCTAGGGTAAATATTTAGTTGCGGGTTTGCTGGATTATACGTTAAATATATAGTTATATAAGATGCTGCCATTGTCTAAGATAATATAGAGTGTACAATTTTGCTTTTATAAACACAGTATATCCAACTTCTAGTTTCATTTTCTAGTTTCATTTACTGTGAGTAGTTGGTGCTGTTAGCGTTGTTAATTTGGGGATGTTTAGCCATCTGATAGACGTGTAGTGGAATCTCATGATTTGCTTTGCTACTGCCAAATGTTTGAGTGTTTTCTGGTTTGTTTGTTTTTTGCCAGTCCTGGGCCTTCAACTTAGTCAGGGCCTGAGCATTGTCCCTGGCTTCTTTTTGCTCAAGGCTAGCACTCTACCACTTGAGCTACAGCACTACTTCTGGCCCTTTCTATGTATGTGGTGCTGAGGAAGTGTTGCTTTTTTTAATGTGTTCTTTCATGAATTGTTCAAATTTTTTCTCACAGTATATTGAACTGTTTTATTAATGTTGGGATGCTGGTGCTGGTACTGGGGCTTGAGCTCTGGGCCTCTTGCTTTCTCAGTTTTTCACTCAAGGCTGATACTTGAGCCATACCTCTGCTTCTGGCTTTTTGGTGGTATATTAGAATGTAGAGTTTCAGACTTTTCTGCTTAGGCTGGCTTCAAAATGTAGTTCTCAGATATTAGCCTTCTGAGTAGCTAGGATTACAGGCATGAGCCACCAGTGCCCAGCTGCAAATATTGAATTTTAAGAGTGTTCTGGTATGTTTCAGATAAGAGTTGTAGTATTTCTGTTATTCGAGAATGCTACTGTACAGGTTATGACTTTGACTTTTTACTCTTTTAGCTGTTTTTTACAGAGCAAAAGAACTTTTGATTTACCAATTCTTTCCTTTTATATTTTAAGGTTTGGAATCATATCTATAAGCCCTTTGTCTAATCAATTCAGGAAGATTTTCTCCTCCAAGTATTAAGATTTTACTTTTTATTTTTGCATGATCTGAGTTAAAACTGCATATGTGTGATGGTTAGGTCAAAGATTTTATTATGTATTGTTTTTTATTTTTACAAATGAATGTCTAGTTTTTCCAGCACCATTAATTGAAAGATACTCTTTTTTTTTTTTTTTTTGCCATTCCTGGGCCTTGGACTCAGGGCCTGAGCACTGTCCCTGGCTTCCTTTTTGCTCAAGGCTAGCACTCTGCCACTTGAGTCACAGCGCCACTTCTGGCCATTTTCTGTATATGTGGTGCTGGGGAATCGAACCCAGGGCTTCATATATACAAGGCAAGTGCTCTTGCCACTAGGCTATATCCCCAGCCCTGAAAGATACTCTTAACCCATTGACTTGCCTTTCTACCTTGGTCATAGTAGGCTTAGGGATCACCAAGTTTATTTCTTTGAAAATTTATTGGCTGTTCTAGGATTTTTTTCATGTAAAGTTTAGCATAATATTATATTGTGAACATCCACCAGAAAACTAGAATTCCTGCTACAGTTTTTGATGCTTTTGTGAATAGTATTGCTTAACTTTTTTTGTTGAAGATTTTTATTCCTGGTACATAGAATGTGATTTAATTTAGTAAGTAAACATTGCAGTCTGATTTTTCTAACCTACTTCTAGTAACTTTTCATAGATTTCTTGGAATTTTTTTAAAAAAATGGGTAGGTACAGAGTCTTTAGGGCCTCTTAATGTCACTCAGCTTTCCTGCTTACAGCGGTGGCTCTAACCAGTCAAGACTCTAGTGACTCATTCCTATAACTTTAGCTACTCAGAAGGCTGAGGATAGAAGTTCAAAGCTAGTTTGGGCAAGCTCAAGTGGTGAAGTACCAATCATGAGCAAAAAGCCAAAGCAAGAAAAACTACCACTTGGCAAATATTGAGGTAATATCAAATAGAATATATCTGTGGTTATCTCAAAAAGCTTTCAAATTCTGGTTTTCCTAGATATATTTCAATCAAAGCAACATGGCAAGCCAAGCCGAGTGCTGGTGGCTCATGTCTAATCCTAGTTACTCGGGAGGCTAAGATATGAGGATCATGGTTTGAAGACAGCCCAGGGAGGAAAGTTCATGAGACTCTTGTCTCCAGTAAACTACTCAGAAAAGGCCAAAGTGATACTTTGGCTCAAGTGGTAGAACACTATCCTTGGGCAAAAGAAGCTCAAGGATGGCACCCACGCCCTGAGTTCAAGCCCCAGAACCATCACACAAGAAAAAAAAAAGAGCATGGCAAAGGTAGAATACCAAAATCTAATAGTTTTGTTATCAATACCAACTGATTCAAGAATGAATGCCTTTCACCAACTTTCTTAATTTTGAAAATAATATTTTTTTAAAAATGTTTATATTGAACACCTAAGATTTAAAGTTGTTGATTTTAATCAAGTATATAACTATGTTTAATTTTTAATTTCTTAATTTGTATAGATGAGGCTTTTTACAGTATTGGGCTCTGAACTCACTGCTTTGGGCTTGCTAGGCAAGAACTGTACAACTTGAGCTCTTCCCCTAGTCATGAAGCTGTAACTAGGGCTTGAACTTGGGGCCTTGAACTTTGGGCTTCTTTTTTCGACACTCACAGCTGTTGTTCTACCACCTAAGCCATGTTTTCACTTGAGGTTTTTTCTAAAAGAATCATTTGGATTTGTCTGCCTGGACTGGATATAAACCACAGTCCTCAGATCTCAGCCTCCTGTGTAGCTAGAAATAGAGATATCAGTTATTGCTTGTGTTTCTTTGTAGTGCTGGAAGTACATCACATATACTAGGTATTTTTTTAACTTTAAAATTTTAGAGGAATCCTCAGAATAAAAGTTTAAGATTCATTATTTAACCTACGATGTTTAAGGTTAAATGAATATATTCATGTATGTAGGATAACGTAAAATATTTTAAAGGTAGGTTAATAAATTTTTGAGCTTCTATTGTTAGATTACTATGCAACTCTTTCAAGTTGAGACTTTGGAGAAAAAATATGGAAAGAGAATGTGCAAAGATGAGATTGTTATAAAGGATCTTTCTTAATTAGCACATTAGATTGGAAGAGAAAAATTCTCAAAAGCTTTTCTATTCCGTGAACCAATGAAGAAGCATCTTTTCTTTTGGGGGTGAGGGATCCATGTGGGGCTTGAATTCAGGGCCTAGGCACTGTCTCTGAGCTCTTTTGCTCAAGGCTAGCACTCTGTCACTTTAAGCCAGAGTTCCACTTCCAGTTTTTCAGTGGTTAATTGGAGAGCAGAGTGTTCCAGGGACTTTTCTGCCTGGGCTGGCTTTGAACCATGATCCTCAGATCTCAGCCTCCTGAGTAGCTAGTATTATAGGTGTGAGCCATTGGTGTTCAGTGTAGAAGTATTTTGTTTTGTTTTTTAATTGTACCAATCAGGACCTGGGCACTGAGCTGATCTTTTATTTTTACTCAAGGCTAGTGCTCTGCTACTTGAACCACATCTCCACTTCCAGCTTTTTAGTGGTTAATTAGAAATAAGTGTTTCATGGACTTTCTTGTCTAGGTTAGCTTCCAATCATAATTCTCAGAACTAAGCCTCCTGAGGAGCTATGATTAAGGACATGAGCTACCAGCTCCAGGCTAAGAAATACCTTTTTGATGGAAGCTTACTCTGAAAACCAAGCCCTACTGTTCATGACTATAGTTCATTGCTGTGATCCAAGTTGCTGTTTGATTTTGACGTTTTTCCCTTCTCCCTTTGCAGGTATAGAACAAGATGCAGTGAATACTTTTACCAAATATATATCTCCAGATGCTGCTAAACCAATTCCAATTACTGAAGCAATGAGAAATGACATTATAGGTAAGCATTACTTGAAGCTAAGCAAAAATAACAAACAAAAATACCAATGTTTGGTTATTTACTAAGATTTTTTTTTAATGGATGTGGAATGTAATACTTCCCTTCCTAGTCTGTTTTCATAGTACTTTTTCCTTTCTTTTTTTTTTTTTTTTGCCAGTCCTGGGCCTTGAACTCAGGGCCTAAGCACTGTCCCTGACTTCTTTTTGTTCAAGGCTAGCATTCTTCCACTTGAGCCACAGCGCCACTTCTGGCCATTTTCTGTATTTGTGGTGCTGAGAAATTGAACCCAGGGCTTCATGTACATGAGGCAAGCACTTGCTGCTAGGCCATATTCCCAGCCCCTCATAGTACTTTTTAACATCTAACTTTTAGCTCACTTAAAAAGTTTTTCTTTTATTGTGGACCCAGACTCCTGGGCTTCGACCTAAATAATGACAGCTGTATGAATAATAAACATTTATGGAATATTCTCTATGTCCTAGACAATATTCTAAGGACTTTCCATGTATAAGTTCATTTAACATTTTAAGGAACTGGTGTAATAGATGATATTTTATAAATGAGAAAATTGAAGCAGAGGGAGGGAAGTATTTTGTGTAGGGCAACATCTCAGACATAGCAATGTATCCATACTTAGGCAGTCATACTCTTGACCCCCCCAAAAAAAAACAAACAACAAAAATCCCTACTGGAATAAAAACATCAACGTGCTAGCAGAGTTGTATGGGCAAATAGCACTTCAGGAAATTGTTTCCATCATATGTACATATATGTATATGTAGATAGTACTCAGACAGCAAATATATTTTTCTGTACATCACAGCTATAAAAGCATCTTGCATGGGGCCACATATAGATCTTTTTTTTTTTTTTTTTTGCCAGTCCTGGGCCTTGGACTCAGGGCCTGAGCACTGTCCTTGGCTTCTTTTTTTCGCTCAAGGCTAGCATTTTACCACTTGAGCCACAGCGCCACTTCTGGCCATTTTCTATATACGTGGTGCTGACGAATTGAACCCAGGGCTTCATGTATGGGGCAAGCACGGTTGCCACTAGGCCATATTCCCAGCCCCCACATACAGCTTTATTAGTAATGAGACAAATAGTACAAAATAAAATTATGTTTTTGTCCCTTCCTCCAAAAAATTTGAAAGCTTTCACGGTGTTTTATCAAGTACATCCTAGACAAAAGTATATTCACAGATGAAAGTAGTTCATTTGTTCATTCAATGAATATTTATTACACTAGACTCTTAGTATCCCAGGTATATGGTTCCATAAGACCACAATTGGGGAAAAGCAGTGCATGCTCAGGGTGGATGGAATTTAGTATTGCACTGCAGATGCTTGAGTCATTTTTTTCCATAACACTGGTAAAGACATACAGACTTTGAACAAATCTTAAGATTTTTACTTAATCACTTATTAAACACATGGACTTTTATCTTGCTTTTGGGGATGCATATTTTCACAAAATTAAGTGTGGGGAGTCATGTGCCAGTACTCATGCTTGTAATCCTACTCAGGAGGCTCAGCTCTTAGGATCATAGTTCAAAGCCAATCTAGCAGGAAAGTTTATAACACTCATATCTCCAGTTAACCAACAAAAAGTGGCTCAAGTGATAAAAGTGCCATCCTTGAGCAGAAAAGCCAAAGACAGCACCTAGGTCCTGAGTTCAAGCCATAGTACCAATACATACACACACACACACAAAAACAAAGAAAAAATTGACAGGGATGATTTAAACACAACATAGGGGCTGGAGTGTATCTCAAGTGATGGAGAGCCTACTTGTCAAGTGCAAGGCCCTAAGTTCAAACCTTCAGTAATTGGAACATGCTTGTATGGCATAAGTCCAATTAATCATGAAAAAATTAGAAGTAGAGCAGTTGCTCAAGTAGTAGAGTGCTAGCATTGAACAAAAAAAAAAAACTCAGGGACATTTCTCAGGCCCTGAGTTCAAGCTCCAATACAAGCATGCACATGCACACACACGATTTAATATTTGTGATTTGTAAAATAAAGCACACATTCTTCTCTGAGCAGCAGATTCTTCCAGTTCTGTGGGTACTTTGTGCTTATTACAAAGTTGTAGTCTACCATGCATTCCCATGGAGCATTTGTTGTCTGTTTTATGTTCATCAGCTGCTGCTCCTATGTCCCCTTTTTTTCTTCTGTGCAGATACCTATTACATGTAAGTCTAGTGCCTGTTGGTGAGTTTTCATTTTCTTGTGGTTTGAAGTGTGTGGGTCACTGTTTCATTCAGTTTTACTGAAAGTTCTGTCATGAGATTTTCCATTTTCTTTGTAGTTACTGTCTTTTTAGCTGAGAATTTGTTGCTACCATCTCCTAGACATTTAACTTTTTCTAGTAATACGACTAGCTTATCCTGATTAGAATTTGGCTAATTGAGAAATAGATTGGCTATTGATTCCTTTGATAGTATATATGGCAACTAAACTGGGATAAGAAAAGAAGAAAGAAGTTTTAAACCAAATGAAACATTTTTAAATGAAGTTTTACTGCAGTTCTGTTTTTTACTTAAACTTAATGATCGAATCAGTGATTAATTACTTAACAAATTAATGACTTAGTTGAGGGAGAAAAAATATCTTCTGAGGGATCAGATTTAGTAATCAGGGAACCTGAAAAAGTTTCTATTTCATATCTACTATGCATGTATGCATTTTAGAATGTTAATTACTTAAATGGAGCTGGATAGTCACTTTTCCTAATTATTTATTTATTTATTGCTTTGTATTTATTTTATTTTCCTAATTATTTTATTCTTTATTTTTATCTTTCCTGATTCTTTATTCTTCTGAATCTTTCCCTAATTGCTTCCTCTTACAGTTGAAACATTTTTTATTTATTTATTTATTTATTTATTTATTTATTTATTTATTTGCCAGCCCTGGGCCTTGGACTTAGGGCCTGAGCACTGTCCCTGGCTTCTTTTTGCTCAAGGCTAGCACTCTACCACTTGAGCCACAGCGCCACTTCTGGCTGTTTTCTTTATATGTGGTGCTGAGGAATCGAACCCAGGGCTTCATGTATATGAGGCAAGCACTCTCCCACTAGGCTATATTCGCAGCCCCAGTTGAAATATTTTAATATAGCTGTATTTCAATTGAATTTTGTTTCAAGGAGCCTTTACATTAAGTATTCAACCTGTCTACTTTTATTATAAATGTTAACCATAGGGTTTTGATGGTTGTAGTATCTAATTACTGTTCTCATCTACAAATTCAGAATGATCCAAAGACTATATTTCTACACTCTCTTCCATCTTTAACATCTTTGAAGTACTAGAAGTTTTGTGTGTATGTGTCAGTCCTAGAGCTTGAACTCAGGGCCTGGGTACTGTCCATGAGCTTTTATTCTCAAGGCTAGTACTTTACTGTTTGAGCCATAACTCCACTTCTAGCTTTTTTTGTGGTTAATTGGAGATAAGAGTGTGACTTTCCTGACTGAGTTGGCTTCAAACCTTAAACTTCAGATATTAGTGTCCTGTATAGCTAGGATTACAGGCATGAGCCACTAGAGCTCAACTTTGAAGGTACAGCTGGTAGAATTTGCTGATGTTTTAGATATTAATGCTGTGTGAGAGAATTAAGAGTCAAATATGACTCTTCAAAAAAATGGGGGCTGGGAATATGGCCTCGCAGTAGAGTACTTGCCTCTCATACATGAAGCCCTGGGTTCGATTTCTCAGCACCACATATATAGAAAAATCCAGAAGTAATGCTGTGACTCAAGTGGTAGAGTACTAGCCTTGAGCAAAAGAAGCCAGGGACAGTGCTCAGGCCCTGAGTCCGAGCCCCAGGACTGGAAAAAAACCAAAACAAAACAAAAACAAAAAAACACTGACTACCTAGAATAATAGAATTGCTACTTTTAAGATAAGAAAGCCCATGGGAGGATGGCTTTTGGGAAAAGTTAACCATTTGCTTTTAGATTTCTAGTCAGTGTCAAGCAGGCAGTTGGACACATATGTTAGCAGTTCAGGTTGGAGGTGCCTGTTTGGAAGTCATCAGTATAATAAGTAGTAGACCCTCCAGAATAGATACTATTACTGTAAGAGTGAGTATATTGAAATAAAAGGAAAGGCTGGCAATGTGGCTCAGGAGTAGATTACTTGCCTAGCATGCACAAGGCCCTGGAACATATGTACCTATCATTTAGAAGTCTTCACTGAGAAAGAATTTGCAAAAGAGACTTAGAAGTAACAGCTACCTGTCCCCTGCCCCCAAAAAAGTAACAGCTACCAAGTAACCCTTTTGCATCAACTAGATATGCAGAGTAGTTTTCCTGGAAGCCAGACTTGAAAAAAATAACAAGTTTCAAGCAGTCATGTGCCAATGGCTCACATATGTAATCCTAGTTACTCTGGAAGCTCAGATCTGAGGATAGTGATTCAAAACCAGCCTAGGCAGGAAAGTTCATTACAACTCTTACCATCATTAAGCAGCCATAAGTTGGAAGTGGAGCTCAAGTGTTAGAGCATTATCCTAGTGCCTGAGTACTTTCTCTGGCTTCTTTTTGCTCAAGGCTAGCACTCTGCCACTTGAGCCACAGTGCCACTTCTGGCCATTTTCTATATATGTGGTGCTGGGGAATCGAACCCAGGGCTTCATGTATATGAGGCAAGCACTCTTGCCACTGGGCCATATTCCCAGCCCCTAGAGCACTATCCTTAAGTGAGAAAGCTAAGCGACTCCAGGCCCTCAGTTGAAACCACACTACCAGCACCCAAAAATTGATTCAGTGAATAAGTAATATGTTAAATGATTCTGATAAGATGAAAGGTAGGAATTGATTGGCTTTAGAAGCCCAAGTGCACACTAGTCACTTAATAATAGTGGGCTGTTGCTGACAATAACTTAGTTGAATAAATCTTAATTGAAAATAGGAGGAGGAATGAAGATGCCAAGGGTTGGCATTCTTTGGTGTGAGGTGGTGGGAGTAGAGCTTTGTACCTGGGGTCTTGTACTTGCTAGCCAAGCATTCTACAAGCATTGACTGTTCTGATGAGACATACTACTATGACGATTAGGTGGAAGAATATGTAAAGTTAAGAGGGAAAGTCTTTGATTTGATTTGATTTAATTTTTAGCCAGTCTTGAGGCTTGAACTCAGGGCCTGAGCACTGTCCCTGGCTCTCTGGCTTCTTTTTGCTCAAGGCTAGCACTCTACCACTTGTGCCACAGAGCCACTTCCGGCTTTTTCTATATATGTGGTCATGAGGAGTTGAACCTAGGGTTTCATGTATATGAGGCAAGCACATTACCACTAGGCCATATTCCCAGCCCCTTGATTTTATTTTTTAAAGTGAGAGTCACAGGCATTCAAAGTTTATTATAGCATCCAGTCTATGCACATTCAGTCAGAGGTTCCTCAGGAACCTCTGTATGTTTAGCTCCCTGAAGCTCCAGTTCCTCCACCTTATCCTTGTAGGTTTGTTTAATGAAGGCTTCATCATGTAGGTATGATTGACTCATTGGCAATTGGTAAACAGCTCAACCTTTAGCACCTTTTTCTCCCAGAGGTTGAGGGTAAGATCTCAGCTACTAGTCATCTCATTAGCATACAAAAGACAGTCTTTACTCTAAAGACTTGAAAAATTAAAAGAGCTCTATGCTAGGAAACCAGACAAAGATCACAATATGCACAACAATATTACAGATGGGTATTCTCTAGGAGAAGATGAGATTGAATGGATGGTGGAAGCTATAGTATCTGGTCCTTGGGTTTCTTGGATTCAAAGTAAAGCTGGCCATCATGGTTGTGGGTGTTTTTTGTTTGTTTGTTTTTCAAATTTTTATTATCAAACTGATGTACAGAGAGGTTACAGTTTCATACGTTGGGCATTGGATACATTTCTTGTACTGTTTGTTGCCTTGTCCCTCATGCCTTGTGGGTGTTTTTTTCCCAGTCATCTTTAACAGCTAACTTTTTAAAAAATTGTGTTTAAGTTACAACATATATTTCACAGTACACATTTTAACCTTCACAATGATAAAAATTATCTTTCTACTCTACATAGCTTACTAAGTCTATGAATTTTAACAATAAAATCATTTCTTCCGTTTTGGGTGATATGTACATTACTTTCTTTTTGTTTAGTAACATCTGTTCCCTCTTTCACTTGTTTTTTCCTTCCCATTCCCATCCATGAGTTGCTTAGATCACTTTCATCAGTGTCCAGTGTAGCTGATGGTCCCCTCTATTTTTATCCACTTCCCAGTCATTCTGTGTCCTCTTTTTACTGTTTTGGTATCTTGAGTCCTGTTTACTTTGTTCTGTCTCTTTGCATTTTAATTCTAACACCCGCATATCAGGGACACCATATGCCATTTGTTTCTCTGTTATTGGCTTGTCTCACTCAAGATGATTTGTTCTAATTCCATCCATTTTCCAGTGAATGCCATTATTTTATCCTTTCTAATGGCAGTGTAAAATTCCATTGTATATAGGTACCACATTTTTTGAATCCATTCCTCTGTTTAACAGTGAACTTAATAGCTGACATTATTTAGAGACTTTCCTTTTAAAGTATCTGTGTTTTAAAATTTGCCAATAACATAAGCTTTTTTAACATATAAATCTTTTCATAAATGCATACTTCGTTAGGTTAAAATCCTAGAAATAGAATTGCTGGTGGAAAAGGTGTGCTTATTTTTAAAGCTTATTTGAGAAATTGCCAAAATACCCTCCACAAGAAATTATACCAATTTATACTTCCACTAACAGTAGTGTGAGTTGCCTATGTCCTTGCTCAAGAATATGTATTATTAACCAATTTCTCATATGTATAAAGACAATTTTCTCTGTTCTCTAAGTAAAAAATAGAGAGCCTACTATTCTAATCTGTATTTACTTCATTTGATCACTAGTGTTTCTGTATATCTTTTCATATTGGTTATTTTGTATTCTTTTGTGGTCTGTCATGTCTTCTGTTCATTTGTCTTTAGGGACATTTCTATTAATTTGTAATAGCTTTTGATAAATTAATAATACTAATCTTTGAACGGTCATAAATGCCTTTTTATTCTGTTTTTGTAGTATTTTAGTGTATAGAAGTTAACCTTGTAATTTCTGCTTTTATCTGTGTACTTCAAAAGACTTTCCCTACCTTAAGAAACTACCTGTATTTTATTATAGTTCTATTTAAAACCTCATTAGTATCTTCTTTATTTCCAGTTTATTTCACAAAAAGATATGCTTTGAATTTAGTATTTAATTATTTATTGTTTCTTTCACAGCAAAAATTTGTGGAGAAGATGGACAGGTAGATCCCAACTGTTTCGTTCTGGCACAGGCCATAGTCTTTAGTGCAATGGAGCAAGAGTAAGTTTCATTATTTTCACATTTTGTATTCTTTGGAATTTGGGTCATGTGTTAGAAATAGACTTTATTCAACTAAAACAAAGTTGTTAGTTGGAGAAGACTTATGTTATTTGGATATTTACAAGATCATGTAAGACTTCTAAGACTCTTGGTTAATTTCAATATAAATTATGTAACCTCTATTAAAAAATCAGATAATTTTCATGATTAGTTTCATATTTCCTAAGTTAAAATAATTTGTTTTTAGTTTTTAAATAATTTACAGATGATTAAGACCATAGTATGTCACTATTAGAATTCGTTTATTTACTTAGGTAATCTATTTGATATCCTAACTTACTAGCTCATGCTTTTAGCTCAATATATGGTGTATAACTAAGTCGACATCATTTTGTTGAAATTGACATCACAGTTTATTAATTATTGTTGCATGCCCTTTAAAAAATTATATATTCATTTTTTCAACATTTATTAGTGTGTTGTGTAGAACATAAATAAGTACAGTATCTACTTTGAAGGAAGTTATAACCCAATAAAAGAATCATTATGTTCTTTAGTTACTGTAATGTGACATAGCCTGTGTTGACTTAGAGGAGAGTTACAAAGTCATTGAGAGATAGGAGAGATTGCTTACAACTAAAGGAATCAGGAATTACAATATCAGAAGTAAGGTGGCCTTGATCTAGGCCCTTTATGATTCGGTAGGAACAGTCATGGAAAGAGCCTGGGTTTGTTTTTTGTCTTTTCTGTTTATTTGTTTTGTTTTTGTTGCCAGTCCTGGGGCATGGACTCAGGGCCTGAGCACTGTCCCTGGCTTCTTTTTGCTCAAGGCTAGCACTCTACCTCTTGAGCCACAGCGCCACTTCCAACTTTTTTCTATATATGTGGTGCTGGGGAATTGAACCTGGGTTTGTTTTTTATTCCCAATTAAGCTCTTTCCTTGGTCATTCCTTCAAGTTTTCCCTTTTTGTCCACATGCAGGCACTTTAGTGAGTTTCTGCGAAGTCACCATTTCTGTAAATACCAGATTGAAGTGCTGACCAGTGGAACTGTTTACCTGGCTGACATTCTCTTCTGTGAGTCAGCCCTCTTTTATTTCTCTGAGGTAATTTTGCATTTCCTTTTGCACTCATCTAGAGCATTCCAGCCTCTAAGCTGTAAATACTGGGACCCTGTCTATAGAAAATAACAAAAGAGACATTCCCAAAAAGATTTATTGTTGTAAATTGTATCCAGTGGCTAGAATACTTAATGATGGATGTATTCATCAGATTTAAGAGATCATGAAAATTCAATGTAAAATAATTCCATTTTGAAAAAGCTTATCAAGCTATTGCTTGCAAGATATGTGATTTTAATTTTGGAAGTATGTGTGTGCACGCAAGCATGTGAACATACCATGCGCATAGGTGCTGGTCCTGTAGCTTGAACTCAGGAGAGCCTGGGTGCTGTTCCTGAGCCTTTTAGCTGAAGGCTAACACTCTACCACTCGAGCTAGGATTAGAGGCATGAGTCACGAGGACCTAGCTAGTTTGGAAATTGTTAAGAGCATAGAATTTGGTACTTGATCCCAGTGCACATTAATTGCAGACCAGACTTTAGGGAATAGTAAATTTTTTGCTATGCTTTTCATTTTTACTTTAGCTATTTGATAGCATTGCCCAGTGAAGCGTTTGCAACAATAAATATATTAATTTATTTGAGACATAGGGTTTGTACATAGTATTTATTAGAGTTTAGAAAATGAAATTCTTTTGTTACAAAGCAATGACTATTAAGAGGATTCTCACTCTCTCAAAACAGTTATCTAGACAAAAACACATTTACTTAATTAGCTTGCTTTTTCAGCATTTGTTCAGGTAAATATGTCCTCATGGAGTGATGGAAGCAAGTGTAAATGATGTGGTGTGATTATCTCATTACATGATTGCACATGTGGAACTACTAATCCAATATAGTACAATTTTTATTCTTCCAAAGTTTTCATCCAGCAATATGTTGTTTTTGTTGATTTTTCTTCTCAAAGGTATTTTATAGCTTGTCTTTCCCAAATTACTGTACACTGCTGAATGGTGAAGTAGAATGAAGTAGATCTTGCTGGGTGCTGGTGGCTCACACCTGTAATCTTAGCTACTCCGGAGGTTGAGATCTGAGGATCGAGGCTCAGAGTCAGCCCGGGCAGAAAAGTTCTCATGAGACTCTTATCTCCAATTAATCACTCAAAAACTAGAAGTGGCACTGTGGCTCAAGTGGTAGAGCACTGGCGTTGAGTACAAAGAGGCTCATAGGCACTGTCCAGGCCCTGAGTTCAAGCCCCACAAATGACTAAAAACAAAAAACAAAAAAAACCCCAGAATGAAGTAGATCCTCTTAATGAAGTAGATCTTTTTGCTTCTTGCTTACTACCTGTGTTTTAATAGTTAAGGCTTATAGATTGCAGATGGTGAAAGGAATGTTTCTAGTTTTGTTTTACACTTTTTGTATTTTTCCTTCCTAGTATATGGAAAAAGAAGATGCAGTGAATATCTTACAATTCTGGTTGGCAGCAGATAACTTCCAATCTCAGCTTGCTGCCAAAAAGGGCCAGTATGACGGACAGGAGGCACAGAACGATGCCATGATTTTGTATGACAAGTGAGTTTGATCAATAGATTCATTTAGTAGATACTTATTGAGCATTTACTATGGACTGAAAATGAAGATGAATAAACTCATTTTTTCTTGTCAAGGAGCTCACAGAACATAAAATCTGCTTTGCATATAGTGTGTGTTTCAACAAACATTCTAGCAAATGTTTCTTTTGGGAAAAGGGAGGGTTAATGCATGATAAGCAGAATAACAAAGGTGTTCTCGGGGTGTTGTATGGAATAGATTTGATTTGGATCCTTAAGAGTAAATTGAATTTTGTCAAGCAGAGAGCAGGAAAGAAAATTCCAGGCAATGACACAAGAAAAATAATTGAAATTTGGAGGAATTTGGTACTTTAAAGAAACTTGAATCTGGGGACAAAGAATATATATACTCTGTGTGTGTATGTGTATTATGTATATATAGGTATTTTTATGTATGTATATAGAGATAGATAATTGATTAGTGAGAGGTAGAAAAAGATAGCTTGATGATTGGGTCTGCTCTAAATATTACCAAGGGTCTAGATTCCACGATCACTAGCATCAGGAACAGGAAGAAAATTGAAAAGAAAGAAACGAGTTTGAGTAATCAAAGGGATTATAGGGGGAGATTGTGTGTGTGTGTGTGAGTGTGTGAAATCAAATGGAATAGATTGCAAAGGACCTTGGATATCTGTGTTTGAAGGCATATTTTCTTGTACAACTCTGCTTAGCCATAATGTTAAATAATAGTTTTCATTAGTTTTGTTTTTGGTGATAGGGATTAATTTCATGGCCTTACATATGTTAAGCATATATTATCCCAGAGTTATTCCCAGCTCATTTTTCATTAGTTTTCACTGAAAATGAGAGGTTAGAAAAAAATCTTACAGTGAATAGCATTGAAAAGGTCTGCTCAGGCAATTGATAAGACTGGCCAGCTCCATAATCCTTCTCATTGGATTTTTTGTTTTTACTTTGTAATTTGTTATTTGTATCCACAAGAAAGCACTAAGGAAATAACTTGAGGATAGAGAGAACTCCATGGAATTTTAGAGTTGGAAGAGAACCAAGAACTTCCAGGCAAGGAGCCTGCAGGTTCACACTAAGCTGTATGCATAAAAGCCATGTGCTACTTCTGGGCTTGAACTCAGGGCCTAAGTGCTGCCCCTGAGCCTTTTCACTCAAGGCTGGCACTCTACCATTTGAGCCACGTTTCCAATCCTTCCTACTTTCTGATTAATTGGGGATAAAGGTTTCTTGAACTTTCCTACCTAGGCTGGCTTTGAGCCACTCCTAAGTAGCTAAGAGCTTGTTAATAAGCTTCCAGTCTTCTCTAAAAGATCTGATTCAGATTTGAGAGCTGACCCAGGGAATCTTTAGTGTTAGAAAATAGCCAAATGGAGATCTAGTCTGGTTTTCCCCCCCTCATTTTGCAGATGAGGAAGCTAAAATCCAGAGAGGAAGTAATTTTCTCAAAGTCTTAGAGCATGTTTACAGCAACACTTAGACTAGAATGAAATTCTTAGTATTCTGTCTAGTATAACACATTTATGGAAGATATTTTAAGAAACATTGTTGATAGCTGCTGAGTAGCAAGAGTTTACATGTAGAAATTTGGTCTGAAATGCCTGAAAGTTTAACTCATTCACCTGTTTATTTGTTACAACATGGGAGATCCGGTGTTTTATAAAAATGCTGATTTTAAAAGAGAAGGTATCAATATGCTGGAGCAGAACAGTGACACTGACAGTAGTAAAGCTAGAGTTTAGACAGAGAAGGACTGGTTTTCCCACTGGATTCCATTTTTACCCTAGGAGCCATTTTTAAATGAAAATGACTGACATACTATTGGCACTCTCATTTTGCTAAGTTTCTTGTACAAGGTTTGACCTAGAACTCCCTGCTTGTACATCATCAAGCCCTTCTGTATTTCTGTCGTACATGAGTGATAAAGCCACTAGAGTACTTGGAAGAAGTCTTTTTATTTCTGCATTTTTTGGTGTCCATTTCATAGTTAACTTATCAAAACATTTGCTGCATTATATCCATCAAATTACAGATCTTTGAGTTACCATTGATTACTCCTTTTTCTTTCCTTAACAAATCATCAGCAAGTCCTGTGAGTTTTCTCCAGATACCTCACATTTATTCAGTTCACTTTTTCCTTTTTACTGCTTGTGATTTGTATTATCTTGTATTTTCATTATATCTTGTGCACAGGTCTTCTTTGCTATCTTTTCAGGGGAAATAACTGTGTCTTTCTCCTAAACCTATTTCTGTCAACTAAGCTCTGAACAAGAACAAATGTCCATTAAATATATGTGGTTGATTGATTTACTGCCTTCTTTTGTGATTTCTCACAGATGTTAAAAACAGTAGCAAATTTGGTTGATCAGGAATTGAAGATGATTGAAAGGCGGATAGGGAGGTAGTAAATTGACCCAGGTATCTTTGAGAAAATGGGAATACATAAATAAAGGTTACAGCAAAGCTGTCATTTCACAAGTCTATTTGAAACATGTAGCTAGTCATGTAGCTCTATGAAGGGTTCTTTAGGCATAGGTCCCTAAGTTTGGTTTGGAATTTGGTTTTACTATACATATCTTTCTGCTATAGGTACTTCTCCCTCCAAGCCACACATCCTCTTGGATTTGATGATGTTGTACGATTAGAAATTGAGTCCAATATCTGCAGGGAAGGTGGGCCACTCCCTAACTGCTTCACAACACCATTACGTCAGGCCTGGACAACCATGGAGAAGGTAACCAAGATCTTCAGAAGTATTAAACTATAAGAAGTTTTACTTGGGGCTAAAAATGAGGGTAGAGGTAACAAGTTGGATAAGAAATGTACACACTGGGGCTGGGAATGTGGCCTAGTGGTAGAGTGCCTGCCTAGCATGCACCACAGCACCACATATATAGAAAAAAACAGAAGTGGCACTGTGGCTCAAGTGGCAGAGTGCTAGCCTTGAGCAAAAAGAAGCCAGGGACAGTGCTCAGGCCCTGAGTTCAAAGCCCAGGACTGACAAAAAACAAAAACAAGAAACGTACGCACTGCCTTATGTATGAAACTGTAATCTCTCTGTACATCACTTTGACAATAAAAAAATGAAAGAAAAGAAGTTTTACTAGTGGAACCTAGAAAAATATGGGAATAGCTAAACTTACCCCAATAGTGGAAAATTGAAGCAGTGCAGCATATGATTAAGAGCAGAGGCTTTGAGTCTGTCTTGGTATGTATTAACTTCACCTTTATAGGGTGAGTAATCCCGGGCTGTTATTAATGCCATTTTTCTCATCTGTAGACAAGTGGTAATATCAGTTATTTTTAGGATGAAAATGAGGTTATATATAAAATGCTTATTAACATAGTGCCCATGGTATAATTAGAGAAGGAGTCAATGGTATAACTCCTGAACAACTAATGAACTGTTTAACAAAGTGAATACCAGGAAGAACAGAGGAAGGATGGGTGGTTATATATTATATTCTAGGTACATTATGTAAAAATTGAACTATATAACTTAAGGGCAGGGATGGGAGGAAATGATGGAAGAGGTGACATTAATCAAGATGAATTGTACTTATAACCTGACTTAGGGAATTGAAATGTCTTTGTACAACTACTTAATAATGAAAGAAAGAAATGCCATAATTTAAAAGCATTTTAAAATGTTGTTATTGTTAGTCACATACAAGTATGAGGTAAAGTTAGCTGAGGATTGATAAAAATATTTTATCATTATCTGCCATTAAGATTGAGACATTTTTTGTTTTCATATTACATTTATTTGGCAAATCTTTTATGGATAAATCAAGTGCTGTGGCTCATGCTTGTAATCCTAGCTACACAGGAGGCTGAGATCTGAAGATCATGATTTGAAACTAGCTCAGGCAGAAAAGTTCATGAGACCTACCTCCAGTTAACCAGCAAAAGCTAGAAGTGGAGTTGTGGCTTAAGTAGTATCAGCTTTGAGTGCAAAAAGGTCAAGCTAGAGCTCAAGGTTTTGGGTTCAAGTTAGATAGATTTTTGGGAGCTGGACACTGATGGTTCCCACCTGTAAGCCTAGTTATTCAGGAGGCTGAGATCTGAGGATCACGATTCAAAGCCAGCTCTGGCAGGAAAGTCTGTGAGGCTCTCATCTCCAGGAAACTTCTCAGAAAAGGCTGGAAGTGGTGCTGTGGCTCAAGAGGTAGAGCACTAGCCTTGAGCCAAAGAAGCTCAGGAACAGTGACCAGCCTCGGAGTTCAAGCCTCAGGACCCACCCAAAAAAATAAATAGATTTTGCCAGGAATTGCACAAAGTCCAGGGCAAATTAATGTTATCATTAAGTTAATTACCATAACATGAGTTATATATGGAAAAAGATTATGTACTAATACATAATACTGCACACAAAAGACTACATTTTAAATATATATATATATATGACAAGTGAAATCATTAAAATGCTGGAAGTAATGTAATACAATATCAATTACCCAAAGATGATAGTTTTTCCATTATCAAAATTAAAACTTTCCTGATTTTAGAGAATGACTTACAGCATATAATGAATGTAAACTTTCTAGGTGATAAAATTAAAATACAAAGAGGGGCTGGGATGTAGCTCAGTGGCAAAGCACTTGCCTAGCAAGTGCAACGTCCTGGGTTCAATCCCCAGTACCCAAAAATAAAAATAAAAATAAAATAAAATAAAATACAGAGAAAACCAAAATGCAGCTGGGCATTTTGTACATGTTGTATATGCCTTTAATCCTGACTACTTGGAAGGCTGAAGATGGAAGAATCACAAGTGTGAGGCCAGCTAGGGCCACTTAGGCCATGTCTCAAAATAAAATTAAAAACAGGCTGGAGTATAGTATTTTCCAGTATGATGGGGGGAGGGGAGGACAAAAATGGTTCTTATGGAATTGGAGGTACGGCTCAGTTGATAGAACACTAGCCAGTGAACAAAAGCCTCAGGTACCCAGTTTGAGTCCTGGTCCTGGACCTTAAAAAAAAAAAGAAAAAGAAAAGGTTCTTATTAAATGTTTTTAGGTTAGAACTTGCACTAATATTTTCTTGGGTTTTTTGTTTGTTCGTTTTGGGAGGGGGGTTATGTGTGCTGGTACTGAGACTTGAGCTCGGAGCCTCTCAGTCTTGCTTGGCTTTTTCCCTCAAGGCTGGAACTTGAACCACTTCTCTACTGCCAGCTTTTTGCTGGTTAATTGAAGATAATACTCTCAAAGACTTTTCTGCCTGGGCTAACTTCAAACTATGATGTTTAGATCTCAGCTTCCTGACTTACTAGGATTATAGACATGAGCCACCAGCACTTGCCTCTAATTTTTTCCCTCTGTGCTGGGATTCGGAACTCAGCCTCAGACGTGCTTGGCAGATATTCTGACCCTTGAATCACACACAGAATCTCACTCTTTTCCTCAGGCCAGCCTCAGACCAAAACCTCCCTATCTACAGCTTTCTGTATAGTTGGGATTACAGGCTTTATACTACCATACCTGGCTTATTTGTTGAGATGAGCATCTCACTTTTCTCTCAGGTTGGCTCCAAATCTTGATCCTCTCAATCTGTACATCCTGAGTATCTGACTGTGTCTGGCTATGATAATCTAAAGAATACTTAAGGTGACCTTGGTATATGCGTGGAAAAATGATATAATAATTCATTTATTAAATGCTTGCAGTGTTTTTATACTAGTTATCACACTCGTAAGCAAAAGAAATGTGACTTCTTTTCCCCTCCCTGGTCACTATTCTGTAAAGAAGACACATACTAAATATAGACATAAATATGTACAGTTATACTAAACACTAAAAGGCTTTGTTTTTTTTAAGCAATTCAACTAATAACCATGGAAACTTAGCATCCCCAATAATTGCTGAATACAATTCAAGACATTTATGCACCATTAGGCATTTATTCATCCATAAGTTTTTGGGTAGGGAGTAGAGCCCAAACATTGGAAAGTCTGTGTAGGATGCTTTTTTTTTTGCTGTTAGTAGCGTTTGAATTGAGGACCTTGTGCTTGTTCACTTGGCTGGTGCTCTACCACTTGAGCCATACTTCCAGCCCAATTTTTTACTGGTCATTTCAGAGACAAAATCTCATGGACTTTCCTGCCTGGACTGGGTTTGAACCCATATCTTCAGAATCTTAGCTCCTGAGTAGATAAGATGGGGGATATAGGTATGAGCCACTAGAACTGAGCAAAATTCGATTTTTTCTTTCTCTCTCTTTTTTTTTGGGGGGGGGGGAGAGGTCAGCATTAGGTATTGAGTTTGAAAGGCAGATTTGAATCACATCTGTAATCCACAGATACTTTGCTATATTGCTGGTAATACAAATTGATTATATTCTTTTGAAGGATACATTGGCTAGTATTTCAAAGCTAAAATTAAACTGACCAATTACACTTCTGGTAATTTATCTTAGAGAAATGAGTTCAGGAGCACAAATCCATATATGCACAAGTTTTTTTCTATGTATTTTGGCACTCAGGCTTGAACTTGGATCATTTGAGTTTGGCCTTTTCTGCTCATATTGGTACTTTATGACTTGAGCCATACTTCCACTTCCAGATTTTTGCTGGTTAATTAGAGATAGAGTCTCATGGACTTTCCTGCCTGGGCTTTCTTCCATAGATTAGATATCATCTGAAAATAGATTTTTTTAAGGGGTGTTATCTAATCTGTGGAAACTAATTCTGCTTTCTAAGATGTTAAGTCTATATAATTTCCATGACACAGGTATCTGGCAGGGGGACAACATTGAATGCATTGTAATTTTATGGTAGAAAGGTATACAAAGAGATAATAGATTATAGCAAGGAAAAAGTACAAACATTTGTGGTAAAATTGTAAGTAAAGTTTATTTAAAATAAGAGATGCATTTTATTTTCAACTTTAATGTTTTCCCTCCATTTCAGGTCTTTCTGCCTGGATTTTTGTCCAGCAATCTTTATTATAAGTATTTAAATGACCTCATCCATTCCGTTCGAGGAGATGAATTTCCCGGAGGGAATGTTTCACTAGCTTCCCATAGCTCTGTAAGCCTTCCAGATGAGTCTCATTCAGGAGGTTCTGACAGCTCCACCTCTCAGGTATTAATCTGGTTCACATCTACTATTATGTAGAAAAGCATGCCATTTTTTTCCCTTCACATACCAGTACCAGACCCTGTTTACTTACAACTTTTTGTTAAAGATTCAAGAAATAAAATTAGTCTACTTAATATAAATTCTTATCAGAGGGCTTGTGATGATTAACCATATAGTATAGTGTAAAGTACCTTGTCATTCAAGTCATTAATCTGCTTGACATGATTGCTTTTATGCTTATTAATTAAATACGTTAAATTGTTTATAGCACCTGAAGAGCCTTTTGTGTATTTGGCTTTTTAATACCATATTTTACTCAATAGTTTTTAGCTTTATTTTGAACTAGCATGTCTCATTGTATATTTCCTTAACTTTTGTGGTGTTTGGGTGTTGTCATGTATCACATGCTACCTGATTCTCCCCCAAATCAAATGAAATGGAGTATTCCCAAAATAGGAGATTAAAAGGAGACACAATAAAGTTAGCTGATTTTATAAAATCACATAGTAAGTAGTACAACCAGATATAATTCTCTGTTGTTCTTTCCCATAGCTTAATAATATAGATTAATAATTTTCACATGACTAATCATTAACAAGTAACATTTTGAATCTTTTGATTCTTGGCCTTAGATAAATTAAAACTGTTTTCAAGACAGTATGTTCTTATTGCCATGAATGAGGCTTTTCTGAGTATTTTCCCTCTTATATTTTTTATTTATAAAGTCACAAGAAAAAATAATGCTTATCTGTGCTATCAAGTCAGGACAGTGCTATCCTGGTACAGGGAGGGTTAATGACTAGAAGTTGTAATTGTTATGTTGTTTTGTTTTGTTTGTTGGTTGGTCCTAGACTTGGACTCAGGTTCTTCCTCTACTACTTGAGCCATGCCTCTAGTCCCTTTTTGCATTGATTTGTGTGTATGTGTGTGCTATTACTGGGTACTGGTTATTGGAGCTTGAAGTCAGGACCCTGTGCTCTTGTTTGGATCAATCAAGGCTGTTGTGCTACCATTTGAGCCATACTTCCTCTTCTGGCTTTTTGCTGCTTATTTGGAGGTAAAAGTCTCACTTTTTTCTCTGGGCTGGCTTTGAACCTTAATCCTCAATCTCAGTCTGCTGGGTAGCTAGGATTATAGATGTAAGCCACTAGTGCCTGGCTGCATTGAGTATTTTTGAAGTAGGGTCTCAATTTTCCCAAACTTGCCTAGGCTGCAGTCTTCCTGTTTGTTTTATACTGAGGATGACAGGTATGTGTAACTGCACCAGTCTATAGTCAAGATGGAATTTTTATGCTGGTCTTGAACTGCATTCTCTCATCATTACATCCCAGTAGCCAGGATTCCAGGCTTGAGCTTGTCCATTTTGCTTTTTGATAAAAGCCAGAATGGCTTATTTTTATTAGACATGTTTAGGTACTGGGTCTTAGTTTTTTAGTGATGTCTGGTTTTGATACCTTAGTCGTAGTGATATCATTGAATTATTTGGGCTATGGTCCTTTATTGTAGTATCCTTCCCCCCTCCCCCACCAGTCCTGGGGTTTGAACTCTAGGCTTGGGCACTATCTCTGAGCTTCTTTTGCTCAAGGCGAGTGCTCTATCACTTAAGCCACAGCACCACTTCCAGCCTTTTTTGAGTAGTATATTGGAAGTAAGTCTTGTGGACTTTACTGCCTAGGCTGGCTTTGAACTGCGACCCTCAGATCTCAGTCTCCTGAGTAGCTAAGCATGAGCCACTGGCACCTGGCTCCTTTTTTAAATTATGTGCCCCTTTGGGATGTGTCTATTCAATTATTTTGTTTTATTAATATATCCCTTAGTTATAGACATTAAGCTTGTTATTCCCTTTTTGCTCTTTTAAACAACGCTGTAGGGCTGGGAATATGGCCTTGTGGCAAGAGTGCTTGCCTCATACATGAAGCCCAGGGTTCGATTCCCCAGCACCACATATATAGAAAACGGCCAGAAGTGGCACTGTGGCTCAAGTGGTAGAGTGCTAGCCTTGAGCAAAAAGAAGCCAGGGACAGTGCTCAGGCCCTGAGTCCAAGGCCCAGGACTGGCAAAAACAACAACAACAAAAATGTTGTAATGAATGATCTATATAAGTTGTGCATAAAGGTCTGTAATTGTATTTCAAGAACTGGAATTTTTGGGTCAACTCATAACTGTTTTATAAAAATACCAATTCTGACTTGGTGTTTGTTTTTTTTTTTTGTGGGAGTGATAAGAGTAGGAGAAGGGGGACTTACTGTACTCAATCATTATAGAAAGGATTGTTTAGTTTCTTATTTGTCACATAGCCTCATAAGAATAAAAAAAATCCTTGTTTACTCTGTAAAAAAGAGGGCGTTGCATTTCTTAGTCAAGATACAATCTCCTGGATGGAAATAATCGCCTGAGGAAATAATTCCTGTGAGAACAACACATTTGTTTGGGACAGGTGTCATTAAGAAAACAGATTTGATAGTTGGTTGTGGTGGCTCATGTCTATAATCCTAATACTCAAGAGGCTGAGATCTGGGGATCATGGTTCAAAGCTAACCCAAGCAGGAAAGTCTATGGGACTCGTATCTCTAACCACTAGAAAATTGAAAATGGCACTGTGGCTCAAAGTGGTAGAGCATGCACCTTGAATGAAAGAGCTCAGGGACAATGCCTCTAGGCCCTAAGTTGAAGCCCCACAACTAACCAAAAAAAAAAAAGAAAACAGATCTGGTATACAAATGCTTATGTTACACATTTTTGTCTTGTGCTCTCCTCCTGTAGGTGTAGTTGGAGGATACATTCCAGAATCATACCATTGCCATTAAGCTTCTTAGTAGTGAAGGAGTTAAGGAAAAATTACACACAGTTGAAACACTGAAGAAAAATTTGTCTGTAATTTTAACTGAAGACTGATTTATTTCTTGAATAATATACTAGTTTTACAATTTCTATTATAGTCCAATGTGAAAAAAGCCAGTATTAAAATTCTGAAAAATTTTGACGAAGCAATAATTGTGGATGCTGCAAGTCTGGATCCAGAATCTTTATACCAACGGACATATGCAGGGTAAGCTTCACGCATGTCTCAGGTTTTATAAAGAATATAACAGCCAGGCACTGGTGGCTCATGCCTCTATTTCTAATTACTCAGAAGGCTGAAATCTGAAGATGATGGTTTGAAACCAGCCCCTGTAGACACATCTAAGACACTCTTAGAACTAATTAAACAGCACAAAAGGCAGAACTGGAGACATGACCTAAGTGGTAGAACACCAGCCATGATTGAAAAAGCTAAACAAGAAACTCAAGGATCTGAGTTCAAGCCCTGGTGTCCTCCCCCCCCCCCACACACACAAAAGAACTTAGTATCTCTTAAATTTTCTATTAAATTTTAAATGTTTTTTAATCTATGCCCAACATTTTCCCCACACTGTAATATGTATTATATGTATTTTATGTACCATATGTATTTTAATATGTAATATCAAACCAAAACTAACTTGGCCCTGCTGCCTGTGTGTGTGTGTGTGTGTGTGAGAGAGAGAGAGAGAGAGACAGAGACAGAGACAGAGACAGAGACAGAAACCAGGGCTTGAACTCGGCCTTGAGCTCTTACTTGGCTACACAGTAAGGTGCTGCCCAGCCTGGGCTATACAGCAAGACCCTTTCAAAAAAGAAAGAAAAAAAGTAAATAAGACTGAAGTACTTTATATGTAAGTATGAGAACTAAATAATGAAACCTGTTAAAATAGCTTTTCAAGTAAAGTACATTATATGCATGTACACAAATACTGCAGTGAGACCTGATAACACTAATAAAGACTAAACATTGCTGAGTGTCAGTGGCTCATGCCTATAATCCTAGCTACTCAGGAGGCTGAGATCTGAGGATTGCTGTTCAAAGCTAGCGCAGGCAGGAAAATCCATAAGGCTCATCTCCAGTTAACTATCAAAAAGCCAGAACTGGAACTGCTCAATTGATAGAGTGCCAGCCTTGAGCAAAAAAGCCCTGGGACAGTGCCTAGCTCCTGAGTTCAAGCCCCAGGACTGGCCAAAAAAAAAAAAAAAGTAAGATTTAATCTTGTTTGTAGGGATAGTATTGAGGCTTGAACTCCAGTCTTATATTTGCCATGCATTCTAAACTTGCCCCACATGTCTTTTTGTTGTTTTGAATTTTTTTGATACCTGGGCTTGTACTCAAGAGTGCCATGCTCTCGTCAGCTTTCTTGCTTAGCTGGCAACTCTACCATTCACCTTAGACTCCCTAGTTCTTAGATTATAAGCATGTATCACCACACCTGGCTTTTTCTTGGCTGTTCTTCTGCCTTTTTCTTTGTGTGCACTTTAGAATAATGCATTAGCTATTAGTCTGTCAAGTTTCTCAAACCTTAAGCTTTTTTTTTTTTTGTCTTTCCTTTTTTGGTTCTGGGGATCAAGCCCAGGACGTTGAACCTGCTAGGCAAGTGCTCACTGAACTACATCCCAGCCCAACCTTAGGATTTTTTAATAGAATTACACTAGAGAATATTTTGCTCTGTGTGGAGGAAAGTTTTATTTTAAATATGCTCCACTTAGAATAACAGAAAAGTTATAAATTGTGTTTTTAGCTTTGGATAAGATACTTAAAGGTTGATTTTGATTGTTAGCAGTTATATTCTCCTTTTCATCCTTATATAGGAAGATGACATTTGGAAGAGTCAGTGACTTGGGGCAGTTCATCCGAGAATCTGAGCCTGAACCTGATGTAAAGAAATCAAAAGGTTGTGTTAACTTTATGCTTAATATTAAGTAAGCCTTTTCTTGAAGTGTAATCACTGGCTGCAAATGATCACCACTTAGGGGTTAAACGTCATAACCACTATGTCTCTTTGCTTATGTTTATTGTCACAGTAAGTGAAAGGGCCTCATCTAAGTCACACATCTATAAAAGTCTCTTCCTTTGAAAAGTTACTGAACTTGCTTTTTCACTGTAGAAGGCACAGCAACACGAGAAAATATTATTTAGCTAGGCACTGGTGGCTCGTGCCTGTAATCCCAGCTTCTCAAGAGGCTGAAATCTGTTCATCACTGTTTGAAGCCAGGCTAGGCAGGAAAGTCTGTGAGATTGTTATCTCCAATTAACCACCAGAAAACCTGAAGTGTCATTGTGGCTCAAAGTTATAGAGCAAAAAGTCCTTGAACAAAAGGACTCAGGGATAGTATCCAGTAGTAGGACCTTGAGCAGAAGAGCTCAGGGACAGCACCCAGGCCCTGAGTTCAAGCCCCATAACTAACAAAAATTAATTCATTAATTAATTTTTTTAAAAAAAGAAACACTGTTCACCTTTTCTTGTAATGCAAAGATACCAAATCTAGGTTGGCCTTCAGGGTTTTTTGACCCTTGATTTTGTTAAATTTTCTTAAAATAGCTGCAGTATATGTGGAAAATATTAATAAGTTGAAATTCATACCTTTTGTTCAATTAGCAGAGGAGCAGCTTTGTCAAGTCTAAGAATCAGACTAAAATATTTTCTGACATTACATTCTTTGTGACCAAATAGTTGGTTAACATAGGAAGAGTTTGTAAAGTGTTCATCCATTCTTTAATATGTATGCTTAAAATTGATCAAGTAGTAATCTTCCTCTCAATTTAATAGGACTGCATTTCTGTTATGTTTAACTTATTTTTAATGCAACACCAGTTGGCTAATCAATTCTACCATTTATTTTGATAAATAATCTATGGGTTACATATGTATTAATAGAGTAAGCAAAAAATCCAACAGTTGTTGAAATAATTTAGAACAAAGAAGGACCTTTCACCTCATTGGACTGCTTATCTTAGTTCCTATTTTGTCAGAAATGTGTCAGGTGCTCGGTTGAGAAGAATATAAAGTGTAAATGATATTCTACAGGTTTTTTCTTCAGTATTGGGGGTTAGACGTGGGGACTCATACATGCCAAGCAAGCGTTTCATCACTGAACGATTCCCTGAGCCCAGTAAATATTATTCAAGTGCTTCACTGTATACTGGTTTTGGAAGGTGCATATCTTGCCATCAAGAAAACAGTTTAGTAATTATTTGGCTTGTCTTGGGTAAAAGTTAAATGCTGGGAAAAGGCCAATGATGGCCTTGGAACAGAGGAAGTTCTAGGTGACCTCTATGAGGCATTGACCAGAAAGGACTGTGTCATTGGGTTGCTCTGACAATGAAGACAT
This sequence comes from Perognathus longimembris pacificus, assembly GCF_023159225.1. Classification (NCBI taxonomy): domain Eukaryota; kingdom Metazoa; phylum Chordata; class Mammalia; order Rodentia; family Heteromyidae; genus Perognathus; species Perognathus longimembris. Next base: position 13,040,117 of record NC_063177.1, read on the forward strand.
TGGGGTATGCAATATTAGTAGAAAATCTGAGTTCTTTGTTATTTAAAAAATCTAGTCTTAAATACTTCTGATAGCTCATGAAGAAGTGTTTCTACTCCATTTGTTCATTGTGGTGCAGTATAGCAAAGGTGATTGGATATTTATGGTTTGTTTTTGTTTGCTTTTTGTTTGCTTTATGAATTAAGCTATATTTGAGTAAAGATACTTGAGAAACTTTTCTAAACTATGGTTTGCTCATTTTATTTAGTCTCTTCATGTTATTCACTAATTCTAAAAAGTATATCTATTTCTATATGTGCATATAAACATAAAAAGCAAGGTAAGGAATTGGCAGAATTGTTAGAAATGGTATTTGAAAGTTGGTCATTGGGAAAGGCCTCACTTGGAGGTAGCACCAGAAGACCTGAGCAGAATGTTATGTTTCACCAGTTACACCTTACAGGTTAATTACTCCAGAATGATCAACCTTCTGTATTTTCCTTATTGTATTATTTACTTTATTCTCTCCCCCTCATTTTTTGTATGGAAGAAGAGTGCTTGCTCAAGGCTGAAAGTACAAGAATAGAGACTGATTGAACACTGGTAGCTCACACCTGTAATCGTATCCACTCAAGAGGCTGAGATCTGGAGGATCATAGGTCAAAGCCAGCCCAGGCAAAAAAATTCTCAAGACTTCAACTCCACAATTAACTAGCAAAAAAGGCAGAGATAGGCTGGAAGCATGGCTCAAGTTGCAGATTGTCTTCTTAGTAAGCATGAAGCCCTGAGTTCAGTGCTCATTATTGTCAAATAATACTGCCAGATGCTGGTAGCTCACACCTATAATCCTCACTACTCAGAAGGCCGAGATCTGAGCCAGCCTGTGCAGAACAGTCTGTGAGACTCTTATCTCCAATTAACAACCAGAAAACTGGAAGTGGCACTGTGGCTCAAATTGGTAGAGGGCTAGCCTTAAGCGAGAGAGCTCAGGGACAGCGCCCAGGCCCCCACAAATGACAAATAAATAAGTAAGTAAATAAATATTGTTATGCACTTAAACAGCATTGATTATTTTAAAAATTAAAAAATCAAGACTAGAAATGTGACTTAAGTGACATAGTGTCAGCTGTGAGCAATCAAACTGAGCAAGCTGAAGGCCCTGAGTTCAAGCCCTGGTAACTGATAGGACAAAAATAATGAATAAAGGACTGAACTAGAAAGCTCAGCATGGTCAAGAGACAAGACCAGTGTAGCTAGAGTGAATGAGCAGAGGAATGAATGGTAGAAGGTGAGAGATCACAGCAAGGACTGGAAATTATTGGGGACCCACTGGAGGTTGGAATAGGAAGTAATGTGGTAGGACTGATGGATTGCTCTGGCAGTCATTTGGAAATAGACTGTAAAGTTTAGGAAGAGAAGCAGAGATAAATAAGGATCAGTAGATTAGGCTGGTAGTGGAGAAACAGTCAGATATTTGGATGATGTTTGATAATAGAGGCAACAGGATTATGTCTGTACCAGAAAGTCTTTCCATCAAGTTATATTATTTATGTAACCAAGACCTATTTATATAAAGTAATGAGTAGGAATTTGAGCAGTTTAATTAAATACATCTATATATGGTGGTGCTTCCTTTCGTTGTCCAGATGTCTCTTTCAGCCAAGTATATTTTGGTAGTATAGGAGCACAGAAATTGAATTCACTTACTCAGAAGATGTTTAAGTGATTCTTATGCTCCATGTACCATGCTAGAGCTATAAATTAGAGGCATAGTCCCAATCAATTTTACTCTCAGTTGGTTCCTTTTCTAGAATGCTGACCTGTTAAACATAACAGTTTAATTACTTTCCAGAATACTCAACCTTCTGGATTTTCCTAATTGTGTTGTTTACTTTATTCTTTCTCCTCCTTGTTTTTTGTAAACTGGAAGTTCTGCATCTGTTAAAAACAGATCATAGGTTCATTTGTATATAGTATTTTTATAAAGTTCTCTAAATACTGGAATATAAATTAAAATGCTACCTGAAAAGACGTACAAAAAAATGCAGTTACTTTAGGGATGAGAATGGGAGAGTATATCTTTTATTTTTCATTGGATCTTTTGCCTCTAATTTTTCAAAAATAGAGTAGTAAAATACCCTATGTGTATGTCGCTGCTTCATCATCCACTCCATTCTTTACCCTTGGTGTCCTGTTTCATTTGAAATAAAAATCTATCCTCTCCACTGTGACCTACCAGGTGTTCCCTTCTGGCCTCTGTAACCTACCTTTCACAAATAAAACTCGGCTTGGACTAGCTTGTATGTTACAGTTTCTTCTTTTGTAGGCTTCCAAAGTTGCTATTTCCCCTGCAGTGGCTTTCATGCAGCCACTGACCCTTTCCTCACACTATTGTCTCTTCAGAGAGGTAGTCACTGACAGCACATTTATTTTCTCATTTTCATACTCATACGTGTTTGTGCTCTGTTTCTCTTTTATGGCTAGAATATTACCTCTGTGAGAGTGGGGATTGTTTATCTTATTTGGCAGGATATTCCTTGATTCTGAAATTATGCATTATATCTTAATAGGCATTTACTAAGTGTATATTGCTTGAATTAATTAATCCTGAAGAGTTTCAGGAAGATTAGCTGAGTAGTTTTTAAAAGTCCAATTTTTAAAAACTTGGTTGGACTGGTACTCTTGTTGGGAGAGCTCTCATAAGCCATATATATAAAGGAGCTTGAACTTCCATATCTTACAAACATCAGGCACAAACACTTAAGATTTCTTATCCATATGACTTCATTCTTTTTTCTTTTGAAATCTACTCTCCTCTTGCTTAATCTTAAAGATATTCTTTTCTCCCTTTTCTGATTCAAAATTCTGGATTTGGGTATTGCTAAGCTTATGTAGTTCTTAGGTGATGCATTTGTATATACCACCTTCCCACTCTACAAATGAAGAAACAGAAATAGGGAAGTTGTGAATTGTTAGGGATGACATAGCAGATTGATAGCAAGATAGCAAGTACAGGGCTTTAATCCACAATGCTGTTTTCATAACAGTTGCAGTTCTACTACTTTCCTCTGCCTTACTTGCTAAACACAGCTGGACAGAGTGCTTGTCATTTGCTAGCCTATGGTTTTAACTTGGGTTTTAAAACTCTGGTAATAGGCAAAGGAAAAGTTTTGAAAAGGGTATATATCTCAGAGGTTTCTAAGAATATGAGAACTTTGATTTCAGGAAAGACGTAAAATAAATGGCTAAATCGAAATCATTTAGGAAAAATTCTAGCAAGAAGAATTATAAGAAGATGTGAACCTGGGTCCCTGTATTGGAAGCCCTCCCACAGCCTAGATGACCTGGTGGAGATGAAGTGGTACTCTAGTTGAGAGAGCCCTTGCATTCTCTGTTAAGGAACTTGACTCCCATCTTGTAGGCCTTAGGGATTTCTAAGCTGATTATTAATCAATACCTTCTTCTGACAGCATAATGAGAATGAATTCCAGGTTAGGAGATGTCAGGGAAACCATCAGGCAGTAGCATTAATGAAAAGGAGTATTTGGAGTTAGGTGGTGGTAGCAAGGAATTAGAAGGTTGGAATTAAGGACACCGACAGGACTGGGAATGTAGCTTAGTGGTGGAGTGCTTGCCTAGAATGTATGAAGAGCTGGGTTTGATTCCTCAGTACCACATAAACAAAGGCCAGAAGTGGTGCTGTGGCTTAAGTGGTAGAGTGCTAGCCCTGAGCAAAAGGAAGCCAGGGACAGTGCTTAGGCCCTGAGTTCAGTTCTTTAGTGTCCTGAAGAAGACATGAACTTGTGCATCCTAGAAAGTTGAGGTACTTTTTGGCTTGAGTACAGCATGGCTATTTAAAACGCTTTTCTCATGAAGCTAATTTATGGAGACCAGACATCCATCTAATAACAGCATAACATTTACTAGTATGTACTATCAAGCACTTTTGTATAGTAGCGTCTCTGGATGATTCAAAAATATAATGAGTGAATTGAGGTCTGACATTCTCTTTAGAGTTTAGTTTTGTTTTTACTGTTTGCTGTACATCCAACATTGGATAATAGGATGGTTTCCTTTGTCAGGTTAGCATTGGATAATAGGATGGTTTCTTTCATTGGGCTAGAATGGAAGAAAAATCTAGAACTCTAAAACAGTTGTTTAAAAGCATTTCCAACCATGATGTTTGCAAATATCTGTTGTTGAAGTGATATAACCAGTTTTTACTAATGGTTCCTTAATGTTTTAGATGTAATCACACTAGAAAAAGAAGTGACTAACCGTAACACTTTTGAATAAGAGCATTTTAATTTAAAATGATGTATGAAATCAATTTTCAATTTTGGCTTTGTTTACTAGGCTCCATGTTCTCACAAGCTATGAAGAAGTGGGTTCAAGGAAATACTGATGAGGTAAATTTACTTTTAGTGTGAGAATACTCTCACACTAGGAACTCCCCTTATCTAAGTCCAGCTTCACATTTTCTCATTTTGAGTTCCCACATTTAAGCAGCATGACACATCAGTGCTCTCTTACTCAGGTTGTAATGAAAAAGAATGGGACCTTCTTAGCAACCAACAATTTGCCTTTGTGGTACCAGTGAAGATATGTCTGCAATCCAGAGACTGTGACCACTGAAGAATATCCCTGCATTCAAATTTCCGTCAACCAGCAGGCATCTGCCATTAGTGCAGAAACAGAAGCTAAAATGTTTCTTTTCTGTCAGAAGTGGAATTTTTTTTTTTTTTTTTTTTTTTTTTTTTTTTGGCCAGTCCTGGGGCTTGGACTCAGGGCCTGAGCACTGTCCCTGGCTTCTTTTTGCTCAAGGCTAGCACTCTGCCACTTGAGCCACAGCGCCACTTCTGGCCATTTTCCGTATATGTGGTGCTGGGGAATTGAACCCAGGGCCTCATGTATATGAGGCAAGCACTCTTGCCACTAGGCCATATCCCCAGCCCCATGGAATTTTGTTTTTTGAATAAGCTCATTGAAAGATGTTTGTCGAAAAGGAAAAGTTTTATTTGACCATCTAACAAAGTAGTCATAATGTTGCTATGTAGTAGGTTACACTGAAGCACAGTGGCTGACATGTTAATAAATCATAGCCAGGAGGTGCCCAAATCCTTTCATACAATGGAAGGTACCTTTTACCCAAATGATATGCATATACACTTGTATTTAGAGCACTGATTACATGTATCTTTTTTTTTTTTTTTTGGATTCTACAAGCTGATTTTATTGAATAAAGAAGGGGGTCACCCCAAAGTGGAGAGGGGCGGACTAGGGCTGGCTGGAGGATTTGAGGATCAGGTGGAGAGTGGGAGGGACGGGGGCTTGGATGGGGTGTAAGCTAGGGAGCGTGGTCTTTGGGGGCGTGGCCAGGGAGGGGCTACACATTCAGGCGCGGTACTCCCGGGGTGAACCATTTATCAAGAAAGAGCTCCTTTGTGGGCTGGGGATATAGCCTAGTGGCAAGAGTGCCTGCCTCGGATACACGAGGCCCTAGGTTCGATTTCCCCAGCACCACATATACAGAAAACGGCCAGAAGTGGCGCTGTGGCTCAACTGGCGGAGTGGTAGCCTTGAGCAGGAAGAAGCCAGGGACAGTGCTCAGGCCCTGAGTCCAAGGCCCAGGACTGGCCAAAAAAAAAAAAAAAAAAAAAAAAGAAAGAGCTCCTTTGCAAAGCGCGTGCTAGGGTCGACCTAGTGGCTGGGCTCCGGTTGGGCAGTCCAGGGCCCCGGGGTTGGACTCCAGGCGGAGCCGAGGGAAGGAGAGTCCGACTGCTCTCCCTGAGCCTGCATCTTCTTCAGCATCTCCTGCATGCGGCGTAGCTCCTCGTCCTTCTCACAGATCAACTTCTCCGTCTCGGCCAGAGGCAGCATGGGCAGGGGGATCTCTGTAGCACTCTGGCGAGATAGCTTACTGCGACTGGCTCGATCTCGAACCCCGGGCCGGGCCAGGCTCTGTAGGCAGCGAGCCCGGTAGCCTTCATAGAGCAGATCGTGGGTCACCTCGTTCAAGGATTACATGTATCTTGATGCTTCTAATGAATAACCATTATCAACAGCTTAGATTACTTCTTTTAGGCCCAAGAAGAGCTAGCTTGGAAGATTGCTAAAATGATAGTCAGTGACGTTATGCAGCAGGCACACTATGATCAACCAATAGAGAAGTCTACAAAGGTAAGGAAGACTATATTCTGACCTAGCTTGTGTAAAACTGAAAAGAATTTTACATTTCGGGTATTGAAAAAAAAAAAAAAAAGCGAGGTACTCTGCATTTGCTTTTGAAGGGTTAACAGCTATAGGAATTGCCTTCTCTTTTAAGTGATTTAGTTCACTGCTTAGAAGCGTTTTCTGAGTCAGTGGAAGAACCCAAATCGAATCCTGTAGATGCTGAATTGAGGAGTCAGGAAGCAAAGCTTAGCTGGGCTTAGGTGGCTCACGCCTATTTAATACTAACTACCCAGGAAACTGAGATCTGAGGATAGTGGTTCAAAGCTGCCCCAGGCAGAAAAGTCTATGAGACTGTTATCTCCACATAAGCAGCAAAAGCTGGATGTAGGGGCTGGGGATATGGCTTAGTGGCAAGAGTGCTTGCCTCGTATACATGAGGCCCTAGGTTCGATTCCCCAGCACCACATATACAGAAAATGGCCAGAAGTGTCGCTGTGGCTCAAGTGGCAGAGTGCTAGCCTTGAGCAAAAAGAAGTCAGGGACACTGCTCAGGCCCTGAGTCCAAGCCCCAGGACTGGCCAAAAGAAAAAGCTGGATGTAGAGGTGTGCCTCAAGTGATAAAGTGCCAGTCCAAGACTATGGCAGAACACAAACTTGAGTTGAAGCCCCAGTACTAGCGCGCGCACGCGCACACACACACACACACACACACACACACAAAGAAAAAGAAAGTAAAGCTTGGAAAGTCTAACATAGCTAGAAGCTACAAGACAGGTTATCAGAAAAGAGATGGCTACCCAGAAAGAGAATTGCAAAGATATTTGGAGAGGTCCCCTCAAGTCCTTGGCCAAGTACAAATCTGCATATGTGTTGGGTCAAAATGCACATGTCCAAGGAAAGAACCCCCAGAATTTAGTGTGAATGATACCTGGAACCTAGAGTTAGGAATAGTTCATATTCCCTCTAGCCAGAGCAATATAGAAAGATTTGGATAACTTATGGTTTACTACTACTAGAGTAAAGCACCTAAATCAAGTTCAAAAGCAAGTTTTAAGAATAAGACATTTGAGTGGTAGACCCCAGTGACAAAAAGACAAAGTAACAAAATTTGCTAGGCACCGGTGGCTCTTGCCAATAATGTATATTATTAACCTTAAGAGCAAACACTGAAAAATGATAAAGCTAATAAGTAGGCCATTAGTGAGATATTAAAAACTAGTGCCTACAATAATACTGAATCTTGTTTGTTTAAGCATGTGAGATAGAGATCAAAGGGATCTGAGTTTGAGGCTAATCTAGGCAAAAAAATAGCAGAACCCCATCTGAGCTAACAAGCTGGATATGATGGCATGCACCTATAATTCCCCTGCTCCCTGGGAAGCATAGGTAAAAGAATAATAGTCTCTCTCTGGCCCCTGGCAAAAACACAAGCCCCTATCCAAAAAATAACTAAAGCAAAAAAAAAAAAAAAGAACTGGAGGCATAGCTCTAGTGGTAGAGTACCTGCCTGGTAAGTACAAAGCCCTGAGTTCAAAATCCAGTACTGCCAAATTAAAACAACAAAAACTGAATCTAAAAGATAAAGGAAGAGAAAGAACCAGTGAGACAAATAAGATGGTAGATGTAAACCTGATCATATTAATAACTATGTTAAATTAAAGGGTCTATTAAAAATTGAGATTGTTGTCAAGGCACCCAGTGGCTCATGCCTGTAATCCTAGCTACTCAGAAGGCTGAGATCTGAGAATCACAGTTCAGAAAAGTCCTTGAGACACTTATCTCCAATAACCTACTCAGAAAAAGCCAGAAGTGGCTCTGTGGCTCAAGTGATAGAAGGCTATCCTTTGAGCACAAAGAGGCTTAGGGACAGCACTAGCTAGGCCCTGAGTTCAAGCCCCAAGACCAGGAAAAAAAAATTTTTTTTTTTATATTGTCACCATAAACAGATAGGTAGATAACACCTGTAATTGTAGTTACTTAGGAGGTTGAGATCTAAGGCTTGTGGTCCAAAGCCAGCTTAGGCAGGAAAGTCCCAGAGACTCTTATCTCCAGTTAACCACTAAAAAAAAAAAAAAGCCAGCTCAATTGATTAAGTAAAGTTCAGGAGTAGCACCTAGGCCCTAACTTCAAGCCCCATGACAGACAAGGAAAAAAAAAGACAATAGAGAAACATTTTAAACAACTTAATGCTAATAAGCATGAAAGGTCATTCAAAAAGAAATAGGGGTGTGTGGGTATGTGTGTGAAGGCACATAACCAATAGTGGGATTTTAACTTTGAGCCTGAGTACTGCCCCTCAGCTTTTTTGCTCAAAGCTAACACTTGAGTTAAAACTTGAGTTAAAGCTCCACTTCTGGCTTTTTTTGGAGATTAATTGGAGATAAAAGTGTCACCGACTTTCCTGCTTGAACTGGCTTTGAAGTTCAGTCCTCAGACCTCAGCCTCCTGAGTAGCAAGGATTACAGGTGTGAGCCACTGGCACCTGAATAACACTGCCTTTATTAAAGAAATTGAATTTCTAGTAAACAACTACCCCATATTGCTTCATGGCTCAGAAGTAATTTTAAGAAAAATAATAGCATTTCTAGATAAAGTTCCAAAAACATAGGAGAGGACAATATTTCCTAACTCATCCTGTGAGGCCAACATTGAAAATTAAAGACATTGTAAGCAGAGAAATTACAGTTTCTCTTGTGAACATACCTTAACAAAATATGAGAAAACGAATCCAATAATACAAGAAGTAATCTGGACATTGGTGACTCATGCCTATAGTCCTAGCTACTTGGAAAGCTAAAAATAGGAGAATCATGGTTTAGGGCCAACCAAGGCAGAGAAGTTCACAAGGCCCCTCCTCAACTCATAACTTGGTACAATGGTACATGCATATAATTCTAAGATTGTGAAGGTTATAGTTTCATAATAGCCCAGTCAGAAAGTTCTACAAGATTCCATCTCAACTGAGGGAAACTGGACACAGTGGCACATGCCTATCATCTTGGCAGCAATAGGAAGCTAAAAAGCAAATTGTGATCTAGGCACACACTGGGCAGGAAGCAAAACTTTATCTCAAAATTAAGCAATAGAAAACAGGGCCAGAGGGCTAGGGATATGGCCTAGTGGCTAGAGTGCTTGCCTCGTATACATGAGGCCCTAGGTTCGATTCCCCAGCACCACATATACAGAAAATGGCCAGAAGTGGTGCTGTGGCTCAAGTGGCAGAGTGCTAGCCTTGAGCAAGAAGAAGCCAGGGACAGTGCTCAGGCCCTGAGTCCAAGCCCCAGGACTGGCCAAAAAAAAAAAAAAGAAAACAGGGCCAGAGCTGTGGCTCAGTTGGTAGAATACCTGCCTGCAAGTCCCTTGTTCAGGCTACAGTACCACCAGGGGGACAAAAAAATGCAAAAGATAACATGTAAAGAAAACTGGAAGTTGGCTCAAGTGATAGAGTGCATCCCTGTGGCCCTGAGTCCCAAGAGACATTAGCCGTATATGGTGATATATGGGTATGTTAGTGCATTCTTAAAATCCAAGCACTACATACTTTTTTTTTTTTTTTTTTGCCAATCCTGGGGTTTGAACTCAGAGCCTGGGCACTGTCCCTGAGCCTCGTTTGTACTCAAGGGTAGTATTCTACCACTTGAGCCACAGCACCACTTCCAGCTTTTCCTGAGTAGTTTATTGTAGGTAAGAGTCTCATAGACTCTTTCTGCCTGGGCTGACTTCAAACTGTGATCCTCAGATCTCACTCTCCTGAGTAGCTAGGATTACAGGTGTGAGTAACCAGCATGTGGTGAAAAACATCTTTCTAAGAGTTATATCTAGAACATGTAAACATGAATTCTAAAGACTTTTTTCTCTTTATATACAAAAAAATGTAATTTTTTCTGAATTTCAAAATGTTCTGGGGGGCTGGGAATGTGGTTTAGTGGTAGAGTGTTTGCCTAGCATGCATGAAGCCCTGGGTTCAATTCCTCACCACCACATAAATAGAAAAAGCCAGAAGTGGCGCTGTGGCTCAAGAGGTAGACTTCTAGCCTTGAGCAAAAAGAAGCTGGGGACAATGCTCAGGCCCTGAGTTCAAGCCCCAGGTTTGGCAAAAGAAAAAAAAAGGTTGTGGGGAGGGGCATGTTTCAGTTTACAGTCTGATGTTTTTGGTTTTTGGTCAATCATGAGGCTTGAACTCAGGGCTTGGGTCCTGTCCCTAAGCTTTTATGCTAAAGGCTAGCACTCTACCACTTTGAGCTACAGCTCCACTTCCAGTTTTCTGGTAGTTAATTGGAGAGAAGAGTCTCACAGCCTATCCTGCCTGGACTAGATTGGAACTGCAATCCTCAGATCTTAGCTTCCTGAGTAGCTAGGATTACAGGCAGGAGCCACCACCACCCAGGAATTTTTTTTTTTGGTTTGGGGTTTTTTTTAATGACCAAAAGAGAGAAATAAATACAACACAAAAGATAACAAATAACTGGTGTGCGAAGAAACCCAGTATCATTAGCCATTAAGGATATGCAAATTAAAGTCACAAAGATATTTGACCAAATATTTACTCAAAAGAATCACTAAAATTAAAAAGACTGAATACCAAGCCAGGCACTGTTAGCTCATGCCTGTAAACCTAGCTAATCAGGACATTGAGATCTGAGGATCACAGTTGGAAGCCAACCCAGGCAGAAAAGTCTGTTAGACTCTTAGCTCCAATTAGCTATTCAGAAGAAGCTGGAAGTGGCACTGTGGCTCAAGTGCTAGTCTTGAGCACAAAGAGGCTTAGGGACAGCAAGCACCTAGGCCCTGAACTCAAGCCCCAGGACCAGCGGAAAAAAGACTTAATACCATGTGTTGACAAAGACATGAAACAATTTGATCACTGATGGAATGAAAAATAGTAATGTCACTTTAAAAAACTAGTTTTGGGGCTTAAGGCAAGGCTTAGCAGTAGACCACTTGTCTAGCAAGAGTGAGGCCCTGAGTTTAAACCCTAGTACTTTAAAAAAAAAAAAAAAAAAAAAAGGAAAACGAAAAGAAAGCAAGGTAAAAGAAAAAACAGTTTGACAGGACCAGGTGCTATGCCAGTAATGTTAGCTATCTAGGAGGCAGAGATCAGAAGGATCCCCATTCTGTGCCAACCTAGGGGAAACCATTCATGAGATCATTTCTCAGCCAATAAAAAGCTAGAGATCCCAGCTCCTAGCAAGTATCAGTAAGAAGTTCTTAGCCACTTCAGATAAAAGCAAGACACTATTCAAAAGATAATGAAAACAGAAAGGGCTGAGGCTTGGCTTAAATGGTAGCATGCCTTTCTAACAAGTTCAAGGCACTGAATTTGAACCCCAGTACCCTTGAAACAAACAGTTTGGCAGTGTTTTTTTTTTTTTTCCTTTTTTCTTTTTTTGCCAGTCCTGGGGCTTGGATTCAGGGCCTGAACACTATTCCTGGCTTCCTTTTGCTCAAGGTTAGCACTCTACCACCTGAGCCACAGCGCCACTTCTGACTTTTTCTACATATGTGGTGCTAAGGAATTGAACCCAGGGCTTCATATATGCAAGAGAAGCACTCTACCACTAGGCCATATTCCCAGCCCCAGTTTGGCAATTTCTTAATGTTAAACAGTTGTGTTTGTGCACCCATATCAGACTTGAACTCAGGACCTCATTCTTAGCTTTCCTACTCATAGGTGGCACTCTACCACATGGGCTATGCCTCTAGTCCAGCATTTTGGCAGTTAGTTGGAAATAGAGTCTCAGAATTTTCTACCTGGGCTGCCTTTAAAACCTCAGTCTTTCAGTTCTCAGCCTCCTAAGTAGTCAGGATTAAAAGGATAAGCCACCACCACCTGGCTCAGAAATGTTTTTAAGTTCTTTTTTTCATGATTTGGACATGTTCCACAGAGAAACCTATACCAGTCTCCTGTCTATAAGTTAAAGCCAGGCCATCAGTTATCTAGGAGCCAGTGGAACAAGGGTAGAAGGACTTGGGACTCTTCATTATATTAAAGTCCTCCTTGAATCTTTTCAGTACAATTTCTGTGTCTTCATGCATGCCTAGTTTTCTTTAGCCCAGGGAATCAATCTTAGATTTTCTACTGGAGTTGGACTTAAAGACAGTCACTGGCTGATTAGATGTATAACAGTCACTAAGAACTAGCCACTTCTAAGTTGAGTTTTTTTGTTTTTTTTTTTTTTTTTGCCAGTCCTGGGCCTTGGACTCATGGCCTGAGCACTGTCCTTGGCTTCTTTTTGCTCAAGGCTAGCACTCTACCACTTGAGCCACAGCGCCCCTTCTGGCCATTTTCCGTATACGAGGCAAGCTCTCTTGCCACTAGGCCATATCCCCAGCCCCTAAGTTGAGCTTTTAACAAGTTGTGTTTTCACTTTTTATTCCCCTTCCCTTTATCAGAGGCATCAATGCTACCACCTCTTCCCTTTTTTTTTTTTTGGCCAGTCCTGGGCCTTGGACTCAGGGCCTGAGCACTGTCCCTGGCTTCCTTTTGCTCAAGGCTAGCACTCTGTCACTTGAGCCACAGCGCCACTTCTGGCCGTTTTCTGTATATGTGGTGCTGGGGAATCAAACCCAGGGCCTCATGTATACGAGGCAAGCACTCTTGCCACTAGGCCATATCCCCAGCCCCTCTTCCCTCTTTTTTTAATCATGTATTTATGGGGTGGTAGTGGTGGTTTTTGAAGTAATGGCTTAAGAAGGAACAAGTTAATTGTGTGTGAACAAGCTACCATCGTTTCTTGGAGGTCAGACATTTGTCATTGTTCTGGAAATTTAATATTCTGTTTCTCTGTAGCTTCACCAACTAGTTCTGATCTTACCTTTGAGAGCCACATAAAACACCTTCTTCAAACCAAATGTCCTTAGTTTCTTCTAGTTTTATTTCTTCTTAGTTTATTTGTAAAGACTTAATGTGATAGGAGGATTTCTGCTTATATCCTTAAACTATTCCTGTCTTTTTTTTTGCCAGTCCTGGGGCTTGAACTCAGAAGCCTGAGCACTGTCCCTGGCTTCTTTTTGCTCAAAGCTAGCACTCTACCACTTGAGCCACAGCACCACTTATGTCTTTTTCTATGTATGTGGTGCTGAGGGATCGAACCCAGGGCTTTATTTATGCAAGTTGAGCACTTTACCACTAGGCCATCTTCCCAGCCCCAATTCTTGTCATTTACATTACATAAAAAGTTTGAAATCAGAAAAATATCCATATGAATCTTTTATTTTAATTTCTATTGTTATTATAAAGGTGATGTACAGAGTAGTTATAGTTATATAATGAATCCTTTTTTAAAACATAATTTTATTTATTTTTTGTGTTTATGTGGGATCAAGGCATCAAACCCAGGGTCTTATGGATGCTAGGCAAGCACTTTACCACTAAGCCACGTTCTTTGCCCAATGATTCTTATATTTTAAGAAAAAATTTTGGTGCTGGAGCTCAAAACAAAGTCCTTAAACATGAGAGCCATGTGAGCCATACTCCTCACCCAAAGACTATGTTTGATGACATCCATACAACTTTCAGTAGGTTGTAAGGTTTGAATTTTTTTAAGTCCAATATTATCCTTATCCTGCCAGCTATCTCACTAACCTCTTTTGGGGAGAATTGTCATTACAGATTTTGGATTAACTTAATTTTTCACTGAGCTGATTCATACCAAAGCCCTGTTTACTTTTGCAAACTATCCTCTTTTCTGTGTAAGGACAATTATTTTTGTCTATTATTTATCTTCTAGCTCAGCTGAACCTAAAATAGTTTTGTGGGTTTTTTTTGTTGTTGTTGTTTTTTTGTGGCCAGTCCTGGGCCTTGGACTCAGGGCCTGAGCACTGTCCCTGGCCTCTTGCTCAAGGCTAGCACTCTGCCACTTGAGCCACAGCGCCCCCTCTGGCCGTTTTCCATATATGTGGTGCTGGGGAATCGAACTGAGAGCTTCATGTGTAGGAGGCAAGCACTCTTGCCACTAGGCCATACTCCCAGCCCCTGAACCTAAAATAGTAAAGAACAGCTAAAGGTGTATAAAGAAGTATGAAGTAGTTATTTTTGTGGTTTCTCATCTTCATGTTCTTTACCAATTTTGACAATAAGAAAATGTTCAGCCAGGTGCTTGTGGCTCATGCCTATAATTCTAGCTCCTCAAGAGTTTGAGAATGAAGATGAAGGTTCAGAGCCAACCTAGGTAGGAAAGTCCATGAGATTCTTATCTCCAGTTAATCACCAAAAAGTAGGAGGAAGAGCTGCAGCTCAAGAAGTAGAGTGCTAGCCTTGAGTAAAAAAACCACAGAGATAGTTTCCAGGCCCTGAGTTCAAGTCCCAGGACCAGCACCAAAAAGAAAAATGAAAGGAAATGTTCTTTATAACCATTTTTGAAAACATGTTTAAAATTCAAACTTTTCACTTGACTGGTATGTTTAGATTTCATTATCAGGTACTTTGCATTTTTAAGATTATAGACATACTTTTCTATATTTTGTTTTTTTGAGTTTGCTTTGCCTTGTATATGGCTTATGGGGCATCTGTTCTGCCTGCACTTCAGGAATCAGTAGTTAGTATGTGAGTGAGTGCATGTGTGATTGAGTGAGATTTGAACCAGGGCTTCCTGAGTACTAGCAGGTTCTCTTCTGCTGAGTTATACCTTCAGTCCTGAAGTTCATTTTTAGGTAAGATGTGTGACTTTTTGCAAATGGCTTTTCTTTTCCAGTGCCTTATTTCTCATCAGTGAATAGAGACACTGAACCTAAAAATGTGAAAGAATATCCAATTCTGTACAATAATTTTGTGACTATGAACAGTCCTAAACCTATTCAAGATCATTCAGTCTCTTTAGACTGTGTTGATACCTGTCTGCTTTGAACCTCTAGCATTTAAATTGCCCACAGAGTGTACTTGAACTTTCAGCATAAATAGCTACCTAATGTCATTACTAAATTGTTTAAGGAGCATGTCCCATCTCACAAATACTGTGTGTGTTTGCTCCCTAGTGCTGAGTAAAGGAAAGACTTGGCATCCTGAGCTTGGTCAAAGATATTTTTTTATTCTTTGTAAAGACTTTAGGATATTTCATAGTATGCTTTTATTATCATTTAAAGAGCTCTCTGTGAATGATTAAGGGTTTTCCCTTTTAAAAACAGTATTTCAAAAATATATCTTTACCCACTCTTATGAGGATGCTTTAGTGTTAAAAATTCCTAGAAGTAGGATTATCCTATCATAAAGTAGGGATCTTTTTCAATTTTATGTCGGTGGCCAAATGGAAAGGTGAAAACAACTTTTTAATAGCTCGATGCTAAGATTTGCTCATATGTAAATGAGGGTAATTTTAATATTTGTTCTGGCAAGATAGTAGTCAGCTTCTGGCTGTCATAAATTGTGGCAAGTAGTAGATACTGACCTAGTTCTGGTTGCATTCTTCCTTCATCTGTACTGATAATGTACCTGACGTTTTCCTTTTATTTTTTTCAGCTATGACTCAAGCCCAGACATAAGGAAAGCTGCTTCTGAAAAATGAGAGAACTTCCTTCTTTGATTGGAATCTTCAACACAGCCAATGAAAACAGAGCACTGTATTTCTGTTCACTGGTAGATCACTGTTGTTTCCATGAAAGAATAGGAGACAATCCTAGATTTCCACCATGATACAGAATATCATATAGACAAATGATGCACATGATATTCACACAGTAAGTCACAAAAATACAAAGTGGTATTGTTGACATTATTAGAAATTTAATAGTTTTCCAGTGGCCAGTAGTCCACTTAGGTAGAGGTACCCGCTGGGACAGGGACCACATCTTGTAAGAGGCAGATAACCACAGAGCTGGTATTTGATGCACATTCTTGTAGCAGGAATCCTTTCCTGACAGCAGCATAAAATACGTGCCAGAGGTGCTTTGCTTTGTTCTCCTAAAATAACCATTTCACTTCTTCCCACCAAGAGCCAGGCAGCTCCAAGTGGCAGTATGGGGCCTGCAGCTTGGGAAAAGGTAAGGATTTCTTATGTAATCTGCTGCACAGAGGCACATTTTTAGAAGGAAACTGACAAAGTCACAACTCAAGCCTCAGTGATGCCATCTTTCTCTTTGGTGGCAATATGCAGTGTTCACATTATACTTGCTTCTGAGAGGCAGTATCCTTACAACCAGTCTCTCCCCTGCTAACAAAAGGGCAAATTTAGTTTGAGCTTTAGGACTTGTTCCTCTGGAATTCTGCACTCCAGTTGCTAGGAAATGCAATGATCACTCCAGTTTTTCCTTGAACAAAATGGTTTTTTCCAGATTATAATTAAAAAAATAATAAGATAGGGAGAGAGGCCCTCATCTTTGTTTGACTGGCTTCTCCTTCTTTGCTATGAGTGGGAGGTATGCAGTCGGTCATTTTCCTTTCTGTCTTCAGGACAGTGTGGGACACTTTCTCTACTGCTCAGTTGACTTTGCTTCAAGACTGCACAGCCATGGTCAGGGCCTTCCATTTGGCAAGCACAGTCTTCTCTTAGGTGTTACTGCTTTTGCTCAGATTTTACAAAAATAAAAATGAATATATATGTATATAATTATTAATCACCTCTGTCCTTGAGAAAGTCTTGAATGAATAGAGAATTTATTCCATTGCAATATTGATTGTATACAGACACACCGTTTTATCAACAGAAGAAACAAAAAGGCTGTGTGTAAGTTTTTGGTACTATGTACCACCTCTGTTATTCTTCTAAAGTTGAAGTATTCATGTACTTAAACAATATTCTATTTAATTGTGTTTGATTTTAAATATATAAATATGAATTATATTTAAGATGGTGTCAACTTTCTGCTTTCAGGGTATCTGTGGTTCTTTGGTTGAAATACATCAATCTTTCCTAATAGTAACACTTGTTTTACAAAAACCCAGAACATGAGCCACTTAGCCTTGTGTTCGGAGTTTAGGAATAGAACTGAGGTTTTTATTAGGTATATATGTTGTGATTAACTTATTTTGTTCTTTTAACAAAATATTTCTATCCAGTTTACATTGTTTCACACTTCAGAAGGAAAGCAATATAAAAATCATAGAACAAAATGTGATTTGGGGTAACTCTTTTGCCTCTGCATGTTTTAGAAAAACAATTTCTATAAGACTTTAGGCTCAACTAGTACTGTTGGTTAAGGTAATTTCTAGTTAGGTCTTTTGTGTACATTCTATGCTTCTAAGGTAAAGAATCCAATAATTATAAACTTCTAATAAGGGGAAAAAATAGCACACTTGAAATTCAGTTATTTCTTTTTGCTTCACATGCTATGAGACATAGAAGTGGTGTAGCTGAAATTATTAGCCATTTAAAATTTTTGATCTAAAGTAGATCCTTGTATATACATTAAAATTGGAATTGTATTTCCCTAACATTCAACACTCAGTGTATTCCCGGCTCTATGCAGTGTGTCTACAAAATATGATACCCTGGCAGGGTTTTACAGGCTCAAGTAACCAGTTGAACCTTCTTGTATCCTTGTCATTGACATCAACACAAATTATTTTAAAAGTAAAAATATTAGTGAGAAAACTAGTATTTGTAACTTGATGTGTTTTTACTTCTGTCAAGTTTGATAAAAGCATAAAGTAGATATAAACCAAATCCAGTGAAGAGCAATAAAATAGGAAATTTTTTGTAGTTCTTTTCTACTTGGATTCCAATATTAAGTAGAGCTTTATGAAATGTACGTGGTTTTAGTGCTGGACTTTTGATTCATTTAATAGATAATTTGGAAGGAAAAGTCATTCTGAATTGTAGAATACTACAAACTTCATTATTGTTGCATTTAAATACTGAGAGCTAAGTACCTGAAACAACAGCTGGTATCTCTAATGACACTATTAGAAACCTGCCTAACTAAGTCCCCACATACACTGCTCAGGAGTGAAAGCCATGTTTGTGCACAATGCCTCTTTTTCTCCCTTTCCCCTCAACATAACAGTACTGACCCACCAAATCCTTTATGTTAAGGAGAGGTAACAGTTACCATCTGTGACAGTGGTTTGGATGGTAGCTTGGATGGGGCACTTAACAGGCAGGAGCTGGCACTACATGGGTAAGCCTGAGAGCAGCTACCCCTGGTAACTCCGAGGACTTCCCTGGTTTCTGCATCAGGGTTTACCTCCTTGCCTTGGACTCTGTTCAATTCTCAGGTATGCTTAAATTGCATCTTGATTTTTTTTTTAAGTCAGCCTGAAGTGCATTTTTACCAATGTTACTGAAAGAACCTTGACTACCAGACTGGCCTAATCCCTAATGCTCCCATGTTCAACATGTGTACAAAGTACTGCTACATTGTGGAGCAGAATTTTTCAGTAAACTTTCCTTGGTCATCTTAAATATGTGCTCAAAATAAAGTCCTAACGGAACTAAAAGATACTTCTTGTATATAGTAAGGAATTATTTAGGCTTCAGAAAGCTCCCTCACAACTTGCTTGTTGTGAGATAGTCACCATTAGAATTCAATCCTAAAACAACCTCTTCATGTTTTTCTACATCCTGTTGAAGACTAAACATGATTCCCACTTTTAGCAATATAACAAACCTAGAATAGAAGGAAATTTGACTAATGAGTAATAAAAGCTTAAAATGGGAAGAG
Source organism: Perognathus longimembris pacificus (assembly GCF_023159225.1). Lineage (NCBI taxonomy): Eukaryota > Metazoa > Chordata > Mammalia > Rodentia > Heteromyidae > Perognathus > Perognathus longimembris. Next base: position 13,058,864 of record NC_063177.1, read on the forward strand.
GGGATAATGTACAAAATATGTTAAAGCTGACTTTCTATGTATTATGCTAAGTCTGGCCTTTGGCTAAAGTCATAAAGAAGGGAATAATAAAGGTCAGTAAAACCTCTTTTGGTTACAGCTTGGAATTCCATGCTAGTAATCATCCTCTGAGCTTCTTTCCAAGTGAGCACTGAGAAAGCCTCTCGGCTTGGGAGTGTTAGGAATGGCTCAGGATAGGGTGAGTGGTACTAGGAATTCTGGATTAGTGGGGGGGTGGTGGGGGTGGCCATGGAAAGCATTGAGCAAAGGCGCCTAGGATATTCATGTCCAAAAAGTGTTTTTGCCCGTCTCCTTGCCTGGAACCTAGGAAAGTAAATATCCTTGCTCTAGTGATTTTATACAAACAAATATTTCATCAGTTTGTTGCTTTCAGATTGCCTGTTCTCAAACATTGAGATGATACAGAACATTAAGCCTCTTGCATCCACCACCCCTTGGCACTAGTAAGATACCTTAGGTTTCCCCTGAATAGCATTTATGAGCAACAAGCTGGGGCAAGAGGGTGAGTGGCCAAAGAGGTGCTAGAAAGAATGGTCTAGCCAGGTGCTGGTGGCTTACTCCTGCAGTCCTTGCTACTTAGAAGGCGATTGCAGTTTGTAGCCAGCCCAAGCAAGAGAGTCCTTGAGACTTTTATCTCCAAATAACCACTAGAAAACCAGAAGTAGAACTGTGGTTCAAAATAGTAGAGGACTAGCCTTGAGTGAAAAAGCCCAGGCCCTGAGTTCAAGCCCCATAACCAACCAAAAATGAAAAAAGTGAGCTAAAGTTCAGTTCTAAGGGAGCTATAATTTTCCAAGGAGCAAATGAGAGATGAGGATTGTGCTATCTATAACACTTCCCTCAGCTTCAGATTTCTAAGTATTTCTAAGTCTTGAATATGCCTTCAGGTTTACCCCTAAATGATTCTAATCCTTTGCCTGTGTGTCATAGTAAGAATCACACATGCAATATAACTTGTCAAAGAATCTGTAGCAACTGAACATGGTGGCATATACCTGTAATCCCAACATTCCAAAGGCTAAAGCAGGGGAGTTAATAAGTGTGAGGCCATCCAGGACTTCATAGTAAGTCTCCAAGTGAGATCCTGTCCAAAAACTAATGATTAAAAATGTGTTAGACTGGGGTATAGCACCAGCAAATAAATTTGTACTGGTATTTTTTTTAATTTAAGACTACCTTTTGAGCCCATGATTTACTATCCCAAAGTCCCGGAAGTCAGGCTCCCACTAAGAATTGCAGCTTGGAAGGGGGTGGTATGTGGCTAATGAAGCATAATCCTTGCATGAGAACCAATCACTGTGTCATTCCACTTACTGCAAAACTGGGAATTTGGGCACTTAGGTATTAAGCAAGGTGTCAGCATATTGATGTCTCACCGTCAAAGCTAGTCCCTCTAAACAGAGCAGCACTTAGTAGCGCTCAAAGGATCAAAGCTCTGCAGAGCTTTGGGACATAATAATTCTTAGAAAGTAGAAACACAAATACTAATATAAGGTGGTGTGTGACATAAAGTCATGAACTTGGAAAAACCTAGCTTAGTTATTAGGCTCATTCTTTGAAGTGATGATCTCCTTGTGGGTTCTGCTTTAAGCATGATAGCAAACATAATTGATCACATCTGATCCTATGACAGTCTTACAAGGCAAATGCTTGCTTTTTTCTTTTTATAAATGAGACTGAGGTTTGAGTGGTAAATGAATTTTTCCAGGATCACATAGCCTGGAATCAAACCCAGGCACCTAGTGTTAACTCTTACTACTCTGCCAGGCTACAAATAGTTATTTCTCTTCCTTCTCTCATCTTGCCATCAGTATAGCAGGTGTCAAAGACTTGAGGAAAACTTGGGGCTTTGTGGCTTTAAAGTAGAAAATATTCAATCCATTGCCTTAAAGCAGTAGTTCATAACTGGTTATACTGATATATCCCTATTGTCCAACTCTCAGAGGTTAAGGCAGGAAGATCATGAGTTCAAGGCCAATCTATCCTATACAGCAAGACCTTGTCTCAAAACAAAACAAAAATTAGTTCTTCCACTTTGGCCTTATCTGAATCCCCTGGAAGACTTGTTTACATACACAAACACATTGCTGGGCTTAACTTCCATAGTTTCTGTAGGTCTGAGGTGGAACCTAACAAATACATTCCTAACAGATTCTTACATGCATTGCAGTTTGAAAGACCACACTTGAGAATCACTGTTTTAAAGTCTTTCCTGCAACTTGGGAAATGAACATTTTCATTCCCATTTATCAGAAATGCCAGGCTACAAAAAGCAAAAGGTAATTTGAGGCTTTTTTGTTGTTGTTAGTATCTAGATATTTATTAAGGCTGAAAAAACCCAAACACCAGGTAAATTTCTGTCTTTGGGAGCCCAGGCAGATCTGAGACCATGAGGGTCAGTGTTTCTGGAGTGAGACTTAGAGCAAGTTAAGATTAATCCAAAGCCCATAGTTGTCAGTTGCCCAGTTTCAATGCCCTTACTAGGGACTGGGTCCTTGATAGATTCCTTCAGGCTTTAGCTTGTCTAGATCATACTCAGGGTCCTATGGAATCCTTTGCACAAATCCTGTCTGGTTTCTTTCCTTCCAGATTGTCTAGGTCTTTGATGCCAGCTTCCACCTAAGGTCTTGACCTATCTCCTTACTGATCTTTCTCAGTCCCTCCCAGTCTTTTCTTCTTTTTATCTTCCTCTCTCTGATTCTTATAGTAGCACATATTTCCTAGGGACTTGTACTATACCTATCCTAGTTGCTAGGAATATACTGGTGCTCAAGTCAGACAACTACTTGCCCTTCTTTGCAGTCTGAAAAGTAGACCATGACAATTCAATGTGATAAATGCTATGAGCAAGGAAAGTTGCTGGATGTGATTCAGGTAGACTTATCCTCCCTTTTGTGACTCACAAACTAACCATCTCAGTCTCTCTCCAGGGCCTGTCCATTCTATATGTCCTTTTTCCCTCTAGACACTTATTTCCTTACAGTCCTGGCATATATGGGAGTGGCCACTCCTAACCCCCTAACTAGATTGGGACTCATGTCACTATTGCCCATGAGCACCTGTCCCTGACTAGTTGGTCAACCTCATTCAAACCTTTGCTGCCAGGGAAAGGTTGTCCCCTATTTTTACCATCTGCTCATCTCCAGGCTGCTCTGGCTCTCTTCCTCCAAGTCTTTGACCATTCCTAGATTTCTTCCTGCGTTCATTCCCATGCTAGGAAATGTCCCTGTCCATGGTATTGATCTGAGCGGTGTGTGTGTGTGTGTGTGTGTGTGTGTGTGTGAGAGAGAGAGAGAGAGAGAGAGAGACAGACAGACAGACAGACAGACAGACAGACAGACAGACACCTGGGGCTTGAACTCTGCCTGGGTGCTGTTCTTGAGCTGCTTGTGCTCAAGACTAATGCTTTACCACTTGAGCTAACTCTGCTTCCATCTTTTTTGGTAGTTTATTGGAGATGAAGCATCTCACCAACTTTGCTGCCTGGGCTGCCTTCAAACTGAAGTCATCAGATCTCAGCCTCTTGAGTAGCTAGGATTAAGGCCTAAGCCACTGGCATCCAGTCAGCTCTGAGCTCTTTTCACTGTTTTACTCTTTAGTCTCCCCCATAACCAATTTTTCTTTACTTTTTTTTTTTTTTTTGGTCATAGTGCTTGAAGTCAGGGATTGGGCACTGTCCCTGAGCTCTTTGCTCAAGGCTAGCACTCCACCAGTTTGAGCCTCAGCTCCATTTCCTGTTTTCTGAGATAAGCGTCATGGACTTTGCTGCCCTGACTGCCCTGCCTCAGATCTCAGCCTCCTGAGTAGCTACGATCACAGGCATGAGCCACAAATGCACAGCCCATTTCTTGCAGCTATTATAACTCTGGCTGCTCCATGAATTTTGGCCCACACTAAAGCAAGGCAAACTCTGTATAGATATAAGTTCCTACTATTGGAATGGGTTAGAAGAAGGGAAGAAAATTTAGTCATTATTTCAGGAAGATAATCCCTCACTACAAGAGTTAGGTTTTGCAAACCAGCCATTCAAAGATATATTTCAAATGCAATAAGCGTGTGGTTCTGCTGTAAAGATAACAAATGTACACCCATTTTCTTTATTGGGGGGTATGAGAACAGTCCAACTTGGATCAAATTTTGTGTGAGTGCCAGACATGTATTTTTAAGTGCTGTTTTTTGGAGGAGGGGAGAATAACTTAGATGCAAACAAAGATGGTAACATTCCAAGAAAGTAACTGTAAATATCACGAAGATATTGACATTCAAGATGCTTGTAGAAAACTTAAATAGAATTGTTACTTGAAATGTGAGAATGGGAAAAAAGCAATATTTTGTATTACTGTATTGTCTGTTGTAATTTTAAAATAAGCATGTATAACTAATAAATTAGATATTACAAGTAGATATCTGACTATTTGATGGGCATTTCTAAAAGTCTAAATACTCAGATTGAAACTTTAAATGTATTTATTTTTGCTGGGTGCTAGTGGCTCACCTCTAGGAGGCTGAGATCTAAGGAACATGATTCGAAGCCAGCTTGAGCAGGAAAGTCCATGAGACTCTTTTCTCCAGTTAATCACCAAAAAATCAAAAGTGGATCTGTGGCTCAAGTTAAAGCATGTCATTCTTGAGTGAAAAAGCTATGGGACAGTGCTCATACCCTGAGTTCAAACTTTAGTACCAATGCAAAAAGGAAAAAAAAATTAGCCTTTTTGAGACAGTGCCTCAATGTTGCCCAATCTGTCCTTCTATCCTAGGCTCAAATGTTCCTCCAGCCTCCACCTCCCAAATAGCTGGGACCATAGTCATGCATTACCACTCAAAAAAAATTTGTTTTCATTTGGGAAATAGGAATTTTCCATAAATATGGGATTGTATATATGTCTAATGAGCTCCTGGTTGTCTGCTGAATAAACCAAATTCCTTAGTTAGCATTAGAGATCCTGGCAATTTAATCTCTAAGACCTTGAGCTACATGTCTTGTTTTCAGTTCTCAGAGCCATTGCCTTTGCTTAATCAATGTCCACTATATAAACTTTCTTCCTAACACCAAGTATGGTGGCACATCTCTATAATACTAGTACTGAGTAGGCTGAGGCAGAATGATGGTGAGTTTCAGGCCAACCTAGGCTACAAAAACATTTGTCTAAAGAAAGAAGACCTTCCTTTACACTTCTGTTTAAAGTTCTCATCTATGAAGAAATCCTCTTCACTTCTTCCTCCCAAAACCTTTGCCTGTGGTCATTTTGTCTGAGGCACCCTTTGTTGTCCTCTCTTAATGTCTAGTTTGGGATCATTGCGAGTTGGTTCAGAGCCTATTTGATCTGCCAAATGAGATTGAGCTTTTCCCAGAAAAGACGTGGGTTTGACCTCAAGGATATATGCAAGGGATATATGACCTGGGATATATGCAAGTTGGGAAAAGGCATCTTTAAGTGAAACAAGCCCAGCTAATGGCCTTCCTGGGCTCCCTATCTGGTTCTGAATTACTTAAGCCTCTACACTGGAAGATGTCTGCTCTTCACAGGAAGCTAATGTTAAGATGTCACTGTCTTGGGCTAGCTGCCTCACTTGTGGGTTGTTGAACTGTCCCTGAGACTCTTTCTAGAGGTGTGCAAGGCCAAAACTTGTATGAATTAATGAACTTATATAGCAGTGAAGCAGAAGTGGTAGTAGGTGAAATTGCTGACACCTTAGCAGGAATGTAGACAGTGCAGTTAACTACCATCATTACCATGTTCATCACATGCACAAAATATTCCTATAAGAAAGTCCTTGGTGCAGCAGTAACAATTACTAGTTTTGTGAAATCTTGGCTAGCCCTCAAGTACATGGTTTTTAATAGCATGTGGCAATGGGAAGTGCAATCCTGCATGCTAAAGCATGTCGTCACAGGAAGAGCACTTGAACCCTGACTTCACCATTTTCACAGAATGCATCTACTTGAAAGGACAGCTGACAAACCAGCCATTCAAACTTGGTATTTAAAAGATATTTTCTTGAAAATGAATAAAAGCTTGTCACATTGAAGGAAACAATGCTGACTACACACTCTGAGTTTTCCAGCAAAAAATTATGATTTTGGAGAACCAATATTCACCACTGAGAGCTTGATAGTTCCCAAAACTGATGAGATCTGGTTAACAAATATGATTTTTCAGTATTGTATAATAAAATTTGTCAACGTTTGGAAGATCTTCATAACCCAGTGAACGCGCCTTTTCCAAATAACCAGTGTATGATGTAAAAAAAAAAAAAAACCACGTAAATAAAAGTCCTACTCAAAGTGCAGGGTCTACCAGTAGATTATTCTGATAGGGTGTGAAAAATTCATGGATACAATTCAGCTCTTCCCTTGGAACTCTTAAGAAGAACTACCTTTCAAGTGATGTTGTACAATCAAAGACAGTTGATAATATCTGACTGTCCTGTATGGTTACCCATCCCTTTCCAAGCAAATATTTGAGGCCAGATTTTCTTCAACAAAACAGCACATCAAAAGCCAGCTGCTGATGACTCACACACGTAATTCTACTTACTCAGGAGGCTGAGACCTGGAGGATGTCAGTTCAAAGCTAGCCCAGACAGAAAAGTCTTAGACTCAGTCTCCAATTAACGAGCAAAATGCTAGGCACACACATGCGTAACATTACACAAATAGCATTTCATAACAGGTTTAAGGCAAAAACAGAATAATCCTGCTGTCTTCCATTAGGCCAGATATTAGAGATTTGCAAATATATAAACTAATGCCACTTTTCTTTGGGGGGGGAGGGGCCGGTACTGGGCTTTGAACTCAGGGCTTGAGCACTGTCCCTGGCTTCTTTTTGCTCAAGGCTAGCACTCTGCCACTTGAGCCACAGCACCATTTCTGGCCATTTTCTATATATGTTGTGCTGGGGAATTGAACCCAGGGCTTCATATATACGAGGCAAGCACTCTTGCCACTAGGCCATATTCCCAGCCCCCTCACTTTTCTTACTAAATCACATTTTTGCAAATACATTTTTATACAACATGTTAACTTACAGTGGGCTTACTGTGTCTTTAAAAATACTTTTAAATTCTGTACTTTGTAATATGGCAAACATGTCAGAAGTTTGAAGATAGATTAAGCAAATGGTAAAAGTAATTAAAACTAAGGCAGATTATGAAAGAAAAAATGGAGAGATGATATGCTGTTAGAACAAGGTTGCCTAATTATATTAAAATGTTATTTAATGACAAGAGTGAAAAATTGTAAACTTTTAAATCTTTACATTTATTAAATTCTGAATTGTGTCCAGATGACATTTTTAGATTGGATTGCAGATGAACAAAAATCTATAAAAATATGCCAACTAATTAAAATATTCTAGTAATACACTCAAACACTTTATAATAAAGATGTTGAATGTATTTTAAAACTAAGACATTATTACAAAGATTAAGAGAAGGTCCAGAACCATGCATATTGTTTATATTTAAGATAATATATATGTATATGTGCACATATATAGAGAGAGCATGAGAAAAGTTTGATGTGGTTCCCTATTATTTTGCTCAAGATTGAGTCCACAGCCTAATGCTAGGCACACTCTACCAACTGAGCTATTATCAAATCATTGTGTAGAAAAGGCACCCACTTAATGAGTGAGAACCATACCAATCACCTGACAATTTTAAAACACAAATTATGAATTAGCAAGAAATTTAGTAAATAATTTGTAGTGTATTTTCTATACACTGGCAAGATGTTTATGGTATAGTTTATTAAGATAAAATCAAGTATTAAGTATTTTTAACCTCTCAAAGATTTTGTCCCTGTCCTTAGCCCCTCAAGCATGAAAATTGCTTCAGTAATCTATTGCTATATTGCAAAGCTTAGGTTACTGAAAGAACAACTTTTTTTAGGTGTTTATAGTCCATGTAGGTCCAGCTGATGGAGGTTCAAGGGTGGCTAGAGGACTCAACAATACCTCACTAAAACAACGCTGATCCCGTGTACGGTTTGAACTGCTAAAGCTGATGGAGAGCACTAGCTTCTTTTGGATTTACTACTCATGGCTAGAAACTCAGCTCCCCGCATGTCCTTATGCAGTCGCTACCCCCAAAGTGTAGCACTGTCTTAAATTCTGCATTTAATTGGATCTGGTTTGCATGTGATTTCTTTTATTCAGCATTACATATGTGATAACTATCTTTATATTGCCTTGTAGTTGTACTTCATTTTCCTGGCTATTCAGTATCATGCAATCTGCGTAGTCCATAACTTACTGTTGTTAATTGTTTTAAGTAGTGCCATGCTTTATGTCTATTACTAATAGTGCTGCTAAGAACACTGGTACATGAGCTATGGTGAATGTGTGGGTTATAGACAATACTCAACATTGATAGATACTAATAAAGTATTTTCTAAAGTGTTTATGCCGATTTACACTCCCACTAACAGAGTATGTAGGTTCTTGTTGTTGTACATTGCCATTCACACATGGTAATATCAGTCTCTTTATCCACTTGGTGGGTATAACAGTATAGTCTTAACCTCTTCCTGGCAGGCTATAAACTTTACTCTATGGTCCAGGGAAGTCTGGGGGCTGGTGTTAGGGCAAAGTAGCTGCCTCATCTGGAACCATAGGAAACATCCCTCAAAGATTGTTTTTCAAATCTGTAATTTCTCTTTTGGCTGTGTTTATGAAATTCATCCTGGTAGTTTTTTAAAAATTCTTTAATATGCTTTTTTGTTTTGTATTCTGTGGCTTTCTGTTAATTTTGGGTTTGGGGCGGTTTTTTGTTTGGGGTTTGGTTTTCTTGTTGTTAAAACAGGATCTCACTATGTAGCCCAGTATAGCCTCAAATTAACGATTCTTCAGGCTCAGTCTATGGAATGCTAGGATACAGGCATGTATATTTCTTTATGCACAGATCAACAGGTCAAGCCAAACCCTGGTAGATTCTTTTCAGCAGTTTCTCTTCATTGTGTGTCCTTTATAGTCCAATAAAGCTGCTGCCTTCTCCCAATCATTTTACAGCCGCCATCTCCCAGTGTTGTGGATGATCTCACAGCAGGCTTCAAGTTTGTTTCTTTCATATCTTTACTGTGTTTGAGTCCTGTGCCTCATGCAAACGAAGCATATGTTCTCTCACTGAATGATCTTCTCTACTTGTTTCTACAGAGACCTCACACATGACTTTCAGACTTGTTGACAGTGGCTTTTGCGTCTTCATTTTGAGGAAGTCCCTCCAACACCACAAGCTTCCTCCCTGAGAGGAACATCATATTAGTTGTGCATTATGTGGCTGACGTCAGGTAGGGATCCAGGCCAGATCCCCCTACAGGCTTGGGAGATGGCCGAAGGCCCTGTGGTCAAGAGACAGTATTCACTTCCTCTTGAGGTGGGTGAAGATAAAAGATCAGCATTTCTTAACTACAGTAGGTAGGGGAAAATATCTTTCTCTGTGTTGGCAGTTGCACAACTGTGAATAAAGCCACACGATTACAGATTTCTCTAGTAATATACCAAAAGCCACTGGATCTGCACTAGGAAAGAAGTCTTGGAATTAAGATTATTCACCTGTCTTTATAATAACAAGCGAACAAACAAAAAGTCTTCAGTGTCACCAGGTTCTTATTTACCAAGATAATATTTTTAAAAGAATCATAAGAGTAATTATTATAAATATACACTATTAGGATGTAATAACATAGCTGTGACACATCATGATGATGGTGGTGGTGATGATGATGTCGATATGATGACAACTGCAGCTGGCATTTGTCATATGCCACCAGTAGGCCAGCCCTGTGCTGAGAGGAGCTGGACCTGTTTCTTTTTTCTTTTCATTTTCACTAGCTTGCCATAAATTAAAAGAAAAAATTGTTCCCACTTTGTAGATGATGAGACTGAGGCACAGAGAGATAACTTGTCCAGTGACCCTGTAAACAAGGAGTTGAATCCACAGGTCAGATCCAGCACTGCACAGCTCTAACAAGTCCTCTGTGATTACTGTTGTATGCATGAAAGAATGTGGCCAGGATTTTAATCAGAAATAACCCAGCTACCACACACAGCCAACAAACATTTGTCTAGATGCGGTAGAAGATGAAAAAGAAAGGAGAAGTAGAGGAGAAGGAGTAGAGAGAAGAGAAAGAGGAAGGTAAAGGAAGAGAAGGAAGAAAAGAGGAGGAGAAAGCCCAGGATAGTATTTTTAATTGGTTTGTTAAACCAGGACCACAGACTGCCTCTCAAGGTCTAAGTTTCCATCCAACTGTCTTTGTTTCAATCCCAGCTCTCAAATATTTAATTTTCCCTTCAGTTTATCTGATATGTATCAGTAAGTACAAAGTTTATCAAGGATGAGTCTTTTTTTTAGTGTTGCATTTATTTTTATTAGTTTAATTCAATTTTCTTTCTCTTGGAAATCTTAAAACAGTTTATACTAAACATAATGCAAATGATTTTTCCTCAACATAATGCAAATAATTTTTCAATTGACCCTTCACATGAAATAACAGGATCTCTTCCTACCCAAATCACTGGAAGAGAAAATCTATTAATTATCTCATTTAAATGAACCTATACTTGATGAATGGCACAAATACAAGATAATGCTCCACATTTTCAAGGCTGAGCAGTAGCTGTTCACCACAGTCTGGGAAGAGCTTAGGTAGTTACCTATAAAACAATGTTACCTTTTTCTCTTTTTTGCTTTTCTTGTTTTTTTGTTGAGACAGGATCTTGTTATGTATCTTAGGCTGGCATTGGCCTCCCAAGAAGCTGGGATTACGGGTATTTACTACAGAGTTGTACTAAAAATCTGTCAAGGGAAGATTTTAAATCATTTACTTGATTTACACCTTGGTTACTTCATACAATGGTAGTTGAATATAGTAACTAAATGCCAAATTAAACCATCCAGAAATACTCAAAATGTTTGAAATGTTTGGCTTTTTCCCTAGCATTATACTAGCACCTGTACAAATCTACTCTTCCAGCACTGGGATCAAACCCAAGACCTTGTACATGTTCTACCACTGAGCTGTGTTCCTAGCTCCCAATGCACTTTTTACCTGCAAGTTTCTCAGTGAACCCATTTTTCTTGAGCAATGACAATTGACTTTAATATATACTCCCAAGTGTCCTTATTAGTTCCACATAATTCACAAGATTTACTAAACAGTCTTCAGTCCTAACATTTGCATTTAAGTATGGTATTAAAAGTGTGTGTAAAATAATAACCAAGGCATTGGTAATAATGGAAAATTACAGCCTGACTTACAGGTTTTCCAAGTGATGTATAGTATGCTGCCTGGACTCCCTTGAAGGAAGCAGGTAAGCAGGTAGGTGCTACCCAGTTGAGGAAGCTGGCAGCTCCGTCAGCACCTCAACAGTAGAGAGCAGCCTCACATGCCTGGCAGAAGATGGACTGAGGTAAGGCATATGGGCTCAATGCTGGTTAACTGATATTTTACTCTAGAACTTTCAGCCATGGAGACTTAGGCTTTTGGTCACTATATCAGGTCTTGTATCATTATAGTACAATCTTCTATCTATCCAATCCTTCATCCATCTTCTTCCTTTCACTACTGTTAATTCCTAATAATCACCCAATCCAGGTAATTTTCTGTTTCCAAATAATTAAGCCTTGAGAATTGTTTGGCTGTTTCAATAGATCTTTATGAGATCCCTAGATTTTCTTTTTAAATATGGAATGCTTCATGAATTTGTGTGTCATCCTTGTGTAGGGGCCATGCTAATCTTCTCTGTATCGTTCCAATTTTAGTATATGTGCTGCCGAAGTGAGCACAGATCCCTAGATTTTGATGATACGTTTTTTGAAGTTCAGATACAGTCATGGACAAATATGTTGTATTCTATTAAAAAACCATGCAGTAGATTTCTCTTTAAATTTTTGAACATTAAAAATTTTTTTTATTATCTTACCAATAAAATATTTTGGTTGTAAAATTTAGTATTTCAGATGTTTTATCTGGGAAACATTTTTTGAGACACATCCCAGTGATATTAACAGTTATTTTAAATTTTATTTATTTTGTTGGTATAGGGCTTGAACTCAAGGCCTAAGCATTGTTCCTGAGATTTTTTGCTCAAGGCTACCATTTTTTGTTTATTTATTTATTTTTTTGGCCACTCTTGGGCCTTGGACTCAGGGCCTGAGCACTGTCCCTGGCTTCCTTTTGCTCAAGGCTAGCACTCTGCCACTTGAGCCACAGCGCCACTTCTGGCCGTTTTCTGTATATGTGGTGCTGGGGAATCGAACCCAGGGCCTCATGTATACGAGGCAAGCTCTCTTGCCACTAGGCCATATCCCCAGCCCCATCAAGGCTACCATTTTGAGCCACAGTTCCACTTCGGGTTTTATATTGGTTAATTGGAGATAAGAGTCTCACAGACTTTACTGCTCAGGCTGGCTTTGAACCATGATCCTCAGGTCTCAGCCTCCTGAGTAGCCAGGGGTACAGATGAGCCATCAGCACCTGGTTGTAGTTATTCTATATTTCAACAATACACACGTTAGACCATTATTACCACTATTAGGAAATACATTTTAAAAATTTTTTGTCAGTTGTGGGGTCCTTGAACACAGGGCTTGGGTGTTAAACTTTTTTGCTCAAGGCTAGTGCTCTGCCACTTTGAGCCACAACTCCACTTCTGGTTTTTAGGTGGTTAATTAGAGATAAGAGTCTGACTGACTATTCTGCCCCTGCTGGGCTTCAAACCATGATCCTCAGATCTCAGCCTCCTGAATAGCTAGGATTGCAGACATGAGTCACAAAACACCCAGAGTGATATGTACTGTTTGACCTAATAATTATGTTTGTTTGGTTGGTTGGGTTTTTTTTTTTTTTTTTGCCAGTTCTGGGGCTTGAACTCAGGGCCTGATCACTGTCCCTGGCTTTGTTTTGCTCAAGGCTAGCTAGCACTCTGCCACTTGAGCCACAGCGCCACTTCCGGCTTTTTTTCTATATGCGGGGTGCTGAGGAACCGAACCCAGGGCTTCATGTATAGGAGACGAGCACTTTACCACTAGGCCATATTCCCAGCCTGACCTAATAATTATGGCAATAGGAAATATAAGTCATGTTTGGGGGTGGAATTACCAAATTTTTGTTCGTTTTAGTTTGGTTGTTCATGCTGAGCATTGATCCCTAGGCCCTGCATGTGCTAAGCACACACACTAGTTATACCCCCAACTCTTGTACATTTTATAAGATGCAAATTTTAGACTTATTTTTGCACAATATTAAAGCTGCCCCTTGCTGTTCCCATTTTTGCATTGTATCAGAAGATGCTTGGCTGAAATGTGTTATTTTTTCAGATTTATTTTTGTGATGCACAAGGGTTTTCTATTTCTTAAACATTTTAAGAAACATCTAAACTTTGTTATCCCTTACCTTTATATGAATATTTTTCATATTTTGTTGCAATTTTTGAATGAATAAGTATCAAAATGCTGTGTCCTAATTGATCACAAGAATTTCAAAGCATCAGCAATGTGACAGAGTAGAAACAATAGGACCAAAATAGCAATAGCAGTGGTGTGATTTGAAGATAATAATAAGCTGACATTTCTCCTAAATCTCTGAATACTTCCCTGCCAAGCAGAACATTTCTCACACTGACTTCACAAGAGGCCCTTCACCATCAGAACATCTACCACATCAGGCTCAGCAACACATGAGTTTACATTAGAATCTCTATTAGTCATTAATTTTACCTCACATTACAGTTACCAGTTGGCTGTTTTCTAACAGGTACTGAAACATTTCAATAGTTTATCCTATTTATGTATATATAAACACATACACATATAGTTAACAATCTAAGGACAATGAAAATGAATCTAGTTGACTATCAGAGGCAGACTAGATACCCTCCTTTGCCTTTATTCCAGAATAGGGACCAAATGTCAAGCATTTTCTACAGTCTATTCAGTCCCCCTTTCTAGAAATTGCCTCCTCCGTCTTGAACCTTTCTCAAGTTTAAATGAGTATTTTTAATATAATTTTAGATATTTACCAGTCCTGGGGCTTGAACTCAGGGCCTGAGCACCATTCCAAGCTTAGTTTTGCACAAGACTAGCACTCTGCCACTTGAGACACAGTGCCACTTCCAGCTTTTTCTATACGTGTGTTGCTGAGGAATCAAACCCAGGGCTTCATGGATGCAAGGCAAGCACTCTACCAACTAAGCCACGTTCCCAGCCCCTTAAATGAGTATTTATTCCCAATACCTTATCAGGGTTGAGCTGATCAGAATCCCTTAAGATTTTAGTTTTGAGAATATTGGTTTTCAGTGCTTATTTTTCAGCCCCAAAGGAAATAATGGCAAGAGAATTGGAATGAGGCAGACATGCATGGGAAGCGATCCTCTTTGGATCTTGGTTCTATTGGTAGTTTTCTTTGGAAACCTTACTGGAAACTCAGAAGCACACCTATACCTTATCTCCTTTATTTACTTTTTAATTAACCATGTTTGATGTCGTTTGCTATGCACATAGTCCTAACTAAACATTCCCTTAGCAATACTTCTCCTATCCCCACCATTACTTTTACAAAACAAGCTTCAAGGTCAAAAATCCTTATATGTGCAAGCTGCAGGTGCATGGCCTGTGGATACAAGGCATAAGGCTTGATGTATATCCATACCAAGGGCCCAGAGTGGCTATTTAGCACGTTTCTAACATTCTAGTCAGGAATCTAATTTTAGTGGTATTTATATCTAAATAAGTAGTACTGAGATTTGAACTCAGGACCTCATGCTTTCTAGGCACGTACTCAGCCACTTGAGCCACTCCTCCCCCACCCTTTTTGCTTAATTTTTCCCTCCAGTCCTGGGGCCTGAACTCAAGGCCTGAGTACTGTCCCTGAACTTTTTTGCTCAAGGCTAGCACTCTACCACTTGAGCCACAGCACCACTTCTGACTTTTTTTGTTTATGTGGTATGAAGGAATTGAACCCAGAGCTCCATGCATGCTAGGCAAGCACTCTACCACTAACCCACATTCCCATCCCTTTCTTAGATTATTTTTTTTAGGTAGGATCTGATGTTTTTGCCTGGGGTGGGCCTAGACTGTGATCCTTCTCCCTTCATCCTGCCATATAGTTGGAAGCATAGGCATATACTACCAGGCCTAGCTTATTAGAATCCTCAGGCTGGCTTCTTCCCATGATCCTCTCAATCTTCACTTCTGGAGGAACTGGAATTACAGGCCTGAGCCATTTTTCCTGATCCTTAGTGACATTAATTATCAATACTGTACCTCAGCATTTCAGTGTGGAAAGCTTGGTCTCCAACTGATAGATCTAATGACAGAGGTGATTCAATTATGAGGAATCTGACCTAATCAACAAAGGAATCCACTGATGGATTCAAATTTTTATGGCTCCATTTGGAGGTGGAAATGGGTGGAATCTGGTTGGAGGAAGAAGGAGTGCCTGTGAAGGATAATCTTGTTCCTGGTCCCTTTCCAATGTGTTCTCCATTTCCTGACTACCACAAGGTGAGCAGCTTGGTTTCCTTGATTCCCTTACCATGAGAAACAATGGAGCCAGCTGACCAGAACCTCTGAATCCATAATCAAAACTAAATTTTTCTCCTTTAAGTTGTTCATCACAGGTATTTTGTCACAGCAATGACAGGCTCACTAATAAGGAGTTTTGACATCTTCAGTAGGATTTGGAGGGGTTATGGATTGTATCTCATGACAAAAACATGGAGACACAGATGTATGCACAATGGGTGTTAGCTCAGTCAACAAAAGTTACACTTAGCCTCATCTGGAGGGCAAGATGATCAGCAGTAAGGCTTGGTGTTTGTGAGTGCACCAATATCCATGGGAATGAGTACCTTAGCAAACAGATTCTGAAGCCAGCAGCTTCATGGGATCCCTGTGATGCTGGCTGCTGCCAGCAGCACTGTGGGATCTGCAGCTAGCTCTACTCCAGCTGTGTTGTCTCCCTCCCCTACTGATTCCCTACTCTCCACAAATTGTATACTCACTAATTCTACACAAAAAGTTTAGAAGCAGTGAAAGCTTCAAGATATCTGTTAAATAAACCACCCATGGCAGGTATAGCTATAGAAGGCTGGGGATGGTCTCTATTCACCTTAAAATGTACAGAGGAGGGAGGGAGGTTAATTCTGAAGGCACTGTACTCCATTTGGGGAAGTGCTGCCTAATCAAAATAGATTTGCTATCACTCTACCTACTTTTAACCAAGGCTTAAATAGTACATGCTTTGTTCATTCCAGGAAGTCTTCCTAGTAATTTATTTAGAGTTCATTTAAATTCTCTTAACAACCCAGTGAGGTAGGGACTGTTTTTAGCATCAGTTTACAGATGAGAAAACTGAAACAGAAGTAACTTATTCTATCTATCTATACTATACTATACTATACTATCTAAGATACATATTCTTAAAGAGCTATTTAGTGAATTTGGGCATATGAAGTATTTGGGGCTTTTTTTGTTTTGTTTTGGTGGCCATGGGGCTTGAACTCCAGGCTTAGATGCTGTTCCTGAGCTTTTGCACTCAAGGCTAGCACTCTAACACTTTGAGCTCTAGCACCACTTCCTGTGTTCTGGTGGTTAATTGGAGATAAGAGTATCTCAGACTTTTCTGCCCAGGCTGGTTTTGAACCATCATCCTCAGATATCAACCTCCTGAGTAGCTAGGATTACAGGTGTGAGCCACCAGAGCCCAGCCTGTAGTCTTAAATGAACTTAAAGATAAACTGCAGAGGCT
Source organism: Perognathus longimembris pacificus (assembly GCF_023159225.1). Classification (NCBI taxonomy): domain Eukaryota; kingdom Metazoa; phylum Chordata; class Mammalia; order Rodentia; family Heteromyidae; genus Perognathus; species Perognathus longimembris. The sequence goes on from NC_063177.1 coordinate 13,075,653, forward strand.
CTTTTGATGAGATGAGAAATTCTCACTAAATCAATCTTTGTATGTATGTGAAAGATGCTTAACTTACTCTCAACTTTTGGTCAGATTTCCATGGTTTTCTAATACAACAACCTGGACAGGATTTTGAAGTAAGGATAGAATTATGTAAGGGCTTACATAATGGCAGCAGAAACTCAAAGGCTTATATTTTGGGGGTAGGAGTAGGGCAGGTGCTATGATGTAAATATGATTTGTCTTATCTGATACTTATGATTTATGATTCATTCATGATATGAATATACTAATGAGCTCTCGAGAGTGGGTCTGGTATAAAAGCTTGGGATTGGTGGTGTAATTCGGTGGTAGAGCACCTGCTTAGCAAGTGTAAGAGCCTAGGTATGCTCTCCAGCATTGGTTAAAGAAAAAGGCTAGTATAGTCTTTTTTAGTTCTCTCCCACATTGTTTCTCATTTTATGATGCCATGTGCTTCCTGAGGACTGCCAACAAGACAATGACCACAGTTGTATTCCCTCAGCCATTGACCAAAAAATATCCAAAATAAACCTTTTATAATTTACCGCTATAGTTTGGATAGAATTTGAGTATGTCCACCAAGGGGTTTATATACTGGAAAGCTTGGTTCTCAGTGTGGTGTAGAAATAGTGCAAACATAAAGAAGTGGGGAGGGAGGCTGGGAATATGGCTTAGGATCGTGTACTTGCCTAGCATGCATAAAGCCCTGGGCTCCATTCTTCAGCACCACATAAACAGAGCTGGAAGCAAAAAGAAACCAGGCACAGTGGTCAGGCCCTGAGTTCAGGCCCCAGGACTGGCAAAAGAAAAGAAAAGTGGGGAGGGCTGGGAATGTGGTAGAGTGCTTTCCTAGCATGCATGGAGCCCTGTGTTCAGTTCCTCAGTACCACGTACACAGAAAAGAAGTGGTACTGCGGCTCTAGTGGGAGAGTGCTACCCTTGAGCAAAAAAGAAGCTCGAGGACAGTGCCCTGGCCCTGAGTTCAAGCCCCAGGACTGGCAAAATAAAAAATAACGTTTGCAGGGATAAGCAATGTATACTAATCTGAAGGCAAAAACTCTAGAAAAGTATGCAAGTGAAGTATGTGGCCTGAGTTTTCTAGGACATTTTCAAGCTTATTGTTTATAAAATGGTTTCATATGACACTTCCTTGGGAGTATTCACACAAAAAAAGTTCCCTCTCACTTGAACAATCTTAATCAGAAAATAAGTCAAACTGGCAGCAAGCCTGGGGTGGCCAAGGACAGCCCTTGGAAAGGCATGCAACATTGAGTCCGTATGTATAAGCATTTCTTAAAAAGGGGTTCTCACAGAGGTCAAGGGAACCTCCTAAAGGTGTAAAATCACTGCCAGATATTACCCTATTGTCTCTTTTAGAGGCCCTGAATAGTCAGGTCCCGAGAAGGATCAAAGAAAGTTAGCAGACATGAGAAAAATGCCAGGCTCTGAGAGCTCCTCTCTGCTCAAGAAAAACCCCGTCGCACCTGCAGCTGAGGTTCAAGAGCGGGCGTGGCCGGCTGGAATCTGCTCCCAAAGGCAGTACGGTGCCTGCCGGGGGGGGGGGGGGGGGGCGGGAACTAGCTGTCAATGAACGGGTTCGAGCCCGCCCCTCCTCGAACGCTTTTGGACTCGCTTTGGCAGCGGGCACCGTGCTCCGGGAAGCGCACTCCTTTTCTCGGTGGAGGGAGCGGGCCTCACTGCGCGCTGCGTCCTACAAGACGTGCTGACGTCGCGGAGGGCCGACAGTCGGCACGGGAGCGGCCGGCGCGCGCCCGTGCGTTGGGTTCCGTCGCGAGACCGGCGGGCGGGCGCTCGGGAGAGAGCGGCTGTGCGGTCTTTAGGGCGGCGGCCGCCACAGCAGTAGCGCCCTGGGTGGAGAGGGCCGAGGCGGCCTAAGGAGCAGGGGATGGGGAGGACTGGGCCCCTCATCTCTCTGAGGAGCACGTACTGCTCCTTGGGCGCACAGTGACAGTGGCCGCGCCCCTGGCCCGCTTCGCCGGAGAGCCCGCGGCGAACCGGGCCATGAGGAGCGGCCGGGACCGGGCCAGGCCTCGCTGACCCCGGCTTCGCGCGGCGGCCTCCTCTCCACTTCTGCTCCGGCCTCTCGGCATGAGCGTCCACCCAGGCCCGGGGCCGCGGCTGCCCCAGTCCCGCCGCCCGCGGGCGTGCTCGGCCCCCTCTGGCCCGAGGTGCTGATCCCGGTTCACCGTGCCGCACTGCCAGCCTGCCCGCTGTATGCCCCGGGGGCGCGGCCATGGAGGTGGTGGGCGACTTCGAATACAGCAAGAGGGACCTCGTGGGACACGGGGCCTTCGCCGTGGTCTTCCGGGGGCGGCACCGCCAGGTGAGCGCCCACCCCCCCAACCTCCGTGCTCAGCCAGCCAGGGCGAGGCCGGGGACCCTCTGGGTCGCTGCCCGACTCAGGGTGAGGTAGGGTGGGGTTTGGGGGTCTTCAAACTTAGCTGGGTTTCGGAAGCCGACGCTTGCCACTAAGTTGGTTTGCTAGCCCCGGGCCTCCCATTGTGCGCGCTGTCAGTGTCGCGGGGTTTGTTTTGGTCGTTCGAGGATTGTTTTGAGGCCAGAGCCTCTAAGGCAGCGCTCCACCTACCGACGGGCGTCAGGCCACTGATGTCCCCTACTTGTCAGTGTGCTTGGTAACCATCGCGCTCTACCCAAGGCAGCCCCAGTACCCCCAAAGTCTGCACGATTCCTAGCACCTTTTGTGGCTCCAGCACTAGACGCACCTTTGGGTCGTCTCCCCACCCCCACCTAGGTTGAGGAGGTTTGTCACCTTTGAGGTTGATAATTGCAACCCCAGCGGAAAATGGGCGGGTTTCCCGTTAGCTGTAGCCTTTCTCATAGTGGGAGGTATCATTTCCCCAGCGTTGATTCCCTGACACCTGGATGAGCCCCGGACCATTTTATCCTCGGCTTAGTCCAGCTCACACGCTAATCCAAAAACAAACAAACAATCCAACAACAACACAGAAAATTCAAAACCCCTCGTATTTCACGATTAGGGTTATTGGAGGTGTTAGAATCTGAATTTGAACAGGCAGTGGAAATAATCCTAAGAGCTTTGTCGACAAGGGGCATGTTAAAAGTGGGCTTTGTTATTTATCTTTCAGTTATTTTGACAGTAATTTAAAACTTCAGAAAAAGTGAATATCCGGTATAATCCAGCTAAGTTAACCCTATGGCCCTCTGTAACTCTTGTGTTGTTGTAAACTATCTTTTTCATGAATGTGAGTCTTCATAGTTACCTTGCTTTTAGGGCTGTGTTGAAGGACATTGGCTTGTTACACTGTCATTTATGAAATCATTTTCCTTTTGAAGGAGGTGGATGTTCGTTTTTATTTGCTAGGTCATCTTTGTTCCTAAACCATTTTCTTTTCCTGTTGAGTTGTTTCTGTTTAACAATTTCCAGAGTAACAATATTTTTTCCTTTTCAGAAAACTGATTGGGAGGTAGCAATTAAAAGTATTAATAAAAAGAACTTGTCAAAATCACAAATACTGCTTGGAAAGGAAATTAAAATCTTGAAGGTATGTTACATTGTGTAGTATTGCATAGAAAGTTAACACGTTTTAAAATAAAACTTATTCTTAATTAAATGGGTATGTGCATCCTTTGTAATTTTGGTAGATAGGCCCAAATTCATTTTTGCATGCTCAGATTTTTGAAACATTGAATACTTTGAAGCTGTTTTTAAGAATAGACATTTATGACTCTTGGCCATAGGAGAAATCGATGAAAACTGGTTTTAGTTTTTCATAATTCTCTTGTCTCATAGTTACTATGTTATTGTTTGAGAAGAACAGGCAGGTGCATCTGATACCTTGTTTATTATGTTGCCTCCCTTTTATGTTGTTATTAAGTTTTGGGGGTAGGGGTACTTGTAATTTTTTTCTTAAAAATTGAAAGTTATTTTTTTTCTTGGAGATGGTCTTTATAGAACACTCACAAAAGCCTTGAGGAAAAAAGTTCCATGATCAAATAAATTTGAAAAGTCCTGTTTACAGAATACTTGGACAGTCACAAAACACTTGGCTCACTAAAGAGAGTGAAAAATTCAGTGTACTGACCCCCAGTGTTTCCCAGACTAGATGGAACCCCCAGCCAACACTCACCAGCTTCCCTCAGAACTGTCCTGTGGAAAAGTGCTTTGGTAAGAATTAGAGAGCTACAAATTATGCATTCATCTTCTTCCAGGCAGATTATATTTTTTAAAGGACTTGGGGGATGTTATATGTCTCTATTGCCATCAGAAATTTATATTGATTTTTGAAAACTACGAAGTCTGTAGTCATACTGCCCATACCATTTATTTTGTTACAAGACTAAAAAATGTGGTGGAGGAAAAAAGTAGGCCCCAATTCAAGTTACTGTGTTTTTGTTTTTGTACCAGTCCTGGGACTTGATCAAGGCCTGGGTACTGTCCCTTAGCTTTTTTGCTTAGGGCTGATACTCTTCCACTGTGCCACAGTTCTACTTCTGGATTTTTGCCTGGACTGGTTTCAAACCATAGTCCTAAGATCTCAGCCTCCTGAGTAGCTAGGATTACAGACATGAACCACCAGTGCCTGGCCCAAGTAAAGTTTTTTTCGTTTTTGTTTATGAAAATTTTACCATTATCTTTATACAAAGGAATTCCAATTCAACATGCCAGTCTATGTGTGCCATTACATCACGATCGGTATCACTCCTTCTATCCTCCCCAAACTCTCCCAACCCTCCCCTCAGGTTACCTGGTTTAGTTTTCACATATGTACATTGAATATTATGACTGCAATTGCACACCCTTCCTCTCTCCATTTGTCTGCCTCCTTCCTCTTGAGCTCCACCCCTGACAAAACATGTTTCAGTTTCCTGGTATTCATTTTGTTAAACTGTAAATTAATTGTTTGAAGAAGTTAAAGCATTAGAATCCTCTCTGGTGTATACCATACTCTAGTCAGGTGTGTGTGTGTGTGTGTGTGTGTGTGTGTGTGTATACACATATGACCCTGTTTATGATTTCATAGATGTTTGTAATTTAAATGTAACTTCTACAAATGCTCAAGTAAAATTTTATCAAGCACATTTCTTTTCGTTCTTTCATAGATTAGGCTACTAATAAAGGTATAATATGCTAGATACAATATATTTGTATTTGTGTATACTTAATTTTTATTTGCATACTGAAAAATATTTTAATTACTAAAATAAATATTGATATTTTTGCTTTTCACTTTACCAGGAACTTCAGCATGAAAATATTGTAGCACTCTATGATGTTCAGGTACCTTATTTTGGATTTTTGAACAGAACCTCAAAATAATTGTAAAAATTTATATTTAATGCAAATTAATGTTTTAATAGAAACAAATTGCCAGTTCTTGTTGAAAAGACAATTGGAGTTAAATTAAGAAATTGTTTAAACTGGCATAGAGCAGTATGCTAAATCAAATTAATGTACTGCATGAGAGTAAATTTATTGACAATTGATGGTATATTGTGGTGGTTGTATTTTTAGATTATGTAAAAGAATACTGGCACCAAATCCAGCATTTCTGTGATAAATGTAGAGAAGACTATTGTAGGCTATTTAAAAATTAAATAGAATGGAGATTTTTCTTCCTAGAAAACATTTTTATTTGTAAATAATATTATTTATACATTACTATTTATTATATTATTATTTGTAAGAAATAGAAAGAGGAAAATTAAATGAATATAAGCAAGAATGTGGTGTGTATTTATCACCCAGATATATATAGATAGATAGATATTTATCAACAGGGCATTCAATAGAGTTGCATTTCACTTGGAGATGGGAAAACTGAGTTTTAAAGTCATCTTCAAGGGTAAAATTTTCTGTAGTTAGAATTACTCTTTATCCTTTTATTTATTTTTATATTTGTTTATTTAGTGTTAGTATTGGGACTTGAACTCAGGGTCTGTATGTTTCCGTGGGCTTTTTTTGCTCAAGGCTGGCACTTAATCATTACATTACTGTGCAAGTCTTTCAAGTTGAGACTTTGGAGAAAAGATATGGAAAGCCAATGTGCAAAGATGAGAGATTATTGTGAAAGAGCTTGTTAGGACATTAGACTGGAGGAGAAAATTCACACAAAGCTATTCTATGCCATGAACTGATAAAAAAAAAAAAAAGCATTTTTTTTGTGTGTGCCAATCTGGGGTTTGACCTCAGGGCCCTGGGGCATTTATTTTGGCTCAAAGCTACACCTCTACCACTTGAACCACAGTTCCACTTCTGACTTTTTGGTGGTTAATTGGAAATGAGCCTCACAGAGTGTTCTGCCCAGGCTGGCTTTGAACTGTGATTCTCAGATACCGCTTTCCAGAGTAGCTAGGATAGTAGGAGTGAGCCACTGGCACCCTGCTTCTTTATCTTTTTAATAGACTAATTTTGGAGAAAACTACTGTTGTTTGGATAGAGTAGCAGATGAAGTAGTCGGCCTATTTTTAGGAACCAGATCATGTTTTTAAAAATCTTCTTTTGTATACTAGACTTATATTTGACTAATGAGAGCCATGGAAACAGAACCTAGGGAGGGAATAAAAGATTCAGGTTTTCTTGCCACTCTCCATGGTAGTCTAGTATGCACAATTTACATTTTTTTCTTTTATTTTGTCTAGTCTGGGCAATTGAATTCCAATAAAGTAAATGGACATGTTATATGATTCTGTTATATTTCTAGCTAAAGTATTTTATGTGTTCATTTGCTTTATTTAGCTCCATTCATTTCCAGTTTTGTCTATCATATGCCAGGCATTGATTGCTAGAAACAAAGCAATGAATAAAACAAAAGTCCTTTCCCTCGGTATGCTTAGTTTTAGTGGGCTGAAACAACATAGACTGTTCTAAATACATTTTTTGCCTTTTCCCCTAAATACACTTCTTTATGTATTCACATTTCATGTGACTGTATTCCACAAAATATTTATATCCACGTTATAAGATAGTTTTAAGTTTTTCTCCTTACAGAAAAACACTATAACAGTAATGTATACCTTTTTCATATACTCTTGGTTTTTAGATTTGGAATTACAGGGTCAAATAGTATACGTGGTTTTGGGGTTTTGATTATACTGTGACTGCTCTACAAAAATTTTGACATTTCGCATTACACAGAAAATGTGAATGCTGTGGTTGTTATTTTATTACTTGTTTAAATACATCCCTTCATTTGAAAATTTCAAAGCAACATTAAAAAATACCTTAAAGTCAAAAGTAAACTCATCTCAGGTTGAAATAATGTTCTCAGAGGTATTTGTGTAGTTTGTTTTAGTCTCTAGAGATGGCACCAGGTGGTACAACCAGGTACAAAAATTGTTAAATATTTACTCTTACATTGAGTCTAAGGAGGTTCAGTGAAGAAATGATGTTTATATGGATTTGATATGTGGAGAAGGCTAGAGTAGGGGATGGAAGCAAAAGATCAAGTCAGTTTCTCTAGGAATCAAAGCCTTCAGTAAAGACCATAGACATTAAAGATCACTAAGTTTGAAGATCTGAGAGAAGGCCTGTGTGACCAGGGTACAGGAAGAGAATGATGTTGGAGAAGTTAACAGGATCCAAATATAAGGATAAGTGCAAAAGGATATTCTTAGATAGTGCAAAAGCAGGAGAATGCAGTTATGTGTGTTTTTCAAACATAAATCCTGAGCATTCTAGGCTGGGTACAGTGGCTACTTGGGAAGCATAGTTTGGGGAATTACAGTTCAAATCCAGCCTGGGTGTAAAAGTTCATGACATTCTGTTTCAACCACTGCCTGGGTGCAGTGGTTCACCTCTGTCATCCAAAGCTATGCAGTACTGTAAGGGAAATAATTCTAAGGTTTATAGGAATCTTTTTTCCTGTGAGTATAGAATAGTTAGAGAATAAAGAAATGTAGCAGAGCTGGTGGTTCATGACTATCATATTAACTACTTAGGAGATTGAGACAACCTTTGATACCAGCTTAGGCAGAAAAATGAGATCCAGTCGCAGCAGAAAAAAACTGGATGTGGTAATTGGATATGGTAGTGAATGTCTGACATCCCAGCTGTGAACAGGAAGCTTAACTAAGATTATTAGAGTCAGGCCAGCCCAGGCAAAAAGCAAGACTCTGTCTCAAAAAAGAAAAAGCTAGGCATCAATGATTCATGTCTGTAATCCTAGCTACTTAGAAGGCTGTGGTCTGAGGATTGCAGTTTGAGGCCAGCCCAGGCTGTTTACAGTTAAATCAGCAAAAATATTGGACTGAAAGTGTAGTTCAAGTGGTAGAGCACCAGCCATGAGCAAAAAAGCTGAGTGAGAATGAATTCAAGCCATAGTATCAGCACAAAAACAAATCCAAAAACAAAAACCCAGAATATAAAGGCTGGAGAGCCTGGTGCCAGTGGGTTATTCTTAGCTTGGCAATCTTAGCTACTAAGGATTGCAGTTTGAAGCCAGCCTGGGAAGACTGTTATCTCCAAAAAGCCAGGAGTGGAGCTGGGGTTCAAGTGGTAGAGCATTAGCCTTGAGCAGAAAAGCCCCCAGGGACAGCCCCCAGCCCCAAAGTTCAATCCCCAATACCAGCTCAAAAAAGAGCAGGGGTTTGGAGGCATACCCGCCTAACAACTGTAAGGTACCGAATTCAAAGCCTAGTACCAAAGAGGGGCAAGTAGCAGAGAAATAGGATTTGGGTTTTAGGCATTTTTTCTTTTTAGTACTTAATGTTTTTCTTTTGTATCAAACTGTTGTTTTCTCCACTTTTACTTCGAATTACCTGAATTGTGCTCTGAAAATCAGCTGCTAATGCTATCAAATTAAAATTTTTTTATTGTTTTTTCAAATTAGAGAAGTACTAGGACCTTAGTGTTAAAAATAATTCAGTGGGCTGGGGATATGGCCTAGTGGCAAGAGTGCCTGCCTCATATACATGAGGCCCTGGGTTCGATTCCCCAGCACCACGTATACAGAAAATGGCCAGAAGTGGCGCTGTGGCTCAAGTGGCAGAGTGCTAGCCTTGAGCAAAAAAGAAGCCAGGGACAGTGCTCAGGCCCTGAGTTCAAGCCCCAGGACTGGCCAAAAAAAAATAATAATAATAATTTAGATGTCGCTGGACGCCAGTGGTTCACACCTGTAATTCTAGCTGCTCAGGAGGCTGAGATCTGAGGATCTTGGGTCAAAGCCAGCCCAGGCAAGAAAATCTGTGAGACTTTTATTGCCAATTAACCACCAGAAAACTTGAAGTGGCACTGTGGCTGTAGTGGTAGAGTGTTAGCCTTGAGCTGAAGAGCTTAGGGATAGCACCCAGGCCTAGAGTTCAAATCCCACAACTGGCAAAAAGAAATAATAATTCAAATGGTCTGGCAGTATAAAAGTAAAAAAGAAAAGCTGGACACAGTGGCTTACCCCTCTAATCCTAACTACTCAGGAGGCTGAGATTGCAAGAATCTGACAGCTCCAGGCTAGCCTGGACAAAAAGTTCTTGAGACCCCTATCACAACCAATAGCTGAATGCAATGGCAAGATCTCTCTCCTAGCTATGTGGGAAATGTAAATAGAATGAACACAGTCCAAGCTGGCTTAGGTCATAAAGAGAGAACCAATTTGAAAAACAATGCAAAAAAAAAAAAAAGCTGGAGGCTTGGTAGAGTGCCTGCTTGGCAAGTATAAGGTCAGTTTAAACCCCAGTACTACCAAACACAGAAGTTAAAATATGGTGATGTTATATGATTGAACAATACTGATTTACTTGGAAAAAAAACTTACTCTAGATTGAGATTTATTGAGTCTTGTTATTTTAGGGATAGGATGTTTTAGTCTGGATTTGAGCCGGTTTTTGTGGTAAAAACTATGTGGTTCACAATAGAGCTAGTTTTACTCTCTCTACCCCCTCCCCATATGCACGTGCACACACCCACATACACTATATATTTGTTTTCTTTAGTTTTATTTCTGATAAGAGAAAGCAAGCTAGCCTGCCTGAGCAAGCCAACCAGCCTGCCTAACTCCTTCCCCCTTCCCTTCCTCCTTCCCTTTCTTTTTATTCCTTTTCCTTTCCTTTCTTCTTTGATATAGGGTCTTCCTATGTAGCCCATATTGGCCTAGAAATCACAACCCTGCTACCTTACCCTCCTAATTGCTGGGATTCCATGCTATACCACTGTTCCCAGTAAGGGAGTTTTTTTTTTTTTTTTCTTACAGAATCAGTCTTCTAGCCTGCTGAGTGCTAGCTGTTCTCCACCTGCTTCCTTATTTGTCAGGGAAGCTCTGCTGTTAGTGAAGCCAGGCATCTGTTTTAGCATCTCTGTGTTGATTGGGATCCTGCCATGGCAGGAGCTAGCTTGTCTTCCTTTTCAACAAGTAAAAGGTAGCACCTTTTTACATCTTTTTTTTTTTTTTTTGGCCAGTTTTAGGGCTTGAACTCAGGGCCTGGGTCCTGAGCCTTTTGTGCTCTACCACCTGTACTATGGTGCCACTTCCAAGGTGTAGCACCTTTTTATATGGGAACTTTCATATAATCCTAGGATTAAAGAATTGGGTATTATATGTTCACATTTTTCACTTAGTCCTCTTGAGAAATAGGTTAAACTGATCATCCTTAGTCCCTCAGTTTTTTGCAAATAAAATTTTACCCTTAGGTGTTGAACTGCTGCACCCAGGCCATGGCAGTCCCTGTGTTCCTCACTACACTAGACTTACTATCCTGAAGGACAGTTTTTATTTCTGATTGGATCAAATGGATACTTTTGTGAAAAATCCAGTAAAAACTGGATTTATGTCAAAATGAAATAAAAAAGATCTGACAAATATACAGGGTTTGTAGGTTATTTTTGGTCTTGTTTTGTTTTTATGGTACCAGGGAAGGGGTTAGAACCTAAGGTTTCATGCTTGCAAGACAAGTGCTCTACCTGGAGAGCCATACTCACAGCCCGAAGTTGTTATTGCTTTAAATCTTCTCAAATTTTTACTGTTAATGTTTGTGTGTATTTTATTGTGGACCTGTGGAAAACCTCCTCCTTGACTAGCATTGATTCTTGAAGTTGAACTGACTCTGACTAGAACTGCTCTAAATTGTTCCCTTTTGTCCTAACCCTCTTGTTTTCCCATACAAATCAGAATCCCATTGGAATCAGAGTTGAAGCGCAGTACTATTTGGAAACACTGTTTTTGAATCACATTTAAGCATTGGCTTAAGTTAAGATGTACGGAACCCTAATTTAGATCTTAGCTAATATTATACAAGTAGTCATTGCCCAGCCAGATAATCAGTCTTTGAGTTACTTATCCAAGCTGTATAGATTTGAAAGACTGTAGAATTACTCCAATAAGTTCCTAAAAGTCTCGAAACATATCTTTGTATAACATGATAAAACATTTTCCCTTTGCCAAAAATTTCCTGATGTAATTACCTCAATTAAATAATAAAACCAGAAAAGCAAAAAATGACTCATCCTATGTAATGTGTTCTGAAGTTACATTGTACATTTAGTACTGCAGGTAATTTTGCTAACCATCTGTAAACTTTTCAAAGTGGAAATGCTTCCTTGAAAGACTAAGGAATCCTTTTTTTAAAAAAAATAGTATATTTATCATGCTTTTTCTTTTTTTAATTTAATTTATTAATTGAACACAAATTTTTTGACAAGGTGTTTTGCAAAAAAGGTACAGTTACATAGTAGGGCAGTGTGTACATTTCTTTTTTTTTTTTTTTTTGGCCAGTCCTGGGCCTTGGACTCAGGGCCTGAGCACTGTCCCTGGCTTCTCTTTGCTCAAGGCTAGCAATCTGCCACTTGAGCCACAGCACCGCTTCTGGCCGTTTTCTGTATATGTGGTGCTGGGGAATTGAACCCAGGGCCTCATGTATCTGAGGCAGGCACTCTTGCCACTAGGCCATATCCCCAGCCCATGTGTACATTTCTTGTGATATCTTACGCCCTGTTTTTCTATCCCTTCTCTAGGTCAGGTAGACATATATACAATATACAATGTATCAAGAACATATACAGTAGCCACGTGGCCACGCCCAAGAAAGTTCGTCTAGGGCTTTAAATGTAATGTCGATATTAGACAATATGTCGACAGTAGTCTTATATGAACGTACATACCTAGCTTTTGAGCTATTGTATTCCCCTGAGAGGTCAATTATTGACCTTTATATATTGAGTAATTGTTTGGTTTTAGTTACATACTATTGGGTCGCTGCCCCAATCCTGTGGGGAATACTATTTGACAAGCAGTTTTTGGTTTCACAGACTTGGTCTCTACTGTCTCTCCGTCTCCCTTTCTTAACAGTCATATATCAGGGAGATCATGCCCCTTTGTTTTCTGTGTTCTAGGCTTGTCTCGCTCAACATTATTTGTTTGAGTTCTGACCATTTCCCTGCGAATAACAATATTTCACCATTCCTAATCGCTACGTAGTATTCCATTGTGTATAAGTACCATATTTTTTGGATCCATTTGTCTGTGGAGGGGCATCTGGGTTGTTTCCATATTTCGGCTATTGTGAATTGTGCCGCGATAAACATGGAAGTACAAATGTCTTTTTGATATCTTGGGGTTTGCTGTTTAGGATAGATGCCTAGGAGTGGTATGGCTGGGTCATAGGGTAGGTCTATATTGAGCTTTTTGAGAAACCTCCATACTGTTCCTCAAAGTGGTTGTACTAATTTGCACTCCCACCAACAATGGAGAAGGGTTCCTCTTTCCCCACAGCCCCTCTAGCATTTGTTGTTGCCTGAGTTCAGAGTATAGGCCATTCTAACTGGGGTGAGGTGGTATCTCAGGGTTGTTTTTATTTGCATTTCCTTTACTAGCAGGGATGTTGAGCATTTCCTCATGTGTTTCTTTGCCATTTTTATATCTTCTCTTGTAAAGTCTCTCTTTAGCTCATTTGCCCATTTGCTAATAGGTTTATTGGTCTTGGAGGGGCTTAGTTTTTTGAGTTCTCTGTAGATGACAGATATCAGGCCTTTGTCTGTTGCTGTGCTGGTAAATATCCTTTCCCATATGTTTGGCTGTCTTTCTATTTTGGTGGCTATGTCCTTAGCTGTGAAGAAACTTTTTAATTTGTAGTAGTCCCATTTGTTGAGTCTTTCCCTATTTGTTGTGCCCCAGGGACTATATTCAGGAAGCTCCTTCCTGTGCCTATAAGTTCTAGCGTCTTTCCTACTCTGTCCTTCAGTAGTTTCAAGGATTCAGGTCTGATATTGAGGTCCTTGATCCATTTTGAGTTGATCTTGGTGCATGGTGATAGGCTTGGGTCTACTTTGAGTTTTCTGCGTATGGCTGCCCAGTTCTCCCAGCACCAGTAGTTGAAGAGGCTCTGTTTATTTCATTGTATGTCTTTAGCTCCTTTGTCGAATATCAGCTGGCTGTAAGAGTGCGGTTTTATTTCTGGATCTTCAATTCTAATCCATTGGTCTTCCGGTCTGTTTTTATACCAATACCAGGCTGTTTTTGTTATGATGGCCCTGTAATAGAGCTTGAAGTCTGGTATTGTGATACCTCCTGCACTGCTTTTTTTGCCTAGAATTGCTTTGGCTATTCTAGGTTTTTTGCTGTTCCATATGAATTTATGGATTGGTTTCTCTATTTCAGTGAAGAAAGTGGCTGGGATTTTGATAGGTATTGCATTGAATTTGTATAACAATTTGGGCAATATGGCCATTTTCACTATATTGATTCTGCCTACCCATGAGCATGGGAGGTCTTTCAATCTCCTTGTGTCTTCTTTGATTTCCCTTATTAGATTTTTATAGTTTTCATTAAATAGGTCTGTCACATCCTTGGTTAAGTTGATCCCGAGGTACTTGATTCTTTTTTTGGCTACTGTAAATGGAATTGTTTCCATAATTTCCTTTTCTGTATGTCTATTGCTGGTGTACAGAAAAGCTGCTGACTTTTGTGGACTGATTTTGTATCCTGCCACTTTGCCAAATTGGTTTATTAGGTGTAGGAGTTTGGGGACTGAGTTTTTTGGGTCCTTCAGATATAAGATCATGTCGTCTGCGAATAGGGATAACTTGATTTCTTCCTTGCCAATGTGGATCTCTTTGATGTCCTCCTCTTGCCTTATTGCTATGGCTAGGGATTCCAGCACTATGTTGAAAAGAAGTGGGGAGAGTGGGTATCCTTGTCTTGTTCCTGAGTTTAGGGGGAATGATTTAAGTTTCTCTCCATTTAATATGATATTAGCAGGGGCTGGGAATATGGCCTAGTGGCAAAAGTGCTTGGTTAGTATACATGAAGTCCTGGGTTCGATTCCCCAGCACCACATATATAGAAAATGGCCAGAAGTGGCGCTGTGGCTCAAGTGGCAGAGTGCTAGCCTTGAGCAAAAAAAAAGAAGCCAGGGACAGTGCTCAGGTCCTGAGTCCAAGACCCAGGACTGGCAATAAATAAATAAATAAATAAAATTTAAAAAAATTTTTTTAAAAAAATATGATATTAGCAGTTGGTCTGTTGTATATGGCTTTTATTGTTTTGAGGAATGTTCCATCTATTTCTGTTCTCTCCAAAGCTTTTAATAGGTATGGATGTTGTATTTTGTCAAAGGCTTTTTCGGCATCAACGGAGATAACAATGTAATTCTTAATTTTAGATCTGTTTATGTGGTGAATTACGTTGGTTGATTTACGGATGTTGAACCATCCTTGTGACTGTGGAATGAAGCCTACTTGGTCATGATGTATGATTTTCTGGATCAGTTTCTGGATCCTGTTAGCTAATATTTTATTAAGGAGCTTTGCGTCTGTGTTCATTAGTGATATTGGTCTGTAGTTCTCTTTTTTTGTTGGGTCTTTGGCTGGATTGGGAATGAGTATGATATTAGCTTCATAGAATGAGTTTGGGATTTCTCCCTGTGTTTCTATTTTGCGGAAGAGTTTAAGGAGTATTGGTATTAGCTCATCATTAAAGGTTTTGTAGAATTCGTTGGTGAATCCATCTGGGCCTGGGCTTTTCTTTGTTGGGAGGTTCTTGATTACTTCCTGTATCTCATTGTAAGTTATTTGTTTAGTTGATTTATTTCTTCTTGGTTCCATTTGGGCAGTTTGTACTTCTCTAAGAATTGATCCATTTCTGTAAAATTATTGTTTTTTGCAGAGTAGAGGTTTTGGAAATAGCTCCTTATGATTGTTTGAATATCGTGTGTACTTGTTGTAATTTTTCCGGTGGAGTCCTTGATTTTATGTATATGAGTCTCTTCTCTTCTTTTTTTTGTAAGTCTTGCAAGGGGTCTATCAATTTTATTTATTTTCTCAAAGAACCAGCTTTTAGTCTTATTTATTTGTTGAATGGTCTTTCTATTTTCAATCAGATTTATCTCTTCTTTAATCGTTGTGATCTCTCTCCTCCTAGTCGTTTTAGATTCTGTCATTTCTTGTTTCTCCAGTTGTTTTAGTTTCATCGTGAGGTTATTCACCTACTCTGCTTCCATTCTTTTAATGTGAGTGCTGAGGGCAATGATCTTGCCCCTCAGTACTGCCTTAGCTGTGTCCCAGAGGTTTCTTTGTGATGTATTTTCATTGTTATTGTGGCTTATGAATTCGTTGATTTCATCTTTAATTTGATCTGTGGCCCAAGTGTTGGATAGCAGTGTGGGGTTTAGCCTCCAAGAGTGTGTATAGCCTCTGTGGTATCCTTTGTTATTGAGGGTTATCTTTAATGCACTGTGATCAGATATAATACATGGGATGACGTCAATACTTTTGTATTTGCTGAGGTTCTTTGTGTGGGTTATGACGTGGTCTATTTTGGAATATGATCCATGGGCCGCTGAGAAGAAGGTGTATTGGGTCTCTGTAGGGTGGAAGATTCTGTATAGAGCTGTCAGATCCATTTGGGATGTGGTGTTACTTAGGTCCTCAGCTCCCTTGTTGATCCTCTGGGTGTTGGGTCTGTCTCTTGGAGAGAGTGGGGTATTAAGGTCACCCACTATGATTGTATTTGCGTCTATCTTGTTCTGTAATTCTGTGAGAATTTGCTTGACATATGTAGGGCCTCTTTTGTTCGGTGAGTATACATTTATCACCGTGATGTCTTGATTCTGGATTTTTCCTTGTATTAATATGTAGTGTCCTTCTTTGTCTTTTTGAGTTGTTTTTAATGAAAAGTCCAGCTTGTCTGAGATCAGGATAGGTACACCTGCCGTTTTGGAAGGTGCGTTTGCTTGGAAGATCTTGCTCCATCCTTTCATTAGGAGCCTGTTTTTGTCTCTTGTAGGCTGCAGATGTCAACTTTTTGTTTGCGGACCCATCCTGCCAGTCTGCTACTCTTTATTGGAGAGTTTAAACCATTTATATTTAAAGAGATCAAGGATAAGGGTGTTTTTTTTTTCTCCTTCCATTTTCTTGTTGGACTGTTTTTTCCTCTTTTTTTTCTTGTCTCTAGTGAGCTGTTCTTTATGTTGGGCTTTGGGTATTGTAGTTTCTTTCTGTTTCTGTCTGTGTGTGTGTTGTATGATCTCTGTTGGGTGGGGCTCCGCTCTTAGAATTCGCTGTAAGGTTGGTTTTTTATTCACATACTCCTTTAGCTCCTCTTTGGTGTGGAAAGATCTGGTTTTCCCTTCAAATGTGAACTCCAATTTCGCTGGATATTTGATCTGAGGTTGCATATTGTTAGCCTCATGTACTTGGATGGTGTTCTTCCACTCACTTCTTGCTGGATAGGTGTGGATAGGTCTGCAGTTACTCGAATCCTCTTCCCATTGTAGAAAATTTCTTTCTTCGCTTTGGCTGAATTCAGAATTTGCTCTTTATTCTTGAGATCTGAAGTCTTGAATATTATGTGCCTTGGGGTGGCTTTTCTGGGGTCTGGCCTGCCAGGTGTCCTATAGGCTTGGGTTACCTGGATGGGGTCCCTTGTGAGATTGGGGAAGTTTTTTGCAATAACTTTATTGAGAACATGTTTAAGCCCTCTGCTCTGGTATTCGGCTCCTTCTTCTATTCCAATTATGTGCTGATTATATCTCTTGTCTTTGTCCATTAGTTCCTGGATTAGTCTTCCCTGAAGCTTCACCGTTTCTTGGAGTGTGGTTATTTTCTGGTTGTTGTTGGCTGCTTCATCGTCCAGGCGAGAGATTCTGGATTCCATATGGTCAACTCTTTGTGTTGTGGATTCAATTGCGGAGTTTATGGATGTCAGAGAGCTATTTATTGTTGTCATATCAGCTCTGATCGTGGAAATTTCTTCCTTTAAACAGTTGTATTTTAAATCTATTTTTTCATGCATTTCAAGTCTCAGTATGTTAAGGTTTTCTTTAAAGGAGGCTTGCATTGTATCCATTTTTGCTTCCATTTCTTTCTTGGCTTCCTGGGTGTCCTTCAAGATTTCCGCTTTAAACTCCTGGAATTGTTTTCTGATTTCATTCCTAATGCTTTCCATCATTCCTGTTTACATGGCCTCATTTGCTTTTTTATTCTCCATCTCCTCTTCAGTCGTGCTGCTTTTTGGAGCTGGCGAGTTGGCTTGCCCTTTGATGAACTGTGTTATGTTTCTTTGTGATTTGCACATCTGGAGATCTGTGGATAGCTTCTCAGGTTTGGTTTATAGCTCTGCCCTCCCTCCTGTGTAGGCGCGTCTACCAGAGCAGGTGCTGCCACTGTGGCCCCACCCACCTGTGCGGGGTATGCCTAGCAGAGCAGGCACTGTCGCCGGGGGCCCCGCCCACCTGTGGGCTGTGCGCCCGCTACAACAGGCGCTGGCGCTGTGGCCCCGTCCACTTTAGCGGGGTACGCCTCCCAGAGCAAGCCCCGGTTGTTGGGTTGTGTTTGCGCCCTCCCGCGAGTCCGTTGTGGGGGGCAGTATGTGTGGGGCCAAGTGGGATCAACTGTCTGGGTGCGGATTGGCGCCCTCAGACCTCGCCTCCGCTGCGAGGGGGGGGCATGATCAGGCCCAGGTGTCCCTGCTGTGCTGGTATTGCCCACCAGCGCCTGTGATTTTAGTTGTAAGAGTCCACGAGGTCCAGGCGCCTCAGGTGGGGCTTGCACTGCCGGCCATCCCCCTGGCCCTGATCCTGGATTGTGTGTGTGTCCCGCGCAGCTGTTGGTCCTTCAGGGGGTGGCGAAGTGTCGTGGTCGTGTCCCCGGCTACCCCCTTCTGGCGCGCTGGGTTCCCCAGCCGCTGTCCATCCGATCCTGGTGTGGATCCGAACTTCTCGTTGCCGCCGTCGTATGTCTTGGTCTGCACCCTCCCCAGTGCCCGTGGGGTCCCACTGTCTGGATTCTGTGCTCCCGGCAGCCTGTCTGCCGATTGCCAGGTTCCCCTTTCCCAGCCTGGCCCTGTTCGGGCCAGGGTCGGCTGGTGGGGGGAGGGTGCCCCGGAGATTCTCCGGCTCCGTGTAGGTTTTCGGCTCTTCTTTTTTACTCCTTTGTGTTTTCCTGTGTATCTCCACTGCTTCTGGCTGCTGGTTTTGCTGGGTTCTTGATGGGGTGTTGGGTGCTGGAGTTCCCAGCTCGCTATTCAGTTGGAGAGAGTCGGGGTGCCTCCCTACTGTAACAGCACCATCTTTCTGCCATGCTTTTTCTTAAATATTGTTTTTGGCCAGTCATAATCAGAAGATGAATTATTATTTAATTCTTCCCTTAAACAGAATTGAGCTTCTTAGTCACTATTATTTAGTGTCACCAACACTTGATTTGAAGCCAGACACTAGTGGCTCATACCTATAATCTTACTTACCAAAGTCTGAGTCTCTTTTTTTTTTTTTCCTGAGCCTTGAACTCAGGGCCTGAGCACTGTCCCTGGCTTATTTTTGCTCAAGGATAGCACTCTATCACTTGAGCCACAGTGCCACTTCTGGCTTTTTCTATATATGTGGTGCGGAGGAATTGAACCCAGTGCATCATATATGTGAGGCAAGTACTCTACCACTAGGCCATATTCCCAGCCCCAAGTCTGAGACTCTTATCTCCTATTAACCATCAGAAAGTCAGAAGTAGAGCTGTGGCCCAAGTGGTAGAACACCAGCCTTGAGTGAAAAAGCGCAGGAACAATGTTCAGGCCCTGAGTTCAAGCCTCAATACAGGCAGGTACACACACATCAAACAACCATACACAATCCACTTGATTTGAGTGCTGGAAGTATGACTCAAGTGATAGAGCATCTGCCTACCAAGCATGAGGCCCTGAGTTCAAACCTTATTACTATCAAAATAAACCATCAAAAAGAAAAGAAAACTTGATTTGCTTTATAGAGGAGATACGTTATTATTTTTAAGCTTAGTTTTTTCTTCTTTAAGTGCTGTCTGTGTGCTTACTTTGCAGGAATTACCCAACTCTGTCTTTCTGGTTATGGAGGTAGGTATTATACTGGCTTCTGTTTAATTCATTTCAAATCCCTTTTGATTTATATGTGCTTTAAAATTAACAATAGATTATTAAATTTTGGATTAATAAAGTCATTTTAATGATTTAAATTCTACTTTATAAGAAATACAAAATTCAAGCATTTGGATTATATAGTTATATTTTTAGATTAGATTTATATTGTGTACATGTGAGTTTTTGAAATTCAAATTTGCTGAGAATAGATTGAATTAATCTTAAATCATTGCCCTTATTTTAATTACTGTTTCTTTTATGTATCAGTATTGCAATGGTGGAGACCTGGCAGATTATTTGCAAGGTAAGTTTGTTTCTATGTGTCAAATGTTCAGTAAAGATAGTACTGCAGTCTGTTTAATCTTGAGAAATGTTTCTGAAAAACGCTTCTGTTTCCTGTAGTTGTGTAGGAATACTCGCTAAATATTTTCCTATTTGTTTAACTTGTAGTCACCTTGCTGACCAACTATTTTTGTTAAGTACTTATTTTTTTCATGTTTTTCTGACATTGAGATGGGTGTTGGGGGTCCTTCTCCCTGGGAGGAAAGAAACCAAATAGAATTTCTGATCTTTAAAGGTTGGCTGAGGGGCTGGGAATATGGCCTGGTGGTAAACTGCTCGCCTCATATATATGAAGCCCTGGTTTCGATTTCTCAGTACCACATATATAGAAAAAGCTGGAAGTGGTACTGTGGCTCAAGTCGTAGAGTGCTAGCCTTGAGCAAAGAGAAGCTAGGGGCAGTGCTCAGGACCTGAGTTCAAGCCCCAGGACTGGCAAAAACAAACCAAGCAAAAAATTAAAAAAAAAAAAAAAAAAGGTTGGCTGATCAGGCACTAGTACCTTGTAGCTAGCTCATCAGGAGACTGAGATCAGAGAATCTTTATTTGAGGCCAGACTGGGCATATTTGAGACTCCTTCTCAGCCAGTTGCTAGATGCTGTGGCATATGCTTGTCATCCAAGTTACATGGGAGGCTGAGATTGGGAGAATCTCATGCTATGCTAGTCTGGGCAAGAGCCTATCTCTAAATAGTGCATAAAAGGGCTGGGATGTGTCTCAGTGGTAGAGTACCTAGCTAGCAACTAAGAAGCCCCGAATTCAAACATTAGTACTGAAGAAAGAAAAAAAAAGACTTCTTTCAAAATAAACTCATAGTGGAAGAATATATTCAAGAATCTATTTTTGTTAACAATAATATAATTACAAATTTTCAGGCCCAATAATACTGTAAGGAATTAAATGTAACATTGAAATCAATTTTTTGTGAGTTTCCTGGGGCTTGAACTCAGGACCTGTCCACTGTCCCTGAGCTTCTATGCTCAAAGCTAGAACTCTCCCACTTGGGCCACAGCTCCACTTCTGGATTTTGACTGGTTAATTGTAGATAAGAGTCTCATAGACCTGGGAATGTAGCTTAGCTGTAGAGTACTTACCTAGCATGCATGACACCCTGTATTCAATTCCTCAGCACCACATAATCAGAAAAGGCCAGAAGTAGCACTGTGGCTTAACTGGTAGAGTGCTAGCCTTGAGCAAATGGAGGCCAGGGACAGTGCTTAGGCCCTGAGTTTAAGCCACAGGACTGGCACACACACACACACACACAAAGAAAGAGTCTCATGGATTTCCCTGCCTGGCTTGACATCAAACCATAATCATCACATCTCAGCCTCCTGATTAAGTAGGATTACAGGCATGAGCCACTGGTGATCAGCTAAATTATTTTGTATCACAAAATAATTATATGGCACCATATGGTTTCCAGGAAGTAGATATAGAACCCCAGGACCAGCCAAAAAAAATCTATATTCAAAATGCATACATATAGAATTTGAAGCATTCATTTCAAATTGTATTCCTCCGAAGTATAGTCTCTCTCTTTCTCCCTCTGTCTCTGTGTGTGTGTGTGTGTGTGTGTGTGTGTGTGTGTGTGTGTGTGTGTGTGTGTCCTGGGACTTGAACTCAGGGCCTAGACTTTTCCCCTAAGTTTTTCTCAAGGTTAGGGCTCTGCCACTTGTGCTACAGCTCTACTTCCAGGTTTTCTTTTGGTGATCGAGTGGAGATAGGAATCTTACAAACCTTTCTGCCCAGGCGAAATTCTCAGATCTCAGCCTCCTTAGTAGCTAAGATTACCAGCGTGACAGCATGAAAATATAACACTGAATGAAATGGAAAAGATATTCGTTTTTACAATGTCAGTTTTTATTTCTATTTTTTTGTTGGTCATGGGGCTTGACCTCAAGGGCCTGAGTGCTGTTCTTGAACTCTTGCTCAAAGCGACTACTTTACCACTTTGAACCACAGGGCCACTTCTGGTTTTCTGGTGGTTAATTGGAGATAAGAGTATCAACAGACTTACCTGCCCCAGCTGGTTTTGAACCCCCATCCACAGATCTCAGCCTCCTGCATAGCTGGGATTACAGGCATGAGTGCCTGGCTACAATATCTCTTTAAATAAATATTACAATATAAAGTTCTAGGCATTGGTTACTCCCCCACTCATGTACATGTTGGTATGTATAAGAAAGTAGATCTGGGGGCTGGGGATATGGCCTAGTGGCAAGAGTGCTTGCCTTGTATACATGAGGCCCTGGGTTCAATTCCCCAGCACCACATATATGGAAAACGGCCAGAAGCGGCGCTGTGGCTCAAGTGGCAGAGTGCTAGCCTTGAGCAAAAAGAAGCCAGGGACAGTGCTCAAGCCCTGAGTCCAAGCCCAGGACTGGAAAAAAAAAAAAAAAAGAAAG
The DNA here is from genome assembly GCF_023159225.1 of Perognathus longimembris pacificus. Lineage (NCBI taxonomy): Eukaryota > Metazoa > Chordata > Mammalia > Rodentia > Heteromyidae > Perognathus > Perognathus longimembris. The sequence continues at coordinate 13,097,719 of NC_063177.1, forward strand.
TAGATCTGGAAGACTGTACTCCCAATTTTTAAATGTTAGTCTTCCAGGATAGTAGAGAAGAGTTTACTGTGTATGTTTTAGTGTATTTTGATTTTTTTTCTCCTTTACAGTGAGCATCAGGAAAATAACCCCAAAGAATAAAAAAGGGGAGTATAGAATAGTAATAACACTGACAGGACAATTATTTGGTATTTTCAAACTATGGATTTTTTTTTTGGGGGGGGGGGCTAGGCAAAATTTACTTCCGCAGAAGAGTGTGCTGCTGACAGGAAGCCAAGTAAGGAAGGCCTCTAGACAGACAGTCCACCTTGGTTTTATCCCTAATATTTTACTGCCCTGTGTTCTGAGAGTTCTAAATTTGAAGATAACATAAATGTCAGCATGTCTGTAAAATGACTTTTTTTTTTTATCAGTAGTGGAGCTTGATCTCAGGGCTTAGGCACTGTCTCTCCTCTCTTTTACTTCAGGCTAGCACTCTACAACTTTGAACCACAACACCACTGCCCATAAAATGATTTTTAAAAATCATGAAGTGTCATTAGGCATATAATTTAAGTGATTTTTAAAACTAATTGACTTCTTCCAGGTGTTAATGTTATTTTCACTTTTTAATAAAAATTGCACATGAAAAGATTATATAGAACTTATTTTGGAAATTGTAAAGTCAGAAATGTATTTATAGAGATCTACCTGCTTGCTCACTGCTAGTACTGCTACTTGATCCACACCTCCAGTCCAGCTTTTTGCTAGTTAACTGGAGGTAGAATCTTACAGACTTTGTCCAGGCTGGCTTGGATCCATGACTTTCACATAAGAATTTATCCTATTTTAACAAAGGCCTCATCTCTAAAATATATGCAGAACTAAAAAAATTACCTTCTTCCAAAACAAAACTGCAAAGAACCATTAGCAAGAGACTTCTCTGATGAGGAAATGAGAATGGCCAAGAGACATATGAAAAAGTGCTCTACATCACTGGCCATAAAATAAATGCAAATCAAAACAACATTGAGATTCCATCTCACCACAGTAAAAATGTCATATATCAAGAAAACCAACAATAACAATCGTTGGAGGGGATGTGGCCAAAAGGGAACCCTACTTCATTGTTGGTGGGAATGTAAACTGGTTCAGCCACTCTGGCAAGCAGTATGGAGATTCCTCAGAAGGCTAAATATAGAACTCCCCTATGACCCAGCAACCCCACTTTTGGGTATCTATCCAAAAGACCACAAACAAAATCACAGTAATGCCACCAGCACAACAATGTTCATCACAGCACAATTTGTCATAGCTAGAATCTGGAACCAACCCAGATGCCCCTCAGTAGACGAATGGATCAGGAAAACGTGGTACATATACACAATGGAATGTTATGCCTCTATCAGAAAGAATGACATTGCCCCATTTGTTAGGAAATGGAAGGACTTGGAAAAAATTATACTAAGCGAAGTAAGCCAGACCCAAAGAAACATGGACTCTGTGGTCTCCCTTATTGGGAATAATTAGTACAGGTTTAGGCAAGTCATAGCAGAGCATCACAAGAGCCCAGTAGCTATACCCTTATGAACACATAAGATGATGCTAAGTGAAATGAACTCCATGTTATGGAAACGATTGTTATATCACAGTTGTAACTACTTTCAATGTCCCATCTGTATCTGTAGCTTCTATTATTGATGAGGTTCTTGTATCACCTTCCAGTGGTTGTACCTACACTATCTCTGTAATCTTATCTGAGTATATTGGAAGCCGTGTATACTGGTATTAGAAGTAGGAAATTGAAAGGGAATTCCAAAATTGAGAGACACAGGCTAAAAAAAGACAACTATAAAAGCAATACTTGCAAAACTATTCGGTGAAAAATGAACTGAACACCTCGGGGGGGAAAGGGAAAGTGGGAGGAGAGGTGGGTATGAGGGACAAGGTAACAGTACAAGAAATGTATCCAATGCCTAACATATGAAACTGTAATCTCTCTGTACATCAGTTTGAAAATAAAAATTTGAGAAAAAAAAAAGAATTTATCCTGTTTTAAATTTGCGTTTAGGGGCTGGGAATATGGCCTAGTGGCAAGAGTGCTTGCCTCATATACATGAAGCCCTGGGTTCGATTCCCCAGCACCACATATATAGAAAATGGCCAGAAGTAGTGCTGTGGCTCAAGTGGTAGAGTGCTAGCCTTGAGCAAAAAGAAGCCAGGGACAGTGCTCAGGCCCTGAGTTCAAGCCCCAGGACTGGCCAAAAAAAAAAGAAAAAACCTTAAATTTGTGCTTATAAAATGATTAACTATTCAACTAACATGAAGGGGAATTTATTTTCTGGCTTGTAAAGGAGATTCACATTCACTGAGCACCTCTGTGTTCAGAGCCACGTTGGTACCTTGAGCAGTAAAGATGGAAAAGGAAAAGAAAAAAAACAACCCTAGTGAAAACAAAAATGCAAATCAATTGTTTATAGCAGATTTTGAGACATTTAATACTTTTTCATAGGCTTCAATTATTGAAGTTAAAAAGGAATAGAGGTGAATATAAATTCTTAATCCATACATGCCCTGTCTCACAACTCACTTCTCTTGATGGAATATACAGATGGTATTTGTTGTGTACTTAAATATTCATATGACTACTTCCAGCTAAAGGAACTCTCAGCGAAGATACTATCAGAGTGTTTCTTCATCAGATTGCAGCTGCTATGCGAATCCTACATAGCAAAGGAATAATCCACAGGGATCTCAAGCCACAGAACATTTTGTTGTCTTATGCCAATCGCAGGAAGTCGAGTGTCAGTGGTATTCGCATCAAAATAGGTAAATAGCCAAGTCTTGTTTCATAGTAAAGAGGAGTTGAGACTCAGTACTTGCAGATTATTTTCACTCAGCTTTATTTCAATAATGAATTTTATTCATATAATAAAACTTTTATGGAATTCAGGTCTGTTTAGATGTGTGAATATGTGAATCCTTTTTCTTACTGGTAGTTAACACTGAATCTTACAAGGGCCAAACTCTAAATATGGATCTCAGTAACAAAGTCTTTTTTTCTAGAAGAGAAAGATGATATAGTTTGGGTACTGGCAGAAAATTAGTAACTCTGATTCTTTAGCTCATGAGATCTTAACATAGAAATCCAAAAGATCATCTAGTTTGGCCTTTAGCAGTCTTTAGTGCTTTATATGTAAACTTATTAGAAGCTGTTAGTAAGGACAGTTTAAATTCTATATCTGTAATTGATATTTAAGGAGAACATTTTCACTTGCGGAGATTGATATTTCTTAATTAACAAAATAAGAAGTGACTTAAATGTTAATTATCACTACTGTTTTTTATTTTTTGCTATTGAAACTGAGATAGCCGCTTTTTTTACTTTGGCAGGTAGACCTATTCAGTTAGCCTTCTGTTTTTCACAATTCTTTTGGGTCTTGAAGACTTATATGATATAAAGTATGAGCAAAGGTATCATGTACTTTTCTACTTTTTATTTTGTGAAATAGCGGATTTTGGTTTTGCCCGTTACTTGCATAGTAACATGATGGCTGCAACATTGTGTGGATCCCCAATGTACATGGTGAGTGAGACTTTTAATCCTTGTGGATTTGAAACACGACACAGTAAACACTAGTATTTAAGTATAATGCTTATTTTGCAAATAAGATGTGCTTTTTATGTATGGTTTGAATTGTTATTTATATTACTGATGTTAATTATTTTTACCAATAATGGTGTAATAGATACTTTTTTTTTTGTTGGTGGTGGTTGTGGGGCTTGAATTCCGGGCCTGGGCACTATCCCTGAGCCTCTTTGTACTCAAAACTAGCACTCTACCACCTAAGCCACAGTGCCACTTCCAGTTTTTGAGTGGTTTATTAGAGATAAGAGTCTCATGGAGACTTTTCTGCCCAGGCTGGTTTCAAACTGTGATCCTCAGATCTCAGCCTTCCTGAGTAGCTAGGATTACAGGTATGAGCCACCAGTATCCAGCATACTTTTTTTTTAATTTCTTTTTTTTTGTTTTTGCCAGTCCTGGGCTTGAACTTAGGGCCTGGGCACTGTCCCTGAGCTGCTTTTGCTCAAGGCTAGCACTCTGCCACGTGAGCCACAGCTCCACTTCCAGCTTTTTCTGTTTATGTGGTACTGAGGAGTGGAACACAGGGCTTCATGCATCCTAGGCAGCACTCTACCACTAGGCCACATTCCCAGCCCTTGATACTTTTTGCTTTAGCCTAATGAACTATATAAAAGTCATTTTCCTCGTTATCTTTTTTTATCTTTATCTTTAAGGTAATTACCAACTATGACAAAATTCTCTATTTGATTGAAAATAAAAAGCGCAAAGTGTAATACTTAGGAATACTTAAAGATATGTTTTGGGACATATCTTCTGCTATCAGATATTCTCATATTTTGCATATTGTCTGTCTTGATGAGATTCCAGTATTGTAGAGGTTTTGGTTTCCTTTTAGTATTATACTGAAGGCTGAAAAGAATCTTATATTTCCTCTTCGTCCTTTCATACAGATTTTATCATGACTGTTAAGGGTAGGCTGTAAAACTTCTGAACTAACACAGAGTAGTAAGCCTAGAAATAACTTAATTCTGGAGCATCAGAAATATATGAAGTAAATGTACGTATTCCAATTCTAAGTTTAAGGTGGGTTATAGCCTATTAGAAATCTCTCTAATTGGACTGAGATTATGAAAAGGTAAAAGTGGCTTAATGTAAAAACACTTCGAAATATTTTGGTATAAGACTGTCTCAGCACTTGGGAAGCAGAGGTAGAAAAAAAATCACAAAAGTCCTGACCAAGCTGGCTTCAAAAAGCAATCCTCAGATTGCAGCCTCCTGAGTAGCTAGGGTTACAAGATATGAGCCACTGGCACCAGGCCCCCCCCCTTTTTTTTTTAACATAAGGAGCATGGATTTACAGAAAGTTTTCTCTCATCTTAGTTTTTCTATTATACAAGTTTTCAAGTTACAGAAAAATATGTATGGTAATGTTTGCACATTGTAGATGTGAACCTACCATCCATATTTAACAAAGTTGCCATGTTAGGGCTGGAAATGTGGCCTAGTGGTAAAGTGCTGGCCTCTTATACATGAAGCCCTGGGTTCGATTCCTCAGCATCACATAGATAGAAAAAAGCCAGAAGTGGTGCTGTGGCTCAAGTGGTAGAGTGCTAGCCTTGAGCAAAAAGCCAGGGGCAGTGCTCAGGCCCTGAGTTCAAGCCCCAGGACTGACAAAAAAACAAAACAAAACAAAGTTGCCATGTTTGCTTTGATTTTTATTCTTTTTAGGAAACCTGGTGTTTCTTAAGTTTACTACTCAGCCATGCTTCCAGGCTTGAATTTATTGATTTTTAAGATAGGATTTTAGGGCTGGGAATGTGGCTTGGTGGTAGAGTGCTTGCCTAGCATGCATGAAGCCCTGGGTTCAGTTCGTCAGTACCACATAAACAAAAGGCCGAAAGTGGCGCTGTGTCTCAAGTGGTACAGTGCTAGCCTTGAGCAAAAGAAGCTCAGGGACAGTGCTCAGGCCCTGAGTTCAAGCCCTAGGACTAGAAAAAAAATTAGGATTTTAATTCCTACCTGGGCACTCTACAGGGGTGTGCTTCACCTATATTATTAGAGTAGTGAAGATAACAGGTGTGTAGCACTAAGACCAGTTATTCATTGAAAAGGGATCTTTCTTTTTCTGCTCAGGCTGGCCTCAAATTTTGATCATAACAATCTCAGCCTCATAAGAAGCTACAATTACAGACATGAGCCACAGACACAGCTTGCCTTTATTTATTTATTTATTTATTTATTTATTTATTTATTTATTTATTTGCCTGTCCTGGGCTTTGAACTCAGTGCCTGAGCACTGTCCCTGGCTTCTTTTTGCTCAAGGATAGCACTCTGCCACTTGAGCCACAGCTCCACTTCTTGACATTTTCTGTCTACGTGGTGCTGAGAACTCAAACCCAGGTCTTCCTGTATACGAGCCAAGCATTCTTGCCACTAGGACATATTCCAAACCTCCTTTATTTTTATTTTAAGAAAAAAATAAATGTTGCTGGTTCATATCTGTAACCCTACCTACTTAGGAGGGTGAGATCTGAGGATTGCGATTTAAAGCCAGCTGGGCAGGAAAGTCCATGAGACTATCCCCAATTAGCCACTAAGGAAAGTGGAACTGTGTCTCAAAATGGTAGGGGACTAGCCTTGAGCAAAAATGCTCAGGGATAGCACCCAGACCATGACTTCAAGCCCCAGTCAGTACCAGCATCAAGTTCCTTTGATACCTTCCCCTGATCCTATTACCCACTCTTCGCCTAAGGTAATCTCTATCCTATAATTGGTGTTTTTCCTTACTATTATTTATTTCAATATTCTTACTGTATTTTGAATCTATTGTAGTATTTGGAAACATTTGTTTCTTGTTTTTATTCATTTTTAAGCTTACTAGTAAGTTTCAATATAATGTAGTTCTAAATTCATTGTAATATTATTTGATTAGAGAAATATTGCAATATGTTAAGTTGTTTTTGTAGGTAGGAATATGCCTATTACCACATAGGTAGGTAGGTAGGTAAGTAGGTAGATAGATGGATGTACATTAATTCTGTAACTAACATAATACATATCTCTTGAATTTTTTAATACTCAGGCTCCAGAGGTTATTATGTCTCAACATTATGATGCAAAGGCAGATTTGTGGAGTATAGGAACAGTGATATATCAATGTCTAGTTGGAAAACCACCTTTTCAGGTAGGTTGACTTTTTCTTGTGCCCTTAGTTTTGGGAAATTCTCATTGTGCAGTTTCCTTTGATTCATAAAACGAGGAATCCGTTGAAAGTAGTTTTTGCTTCCCTTATAGCTTTAATTTTGGTACAGGCAAAATCTGCCATGTTGAGCCAGAATATTGTTTGTTTTTCCCCTTTAATCTGTCTACCCATTGTAGTTGGACTGGGTATGAAGGCCGGTGAATATTTTTCAAGTTAGGGAAAACTATCCAGGAACAGGGCTAGCAACTGGTAGGAGCAGGTGTGATGACAGAGCTCTTTCTGTGTAGGTTAGTTTAGGGATCCTGGAATCCTAGTTTGGGGCTCGTCTTGGAGCTCATTGGAAGCTGTCCCAACAGCTCTCTATTCCTGACACTGCTGGATGAGAGAAAGGTAAATATTGAGGCTTTATGGATATTACTTTGGATCTTTCTCTACTGTCCCCCAGCATCCTATCAAGAGGTGGCCCTTCAGAGGATAATATGGCTGCTTCTTTTGAGTTCATGTTGTCATGTTACAATTTCTTAATTTCAGATTTCTTTAATCTGAGAATTGAAGCAAACTGACGTTATTTGCCCAAGATGTTATAATGGTTCTGAGACTTGCACTCAGGGCCTAGGTGCTGTCCCAAAGCTTTTATTTTTTCTCTACCACTCAAACCACAGCTCCACTTCCAGCTTTTTGGTGATTAATTGAAGATAAGAATTTCATGGACTTTCCTGCCTGGGCTGGCTCCAAACTGCAATCCTCAGTTCTCAGCCTGCTGAGTAGCTAGGATTATAGGCATGAGCCACCAGCGTCTGGACTGTTAATTACTTCTAATTTCCCAAAATAGGCAGTATGTGGTTTCACTAATCCATTACAAGAGTACTATTGTTGCTGTGGAGAAACTAGGCCTTTACAGTGTGCTTAGTTCTTTTTTCTTTTCATAGTAATGGAGTCTGAACTCAGGGCCTCAAAATTGCTAGTCAGACTCTCACATTTGAGCCATAACTTTAAACCTACTTAGTCATTTTCCTTGAGTCCCTTGAAGACCTTAAAGTAAAATGCACTGGGTTTTACACAATAATAAAGAGCCTATTGGGTAGGCTATGTAACCTCTATAATAGTGGTTCTGCTTCAAGCTCCTTTGAAAATCTGACTTCAGAAATGGTACATTGTACTCAGATGTGCAGAATTTGTATGTTATGTCAAAGGTTTATAATTCCTAATGCTTAGTTACTACTCCTTCAGCAATCCCTAACTTTGAAAGTAGCAATCACGATTTGGAAGTTTGTTCCCCTTTGCTTCAGATACTAAACCTTAACTTTTTTTTTTTTTTAAACAGGCCAATAGTCCTCAAGACCTAAGGATGTTTTATGAAAAAAACAGGAGTTTGATGCCTAGGTATGTGTTTAGATTTCATTGGGTTTTCCCCTTTTTTATATATATATATATACTTTTCTTTTTTGTGCCAGTCCTGGGGCTTGAATTCAGGTCAGGACCTAGGTGCTGTCTCTGAGTTTCTTTTTGCTCAAGGCTAGTGCCCTACCATTTGAGCCACTTGGGCTTTTGCTAGTTAATTGGATACAGCAGTCTATCTAATGAACTGTACTGCCTGGGCTGATATTGAATTGCAGTCCTCAGATCCCAGCCTCCTGAGCAGCTAAGATTGTAAGTATGAACCATCAGCACCTCGCATGTTTTGCTTTTTTTTTTTGAGACAGTATCACTGGGTATCCCACATTGGCTTTGATCTTGGGAACATTTTGTCTCAGCCTATCCAGTGCCGGGATTACAGACATGTACCATTATTCCTGGCTTATGTTTATTTTTTACTCTGCATATATATTAGATATTCAGCAGTGGTATATAAAGAACTACTTCATTCTTTTTAGTGGCTACATAGAGTCTAGTACCTAGATGCACCATCTTTTATTTATTCAGATCCCTGTTTTCATATTTTGGTTACTATAAATAGGCTTTATTGGAAAGGAGGAGCAGGAGAATAAATATGCATTTATGCATTTCTTTGGAGTAGATGCCTAGAAAAGAAAATGCCATATTAAAAGTATGCCAGTTAATAGAGTAGTGCACAAGAATGCTGCTTTCCTCACATTTTTACCAATGCAAAGTGTTCTGTTTATCAGATTTGATTTCTCATAAATGGAAAAGGGCCAATTAGCTATTAATTTAATTTGCACTATTTTTGTTAGTGAAGTATGCCATTTTTATTTGCCATAATATTCTGTAATCGTTTTTATTCCATAACTTTCATATTCCTGTTTTTTATTTTTCACTTGCTTTGTCATTTTCATGTTAAATTTAAGATTACATTATTTCTAGTTTAAGCTTTGCCCTTTCTAGACAAAATTGGAGATGGCGTGTGTGTGTGTGTGTGTGTGTGTGTGTGTGTGTGTGTGTGTGTGTGTTCGGATGTGCGTGGACACATGTACCAGTCCTAGGGCTTGAACTCAGGGCTGGGACACTGTGCCTGCACTTGTTTACTCAAACCTAGCATTGTACCACTTGTGCCACAGCTCCATTTTTGGTTTTTTGGTTAATTGGAGATTGGAGTCTCACAGACTTCCTTGCCTGGGCTGGTTTCAAACTGTGATCCTCAAATCTCAGCCTCTTGAGTAGCCAGGAATACAGGCAAAAGCCATTAGCACCCAATAGAGATGGCTTTCTTAAAAAATAGAACTTTATATTAGTACAAGTTGTGTTAAAAGTCAAGATGTCAGGATGTCAAAAAGTCAAAAATTGGGCTGGGGTTATGGCCTAGTGGCAAGAGAGCTTGCCTCCCATACATGAAGCCTTGGGTTCGATTCCCCAGCACCACATATACAGAAAACGGCCAGAAGGGGCGCTGTGGCTCAAGCGGCAGAGTGCTAGCCTTGAGCAAAAAGAAAGCCAGGGACAGTGCTCAGTCCCTGAGTCCAAGGCCCAGGACTGGCCAAAAAAAAAAAAAAAGTCAAAAGTTAAGATGTATATGCAAAGCGCCTTATTTTTTGTAGATACTTACAACAAATAACACTAATAATGCAGTAATCTCAAGTTGGTGATATTTATCAAAAGGGTTTTTTATCATGCCTTTGTTCTTATCAAAGGTTTTTGGGTTTTTTTGGCCAGTCCTGGGCCTTGGACTCAGGGCCTGAGCACTGTCCCTGGCTTCTTCCCGCTCAAGGCTAGCACTCTGCCACTTGAGCCACAGCGCCGCGTCTGGCCGTTTTCTGTATATGTGGTGCTGGGGAATCGAACCTAGGGCCTTGTGTATCCGAGGCAGGCACTCTTGCCACTAGGCTATATCCCCAGCCCCCTTATCAAAGGTTTTTGTAATGCTTTTTCTCTCTCACTTGAAGGTAGGAGTATTTATCGTAGTCTTCCTGTTATGAACATAATGTTTCTGAAAATACATGTACATTGTATTTACCATAATGAAGGCAAAAGTAATGTAGTTAATGTGTATAAACTTACCACTTAATTGTTTTTTTTTCTTTTTCCTTTCTTCTAGTATACCCAGAGAAACATCACCTTATTTGGCTAGTCTCCTTTTGGGTTTGCTTCAGAGAAACCAAAAAGATAGAATGGATTTTGGTAAGGTTTTTTTTTTTTTTGCCAGTACAGGGGCTTGAACTCAGGTCAGGGCCTGAGCACTGTCCCTGGCTTCTTTTTGCTCAAGGCTAGCACTCTACCATTTGAGCCACAGCGCTTTTCACTCAGAATGTACTAGGAGCCATTAGAACATTTTGAACAGAGGAAAACAGATCTGATTCATGTTTTAAGAAGGATTGATGTGATTGCTTTTAAAGAATAGACTGTTGTGAGAGGGAAAAGTCAGAAGTTGAGAGACAATTAAGAGCCTATTGTTCACTTAAGAGAAGAATGTAGCCTAGATTGGGGGTAATAGCAACGGAGGTTGTAATAAGTTGTCAGGTGCTCAATCTTTCTGGAGCTAAAGGCAGCAGCATTTACTAATGAATTGTCAGTGATATGTGAAACAAGGCAAAGATTTAAGGATGACTCAAGGTTTTTTTGGCCTGAGTATCTGAAAGGGTGGAGTTATCAATTAGAGACATAGGAAAGACTGTAGCTAGATTACACTGTAGGAGCCAGAAGAAGAATTTCAATTGAACATGTTGCATTTAAGGTAACCACTAGATATCTAATTACAGACAGATGTCAAAAACATTTGAATTTCAGAGATGAGGTTTAGACTGTGCATAAATTTGGGAGATATAAACAGTGCATGATATTTATTAAACAGATTATGTCCTGGTACACCATTCAAACTCCTTTATTGATTTTTTAAATTATTTTCTAATGGTTCCTTCAATGACTCCAATGTGAATCTTACCATAATATATTTTATGTAAATACTAGTTGATTACTACATCATATAAAAACTATGTTTTCTGATATAGCCCTCTGTGATATATGTGTTGCATTTGTCACATACATTAGATTTATGTTAAACCATTGCTTTATATAAGTATGTCTTTTAAGAAGTTAAGGGGAAAATGAAAAATGTCTTTATAGAGTTGTATGTTAATCTATATGTTTACCATTTTGATGCTCTTCATTTTTTTCAAATTACTATTCCAAGATTTGAGGAGCTTGCTCCTATATAATTCCATTTCCTCCTTCCTCCTTTATGGTTTCATTGATTAATGTAGGTACTGGTCAATGACTATTTAAAGATTGCATTTTTGTTTTCATTACAGAAACATTTTTTAACCATCCTTTCCTTGAGCAAGTTCCAGTTAAAAAATGTGAGTAACTTTTTTCATTTCTTACTTGTTGTTTTTTAAGTTTATTTTATTGTCAAGGTGACATACAGAGGGGTTAGTTACATACGTAAGGTAGTGAGTACATTTCTTGTCAAACTTGTTATCTCCTCCTTCATTTTTCTCCCACCTTCCCTCCTCCCCAATTCCCTCCCCCCCTCAGTTGTACAGTTAATTTCTTCCCTTTTTTTTTTTGCCAGTCCTGGGGCTCGAACTCAGGGCCTGAGCACTATCCCTGGCTTTCAAGGCTAGCACTATACTACTTGAGCCACAGCACCACTCCTGGCCTTTTCTATAAATGTGGTGCTGAGGAATCGAACCCAGGGCTTCCTGTATATGAGGCAAGTACTCTACCAATAGGTCATATTCCTAGCCCCCGTACAGTTAATTTCTAACATATTGCCTTACAAGTATTGCTGTTTTATCGGTTCACCTTTTATCCTTTGTCCCACCATTTTAATGTTCCCGGTCCCTTTTCTAATTCAAATAAACATATATACAGTACCCAGGGTACCAAAATCAAATACAGTGACAACAGGGGCTAAACCATAGGGAATAAAAATATAAGGATGATGCTAAGTGAAATGAACTCCATGTTATGGAAGCAAGTGTTACATCATTGTTGTAATTATTTTCAACATGCCAAGTGAAACTGTACCTTTTTGTTTGTTTCTCTTGTATCCCCTTCCTGTGGTTGTACCCCCGCTATCACTGTATCTCATCTGAGTACCCTAGATACTGTATACATGTGTACTAGAACTAGGGAAGGGAAAGGGAATATCAAAATCAAGGGACAAAGGATAAAAAGACAAACGATTCCAAAAGCAATACTTACAAAACCATTTGGTGTAAACCAACTGTACAACTCATAGAGGGAGAGGGAAAGGGGAGAGGGGAGGCAAGGGAAAACAAGGGAGGAGGTAACACATCGAAAAAGAAATGTACTCACTGCCTTACATAGGAAATTGTAACCTCTCTGTACTTCACTTTGACAATAAAGAAAAAAAAAGCATAAGGAAAAAGAAATAATTTCACATAGTACATTAAAAATAACAACAATGAAAAACCACTTGTTTCCATACCTTGTAGTTCATTTCGCTATCATCTTATATAATCTTTTTTTACTTTAATGAATGCAAGCTAAATGCAAAACTAGCATGCTGTGTTTCTCAAGATAGCCTTGAACTTTCTATAGATACGTATAATTGTGTTTATTTAATAACAGTCCTGCTTTCCCGGACCATGAGAATTGAACTCAGGACCTTGTACATGCTAGGCAAGTGTTCTACCACTTGAGACTTGAGCCACACACTCCCCACTCCCATTCTTTTTGTTTTGCTTGTGTTTTGTTTTTTGTTTTTTTGCCAGTCCTGGGGCTTGAACTCAGGGCTTGAACACTGTCCCTTGTTTCCTTTTGCTCAAGGCCAGTGGTCTACCACTTGAACTACTGCGCCACTTCTGGTTTTTTCTGCTTATGTGGTGCTGAGGAATTGAACCCAGGGCTTCATGCATGCTAAGCAAGCATTCTACCACTAAGCCACATTCCCAGCCCCTATATTTTGATTTTTTTTAATTGAATCTCACTAATTTTGCCTAGGCTGGCCCAGTAGCTGAGATTATAGGTGCATACAATCATGCCTGCCTAGCAGTTCTGTTCTTTTTCTTCCATACCCATGTTGAAAAAAAAAAACTGCTTTTTTTGTTTGTTTGATTCCAGTACTGGTGCTTGAACTCAGTTGGCTTTTCCTTCATGGCTAGTACTCTACTATGTGAGCTTTCAGTTATGCCTTTTAGTTGGCTAATTGGAAATAGAGAATCTTAGAGATTTGTCTGCATGGGCTGGCTGTGAACTATGATTCTCAGATCTCAGCCTCCTGAGTAGCTAAAATTATAGGTGTGAGCCACCAGCTCCTGGCAACTGCTGCCTGTCCAGATTTTTGGTAAACACAAAGATATAGTAGTTTTGACAGGTCTTATAGTATACTACAGTATGATATAGCTCTTTGACTGTTTTTCTTTCCCAGCCTGTCCAGTACCAGTGCCCATGTATTCTGGCCCTGTCCCTGGAAGCTCCTGTGGCAGCTCTCCATCTTGTCGCTTTGCCTCTCCACCAGTAAGTTCTGGCTTTATTAAAAATAATTTCAGAGTTAGTGCTATTACACTAGTAAACAAATGAAGCTTGAAAAGATGCTGTGAGTGTTCTTTCTTATATATAGTATTTACTAATGCAGCTGAGGTTTAGGAGAAAAGAGTATTAAGAGTTGGGTCAAATTGGACTTGTCTTTGGACCTTTTTGTACTTCTTCACTTTGTAACTTCAGCACTTCTCTACTCCTATTACAGGTGGATACACAATGAGTAATTATTTTACCTGGATCCTCTGAGTGTCATGATTAGGTAGGATTTTTAGTAGTGGAGGAGCCAGATTTTACCAACTTAGATTCGTTTCCACTCAAACTTCTTCTGAAGTTCCCAAGCCATTTCTTTCACAGCTGTATTTCCTAAGTACTTTTTTCCTCCTAAGGACTTTTTTGTTTTATTTTATTATTTTGTTTTGTTAACTAACTCAAGACTTTGTGCTTTAGTATTCTACCATTTGAGCAATGTTTCTAGTCCAGCTCTGAGGACTTTTGATTACTCTGATCACTTTTTTTGACCAGAGTTTTACCTAGCACTCTCCTGTGCTTTATTAGGCTTACCCCTCCCCCAAATTATTATTGCAGCCTGTGACCTTGAGGCTTTTTTTATAGCTGAAGATAAAAGGACTTGTGTGAGTATGTTTCATATTATCCCAGAAGATGTGAATTCTTGGATTCTGCTGACAAAAAGACAAGAGAGCGCCATAAAAAGAGACAATGTGTGATTCTCCAGTTGAAGCAATTTCAAGGCTTAAGAACATGGGGCTTAGCAGTACTTACCTCCCTTCCTTGCCACATTAACAGGGATGAATACCTTCATCTCTCCCAGCTTTTTCCCCTCATATATATGAAATGACTATCGACTATAACTTACCTCTCCTTTGTAGAGCTCTTTAAGGATAAGTGAGCCTAAGCCCTAATTACTGTATCTGAGACAATATATTACTCAACAGTGGCAACTACTATTAGTATTATTTTCCTAGGAAACCTAATAGGCCATAGCCAAAGCAGCATATTCAGCTAATAGCTGAATCTTAAAACTGGCAAAAACAGAAGAAATTATTGTACTACTCTGAAAACCTAAACCAAATAGAGAAAAGCAATGCAGATACTTGGATTTTATTTCTGAATCTGAAAAATTGAAAACTGTATATTTCCTGTGTCAATCTCAAATATTTAAGAAAAAAATCAGCCATACTGGATTTGGGCTCATTGAGGAGAAATGTAGAGGATATGGATTGACATATAAAAGCTATATAGACTTTATCTGGAACCAGAAGATTGGCTCTGTGACTTGCTTTCTGGTAACTGGGGGTGGGTCCATTAACCAGAGTGTCCTCATCTGGAAAAGGATCTGGTAACCTTTGCTTTCAGGAATGTGTAGGAGAGGGTCTAGTCATAGTAAAATGATCAGTGACTTGTGACATGAATGTGGTACATGATCTAAAAAGCAAGGCTTTATAGTAGAGAAAAGAACAACTTGGAGAATCTTAATTGTGGGACAGCAAGATTAGAAGAGTCTGTGAAGTGATAGAGTAACAGAGGATGAGTAAAAGACAAACTATAAAAGTAACATTAAATGGAGAATTGAGCTGAGTACTAGTAGCTCGCACATGTAATCCTAGCTACTCAGGAGGATGAGATCTGAGGATCGTGGTTCAAAGCCAGCTCAGGCAGGAAACTTGAGACTCTTATCTCCAATGAACCACCAGAAAAACGGAAGTGACCCTGTGGCTCAAGTGGTGGAGTGCTAGCCTTGAGCTGAAGAGCTCACGCACATCACCCAGGCCCAGAGTTCAAGTCCCACAACTGTCACAAAAAAAAGAAAAAGAAAAAAGGAGGGGCTGGGTATATGGCCTAGTGGCAAGAGTGCTTGCCTTGTATACATGAAGCCTTGGGTTCTATTCCCCAGCACTACATATATAGAAAATGGCCAGAAGTGGCGCTGTGGCTCAAGTGGCAGAGTGCTAGCCTTGAGCAAAAAGAGAAGCCAGGGACAGTCAGTGCCCAGGCCCTGAGTCCAAGCCTGGCAAAAAAAAACAACAAGGAGAATTGACTTTCACTGTGAGAGTCTGTTGGAGTTTTTTGAACAGAGAGAATATTGAAAGATTAGAACAAAACAGGAACTAGACATAAACCTGTAACATACAATGCCTAATGTATGAAACTGTAACCTCTCTGTACATCAGTTTGATAATAAAAATTTGAAAAATAAATAAATAAATAAACCTGTAACATAGCATGCTTGAGTTTATGTTCTCATGAAAATATCCAGCTGTTTCTTAATTTTAGGAAAATCTTTGAAAGAGGGAAAAGACAGTTAAAACAAAAATTCAAATTGCTCTTTTAGATGTAATACTGACTGAAGATTAAGTGCTATTTAAATGATAATTCTTGATTATCTGCATGTTGATTTCATAACATTTATTGAATGTCTATTTGTATGAAGTTGTAGTTTACCAGATGAACAGATCTCTGATGTTAAGGGGCTTTTAGTTGTGTGGGCAATAGGTAGGTAAGTCAATCACCATTACAATGTGTGTGTTTGTTTATGTGTGTGTCTTTGTGTTAGTCTTTATTGCCTATGGGAACATGGACAAGGAGCATCAAAATTACACCAAATACTTAAAAGACTATTCAGAAGAAATTGATCCAAGTTTTGAAAAAAATAGCAAAATGAATGACCAAAAACAGGTATTGCAAGAAGGGGAATCTCCACACATGAAGTTATAGAAGTATGACTCACTGAAGGAACTCTCTAGGTCCTTGTGGCCCATTTACATTTAAGTTTGTCTGAAAAATGAAGTCTGAAGTAGATGTGACTGTAATCCTAGCACTAAGCAGGCTGAGGCTGGAGGATTATCTGTCTACCTCCAGGTGTTCAAGAATAGTCTGGGTAACATTGTGAAACCTTCATCACATACCAGCCACATATCAAGTAATCAGTAGCCATAAATAGTGGCTTCCATCTTAAATAGCTTGTCTATCATTGCAGGAGGCACAAGAACACTTCAAGAAATTCAGTCTGTAGATGTAGGTATATTGGTAATGTGGTGAGAAGAAAATAAGGCAGAGAGATAGGCAGCAGCTGCAACTTGCCAGGAGTTACTGAGCAAAGGAATTTAAACTGTATACTTATTATTTGATTTTTTTTTTGCCAGTCCTGGGGCTTGAAATCAGGGTCTGAGCACTGTCCATGGCTGCTTTTTGCTTAAGGCTAGCACTCTACCATTTGAGCCACAGCGCTACTTCTGGCTTTTTCTATATATGTGGTGTTGAGGAATCGAACCTAGGGCTTCATGTATACAAGGCAAGCATTCTTGCCACTAGGCCATATTCCCAGCCCCATTGAATAATTTTTTTTTTTTTTTGGCCAGTCGTGGGCCTTGGACTCAGGGCCTGAGCACTGCCCCTGGCTTCTTCCCGCTCAAGGCTAGCACTCTGCCACTTGAGCCACAGCACCGCTTCTGGCCGTTTTCTGTATATGTGGTGCTGGGGAATCGAACCTAGGGCCTCGTGTATCCGAGGCAGGCACTCTTGCCACTAGGCTATATCCCCAGCCCCTCATTGAATAATTTTTAAATAGAGAAGTTTAGCTAGAATTTTCCAAAACAGGATATAGGAGTAGCTACACAGGGTGAGAGGTCTCTACTTGAGAAATTCTTTCTTCTACCCCTGAAACTGTGAAGGCTATGATAATTATTATCATCATTATAATTTTGAGAATGAGGGCCTGAATTTGAGACCAAGTAGAAAAGGATATGAGAAGGGGGATAGCCAGCAGAGTAAAGAGTTTGGAGATCCTAGAGATTTTTTAACTTGGGACTTAAGGAGAAAGGAACCTGGAGAAAGGAGCCTAGCTGGTAACTGATAAAGTTTCTCATGCAGGAACATGGGAGCAATGCTTTGGAGTATTCAGATGAAGAGATATTGTGTATAGGTATAGAGGTATTGTCTAGGTCAGTGAACACTGGTGTCTAAAACTCACCAGAGGGCTGGGGATATGGCCTAGTGGCAAGAGTGCTTGCCTCGTATACATGAGGCCCTAGGTTCAATTCCCCAGCACCACATATATAGAAAATGGCCAGAAGTGGCGCTGTGGCTCAAGTGGCAGAGTGCTAGCCTTGAGCAAGAAGAAGCCAGGGACAGTGCTCAGGCCCTGAGTCTAAGCCCCAGGACTGGCCAAAAAAAAAAAAAAAAAAAAAAACTCATCAGAGAGAACCTATGCAGGAGAGAATAATTTCTTCCTATAAATGAATAGTTGAAGGTAGAGTGGAAAGCAGTCACTAGAATAAATATACAAAGAGAGAAGTAGAGGGCTCAGGATAGCTCCATTTTTGTTCCAGTGCTGGGGCTTGAACTCCGAGCCTGATGTTCTTCCTTACCTCTTTTACTGAAGGCTGGTGTTCTACCACTTGAGCCACAGCTCCACTTCTGGCTTTTTGCTGGTTAATTGGAGATAAAAGTCTCAGATTTGGCTGAGATTACACACATGAAGCCCAGGTACCCAGCTCCTTTTACATTTTTTAAGAGGCAAATGAGATCATGTAGCTTAAGTGGGGGAGTGCCTGCTTAGGAAACACAAAGCCCTAAGTTCAAACAAACAAAAAAGGCAGATGAGAAGAGAAAAAGGTACCCACAAAAGATATTATACGAACTCACTTTCTCAAAAGCTTTAGGAGAGGTAGACATATAGATGTGATAAATGGTATGATATAGAAGCATTTATGCAAACATTTTTAAACTGTGTTTTCCTAAAAGAAAAAATTTCCAAACATTTCTTTTTGAAATTGTAGATTGAACTTTATGCCCACTTTCATGGGGAAAAAAGATTCCTTTGTCTTTGGCTGTTCTGACTAGCATTTGATTATGAGGTACATTTTAATTTTTTGTTGTCAATTTTAGTCCCTTCCAGATATGCAGCATATTCAGGAAGAAAATTTATCCTCCCCACCATTGGGTCCTCCCAACTATCTACAAGTATCCAAAGATTCTGCCAGTACTAGTAGCAAGAACTCTTCTTGTGACACGGATGACTTTGTTTTGGTTCCACACAACATCTCTTCAGACCACTCATGTGAGAATCTTTTCTACTTGTACACATTATATTTCATAATTTACCAAATTAGCATTTTAAAGACCTTTATATCACACTTGTATAGAGCACCTTTTCAAATGAGTATTTTTTAATGGTTCGAATTCTCAGAATTGCCTTTTTTCTACTTAGTCATCTTCTGTAAGACAATAATTTTGTATTCTGAAGGTGCATAAAAACTGTATAAGAAATTATCACAAATTATGTTTACATTTGAACAGAAGATATAGAAAAGTTGGGGCTGGGAATATGGCCTAGTGGCAAGAGTGCTTGCCTCCTATACATGAAGCCCTAGGTTCGATTCCCCAGCACCACATATGTAGAAAATGGCCAGAAGTGGCACTGTGGCTCAAGTGGCAGAGTGCTAGCCTTGAGCAAAAAGAAGCCAGGGACAGTGCTCAGGCCCTGAGTCCAAGGCCCAGGACTTGCCAAAAAAAAAAAAAGAAAAAGAAAAGCAAGCAGACTGAATAAAATTAAGGAAACACAGTAAAGAACTGGTATTGAAAAACCTAAGAGGAGTTGAGTGCCAGTGACTCATGCCTGTAATCCTAACTACTCGAGAGGCTAAGATCTGAGGCTTGTGGTTCAAAGACAGCCCAGACAGGAAAGTTCATGAGACTCTTACCGCCAATAAACTACTTAGAAAAAGCCAGAAGTAACGCTGTGGCTCAAGTGATAGAGAGCTAGCCTGAATATAAAGAGGCTAGGGACAGTGCCCAGGCCCTGAGCTCAAGTTCCAGGACCAGAAAAAAAAAAAAAAGAAACAAACAAAAACCTAGGAGTTTCTGGGCATCAGTGGCCCATGCCTATACTCCTAGCTACTCAGGAGGCTGAGATCTTAGAATCACAGTTCAAAGCCAGCCTGTGTAGGAAAATTTGTGAGAATCTTATCTCCAATTAACTACCAAAAAAGCCAGAAATGGAGCTATGGCTCATGTGGTAGAGTTCTACTAGCCTTGAGCACAAAAGCGTAGGGACAGTGCCCAGGCCAGACACACTATACATATGTGTATATGTATGTGTAAATATATATATAGTATATATATGTACTATATATATTTGTATAATATATTGTACATATATAGTGTATATGTTGTATATATATTTGTATAATATATTGTACATATATAGTATATATATATTGTATATATATATTATGTGTATATATGTATATATATGTATACACACACACACACACACACACACACATCTCCCAGTCTGGGTCTGGCCTCAAACCCATGATTTTCTTGCCTCTACCTCTCTAGTGCTGAAATTACAGATATGGTCTACCATACTCATTATCAGAGGAATCTTATAAACAATATGGGTCTCATTTAAGAAATATGTTCAGGAACAAATTCAGGAATGAGCTCTATAAATATATAGAAAGAATTTTTGTAGATTAGGTGGGCGGTTCATGATTGTTATCTTAGCTATTTGGGAGCTGGAGTTTGGGAAGATTGATTGAAGGCCAGCCTAGGCAAAAAGTTAGTGAGACCTCCCTCATCTCAATCAAACAGCCAGACATGATAAGCAGAACCTGTGGTCCCAACCACATAGGAGACATACATAAAAGGATTGCAAGGGCTAGGAATATGGCCTAGTGGCAAGAGTGCTTGCCTCGGATACAGGAAGCCCTGGGTTCGATTCCCCAGCACCACATATATAGAAAATGGCCAGAAGTTGGCGCTATGGCTCAAGTGGCAGAGTGGCTAGCTTTGAGCAAAAAGAAGCCAGGGACAGTGCTCAGGCCCTAAGTCCAAGGCCCAGGACTGAACAAAAAAAAAAAAAAAAAGAAGAAGAATTGCAGGTCTGATTATGGGCAAAAATAAAAGACCCAGATAAGTAGTAAATGTAAAAATGGCTTCAGACATGGCTTAAGTGGTGGAGCAGTTGTCTAGCAAGCTTAGGACTCTTGAGTGTAAACTCAATTAGTATCAAATCCAAAACTGGATTTTTATAAAGGAATTAGAATCCAGGTTAATTAAATTGTTTATTTGAAATTGTACGGGGTAACAGAAAACCTATAGAAGAGATACAAAACTGTTAGCTGGGCACTATGGCTCATGCTGAGATCTGAGGATCACAGATGAAAGCCAGCCCAAGCAAAGACTCATCTCCAGTTAACCAGCAAAGAGCTAAAAGTAGAGGTACAGCTTCAATTGTAGAGTGCCAAAAAAGTTAAGAAAGATTATAAAGCTTGCTGAGTTTAAGCCCCAGTACTGGCACCAAAAACAAACCCCCAAAACAGAGAAGAAACAAAACAGAATTGGGATCAGAGAAGCTGGATAGTTGGTCACTTTAGTAATTGAGTACTATCAAAAATCGACTGCATGACTATAGTTTGCCAAATACTTCAGGGCTTCTGCCAGGTGCTGTGCTTACCCTTATTAGGGCCAGAATCCACAGACAGAACAACTTCAGGTTTTATTGTCAGGAAAGTGAAAACATTGACCACAACAAGTGTGTGCACAACTTAATACCAGTGCCATAAAAACCAGGAGTTGCCTTTAAAAATCATCCACTACAGTGGTTTTCTTTCTTAATGAAAGTTAATTTATTCAGGTGCCAGGGACTCATGTAATCCTACATACTCAGGAGGTTGAGATCTGAGGATCACAGTTAAAAGCCAGCCCAGGCAGGAAAGTCTGTGAGACTCTTATCTCCAATTAACCACCAAAAAACCAAAAGTGACACTATGGCTCAAGTGGTAGAGTGCTAGCCATGAGATGAAGAGCTCAGGGACAGCACCCAGGACCAGAGTTCAAGCCCCATGATTGATCCAAAAAAAAGTATGAAATAGTTAAAAACAACAACAATACAGCACGGTAAGAGTAGCCACCTTGTTATGTTGCTTTTATACATGATAACATTTAGCCATATTTGTTTTAAATAGAACTTTTTTTTTTGCCAGTCCTGGGGCTTGAACTCAGGACCTGAGCACTGTGCCTGGCTTCTTTTTTCTCAAGGCTAGCACTCTACCACTTTAGCCACAGAGTCACTTCTGACTTTTTCTGTATATGTGGTGCTGAGGAATTGAACCCAGAGCTTCATGTATATGAGGCAAGCACTCCATCACTAGGCCATATTCCTAGCCCTTTTAAATAGCATTTTTAAAGACATAAAAATACCTGAGGTTTCTTACCTCTTTTGGACATATATTTTTGCTGTAGATATTTTTATCCATTCAACATGTACCTATATCCATATATAACATAATATTTTTATCTTTTCACAGTTTTAAGTAAGTGATAATATAGAATGTTTACTTCTGTAGATTGATCTTTGCTTTTTATTACCTTTTTATTTGTTATGTTAACTAGATGTATATCTAATTAACATGACTAATTCATTTTAACATTTCAATTTTGTAATGAAAAGTTAAGCTCAGTTTTCCCATTTGCCTACTAATTTAAAGGTTTGTTTGTCTCTTTGTTTTGGTGGTACTGGTATTTGAACTTGGGACCTTATGCTTCCCAGGCAGGGGTTTAGGCACTATACCATTTGAGTCACTTCTTACTGATTTATACTGGATTATTTCTGCCTTTTTTTCCCTGGTGTGTTAGGTATGGATTTGGGTATGGATGCAACTGTACATGCATGTACACATCAGTCCTGGTGCTTGAACTTGTGCCACAACTCTACTTCTGGCTTTTTGGGTACTTAATTAGAGTTAGGAATCTCACAGGTTTCTTCCCCAGACTGGCTTCAGACCATAATCCTCAGATCTAAGCTAGGATTACAGGCATAAGCTACCAGCACCCAACTAGTTCTGCCTTTTAAACAAAGTTAAAATGTAATAGGCATCCTTGTATACATATATTAGAATCTCTTCTAAATGAATACCTTAGAGAGGTATGGCTTCACCTTTATAGGTAAGTGGCTCTCATCTGTAATCCTGGGTATTTAGGAGGCAGAGATGTGGAGGTTCAAGTTTGAGGCCAGTCCCAGCCAAAAGCTTAGCAGATCGCACCTCAACAAATTAAAAAAGAAGCTGGGCAGACAGGTGTAGTACATCTTTCATCCCAGCTACATGGGAAGCATAAATGGGAGTATCATGGTTTATACTAGCCAAGGCACATCTGCAAGACCCTGTTTGAAACTAATGCAAAAAGGAGATGGGCAATGGTAGCACATGTCTATAATCCTAGCTACCATGAGGCTGAGACTTGGAGGATTCTAGTTTTAAGCCAGCCTGGGCAAAAAGTCCTTGAGACTCTATCTCCAGTTAATCAGAAAAAAAAAAAAAAAAGCTGAACAGGAGCAGTGATTCAAATGATAAAACACCAGCTATGTACAAAAAACAGAGTGAGAGGGGAAGGCCCTGAATTCAAGCCCTAGTACTGACACCAAAAAAGAAAAGAATGAAAAGGAAAGGAGAAGAGAGGAAAGAAAAGAAAGGATAAGAGATAAACTGCAAAAAGGGCTAGGAGTATAGCTGAAGTGGTATACGCCTATAAACCCTAGAGTTTTACCACCCCCCAGCACTGTCCCACAGAGTTGTACCAGTAGTCTTTGTCATGTTGTTCCCCCCGTAATATAGTGGCATTGTATTTCCTTCCTAAGATTCTTTTTCATATTTAACTTTCCTTGGAAGGGTTTTTTTTTTTTCCTGCTTTTGGGATTGAACCAAGGACCTTGACTTTGTTCATGCTAGGCAAGCACTCTGCCACTTGAACTATGCCTCTACGTCTTTTGTTTGTTTTCTTGTTTGATTTTACTTTAGCACTGCTGGACTTTTAAAAACTCAGGTCCTTGGCAACTGCTAGGCAGGTACTTTACCATTTAAACCATACACTCACCCTCTTCCTTTTAGATTTTTAGTTTGGGGGTGTTTCTGATAGTACTGTGGGGTTTTGTTTTTCCCCTTTTGTCAAGTGGTAGTTTCCAAATGAATATTTAACACCTCCTGCATAGCCTGGCTATATGTTTTCTTTCCTTTTTTTCCTTTCTTTTCTCCCATGGCCTCATGTTTGCTAAGCAAGTGCTCTACTGTTAAACCACACCTTCCTATCATCCTTTTCCAGTTATTAGAAATTTGTTATTGTGAAATATGTGCATATGATGTTTAAAAAATCTAAACTGACTGGGTATCGATGGCTCACACCCATAATCCTAACTACACTAGAGGTTAAGATCTGAAGATTGGGATTCGAAGCCAACCCAGGCAGGAAAGTCTGTGAGACTTTTATCTCTAGTTAACTGCCAAAAAAAGAAAGAAAGAAAAAAGCTGAAATTGGAGCTGTGGCTCAAGTGGTAGAACGCTAGCCTTGAGCAAAAAGAAGCTTAGAGACAGTGCTTAGGCCCTGAGTTCAAACCCCAGGATTGGCCAAAAACAAACAAACAAAAACACAGCTGGACACTGGTGGTTCTAAACCTGTAATCCTAGCTACTGTGGTGCTATCTCAGGTCCTGAGATAGGTACCTGAAGTCTGAGGATTGCAGTTGAAAGCCAACCCTGGCAGGAAAGTCTGTGAAGACTCTTATCTCCTATAAACTACTCAAAAAAGTCAGAAGTGGGGGCTGGGAATATGGCCTAGTGGCAAGAGTGCTTGCCTCATATACATGAAGCCCTGGGTTCAATTCCCCAGCACCACATATATAGAAAATGGCCAGAAGTGGCGCTGTGGCTCAAGTGGCAGAGTGCTAGCTTTGAGCAAAAAGAAGCCAGGGACAGTGCTCAGGCCCTGAGTCCAAGGCCCAGGACTGACAAAAAAAAAAAAAAAAAAAAAAAAAGTCAGAAGTGGTGCTGTGCCTCAAGTGGTAGAGTGCTCACCTGGAGCAAAAAAAGCTCAGAAAAGGCTGGGGATATGGCCTAGTGGCAAGAGAGCTTGCCTCCAATACATGAAGCCTTAGGTTCGATTCCACAGCACCACGTATACAGAAAACGGCCAGAAGGGGCGCTGTGGCTCAAGTGGCAGAGTGCTAGCCTTGAGCAAAAAGAAGCCAGGGACAGTGCTCAGGCCCTGAGTCCAAGGCCCAGGACTGGCAAAAAAAAAAAAAAAAAGCTCAGAGATAGTACCCGGACCCAGAATTCAAGCCCTAGGACCAGCAAACACACACGCGCGCGCACAACCTACTCTGGAGGCTGAGATACTATGATCCCTGTCTTAAGCCCAGGCAGAAAAGTCTATGAAAAAAGTCAGAAGTGAAGATGTGACTTATCAAGTGGACTAGCGCCAGCTGTGAACATAAAAATTCAAGGAGAGTACCCTAGCCCTGAGTTCAAACTCCAGCACCAGTACACACACTTTAAAAAGTGTTTAAAATGTCTGTAAATAGGTAATATTGATAGTAAGCATCTATATGATGTGATATGACAGGGACATTTCCTCGGACCATTTCTTCTCTGGAGGGCTATCTATATATCTCAAAGATTATCCAGTCTTCTACCTAAGGAGTATAAATGTTATACTACTTGGAGATATAAAATATGCTAATGTATTTTGGCAGCCTCAATAGTCAATGTGAAAACAGTTTTTTCTGGTCAATCTTTTTGAGCTATAGTTCCCTTGCCTTTATTTCTTTATGTATTCCAGAATCCAGAAATCAATTGTCAAGTATAAACATCCAGTGTTTGGCTATAGGAGATGGGCATGGTCTATCTGCATGGAGTTAGAAAAAAGAATATGAAATTTTGTTTTGTTTTGTTTTTTTTAAGGCAAAATCCTACTGTATAGCCCAAGCTGTCCGTGAACTCATTTTATAGCCCAGGCTGGCTCATGATCCTTCTGTCTCCACCTTCTGATTGCTGAGCTATTATACTTTTAAAATATATTGATTGTGAATACTTAAGACATACAACATGTTATATGAGGCCTACTTAGTAAAATGGTTACTATAATGAAACTGTCATTTCTTTTTAAAAAGTTTATTGTTATCTTTAAGCAGTTGTACAAAGGAGCTGTGTGTGAATTCTTGACTGTATTCTCTCCCCTTCTCTTCATCGGACAGACTTAAATTTCTACCCTCTCATTGTGCTATTCCCTGTGATATGAGCAGCTATCATCTCATTTAGCAAAAATTCTGAAAACAATACACTGTTGTTTACTGTATTACAACTTCTTCAGAATAGACTTTCTAGTAGTCCTACTTTTCAAGATTACTTTGAAAGGTACCTAGTACTGCTAATTGTTTAAAACATTTTGGAGTTCTGACATAAAATTAGTTTACTCCTGGGTTAAAATTTCTCTTTTTGGGTTGAATATATTTTTTGTGAAAGAACCTAATCTTTTTTGAGGAAGGATCTCACTGTAGGCTGGCCTGGAATTCAATATCAGTATCCTGCCTCAGCCTTCTGAGTGCTAGGATTACAGATGTATTACCAGTCCTGGCTTTCAGATTTTTGGGGCAATGAGTTTTTCTGGTGTTTTTTTTTTTAATTAGCTTACATTAGATATATGGGAGGAGGAGGGATTTTTATTGTTATATTTCCACACACTTGCAAAATATTCCAATCCATCTCACTCTTATCACACTTCCCCCTTTTCACTTCCCAAAACAATATCAACTTTTCTTTGTTCTATTTTCATAGTTACAAATAATCTATTTTGACCACATTCAATCTCCTTCATCCTCCATGTTAGTCCTGCTAGAACCTATTTCTCCCTGTTTCTCTTTCCCTAATCCTCGTCCCCATATTGATCAACTGTTTTCATTAAAGTTCTTTTTGCTGTTTTCATATTTGCAATGTATTACAAAATTACTCACCTGCTATCTTTCTTTTTATATTCTTTTTTTCCCTTGTCCTGGAGCTTGAACTCAGGGTCTGAGCACTGTCCCTGGCTTCTTTTTGCTCAAAGCTAGCACTCTACCACAGCACCACTTCTGGCTTTTTCTATATATGTGGTGCTGAGGAATTGAACCTTAGGGCTTTTCATGTATATGAGGCAAGCACTCTACCATTAGGCCACATTTCCAGCCCTTATATTCTTTTGGTCTGAGTTTAAGCTCTCTTCTTTCCTTTTGCTTTCTGAACAATTTAGCTGTTCAAAATAACTATGATATTAAAATAATAATATGAATATTACTTAAAATACTAAAAGCTACTTAAAATCTTTTTGTGAATTTTTGTGTCTTTAGGATAATCAGTTACAGAAATGCAAATTATTGAGTTTTAAAGTCTCTTCAAGTAATTTTTCTCTGGCAATTAACCTACCAAATTGACAAATGATATTAGGTTCTTTTGTTTCTATTTGTTTTTATTTCTAGGGATTTTTTTCTTTTTCTTTTTTTTTTTTTGTTTGTACTGGTCCTAGGGCTTAGATGCAGTTCCTGAGGTTTTTATTTTTAGCTCAAGGCCAGAGCTCAACCACTTGAACTGCAGTTACACTTCTGGCTTTTTGGTGGTTAATTGAAGATAAAAGTCCATGGACTTTCCTGCCCAGACTGACTTCGAACTGCAATCCTCAGTTTTCAGCCTCCTGAGTAGCTAGGATTATGGATGTGAGCCACCAGCACCTGGCTTACTTTGCTTTTGTCTTACATAATTATATATGGTTCCAAATTCAAAGCTAAAAACCAAAGTTCACTTAATGAAACCTAGTTTCTCTGCTTGCCTCCTCTTCCATTTCTTCCATTCTGCTACAGGAAATATTTCATGTTTTCAGAATAGCTTTTTGACTATTTTAAGGGAGCCCCTTGTTCCCTTACCTTAGTTTATTTTTCTCTTACTTCTTATCATTACCTGACATTATTAGTTTCTTTTACTCTTAGAACTTCAGCTTTATGTGAACAGGAATCTGAGATGAGCTAAATAAACATCCCATTTAAAATCTGTCAGAGGAATTGTGGCTTCCCATCCCCTTTTAGTATAGATGAACAACATACTTTATTTTTAAATATTATTTGGCCAACATTGCTGTTTCACATCAAATAAATGACATAGAGCAATGTGGTATATTGTGTGTAACAATGACAGAATGAGGGACCCTTGAGTTCTGAGCTGTGCTATACTCATGTACAAAATGCAGAGATAGACAAAGATGGTCTGTGGCATGTTCTGTGTCATCGACCTGTATAAAATTTGAGTGTTATGCAGGAGAATGGGGTACTTGTACATTAGACTTTCTTTATGATCAGTACTGTTATATAATATATCTGTTCTATGCAAAACTGTGATAAAAATCACAAAGCAGCCCTGGTATGATGGTCCTAGCTACTTGAGGGAAGGGGAGCCTGAGGCATGAGAATTGCTTGAGTTTGAGATCTGTGTAGACAACATAGCTAGACCCTGTCTCGACAACAAAAAAACAAGCATCATATATACAAAAAATCCTATAAATCTAATAAAGGAAGAAAATCACAGAGCACCTGAACAAAGTGGTGTTAGGGATGTAACACTGAAAAAAAATGTCAGTATCCTGTGAAAAGGAACTTGATAAAAATAACAGTGTAGTATTTGCTCATGCTAAGTGGGGAACATGGAAGCGAATGTAGCACTTTACCTCAATAAGAACCCCAGGTTTGCTTAGGGTGGGCAATGGGAGTCTCCACTGGGTATGATTTTCTGTGTTCCCCTATTTCTAGTGGCTAAAATTAAAACATCAGTACATGGTAATCTCATATTGTACTCATTGTTTCCTATCATGCTGGGACAAAAGCATGTGGTTAACAGAACAGATTGCATTTTTCTCTTTCTCCTTAGATGATATGCCAATGGGAACTGCTGGCAGACGTGCTTCAAATGAGTTCTTGGTGTGTGGAGGGTATGTTTATGTACATTTTACTAAAAACCTAATATTTTCTTATTTTTGAGAGTATAGAACTTTTGATATATTGTTTTTAAATTCTGTTTTTAAAAGAAAAAACTGTGTAACAAGCAAGTAAAGTTTACCTTCCTAACAGATTTCAAATGTATAGTTGAGTAGTGTCAAGTATGTTCACATTGTTTTGCAATCCATCTCCAGAACATTAGCTTACAAAACCAAAATTCCCTACTTGTAATAACATCTCCCTATTTATCCCCCAGTGCCCTGTTAACCACCACTGTACTTTCTGCTTTTGTGAGTTTGAGTACTTTAGAAACCTCATATAATGAAATCATGCAGCATTATGTGTATGTGTGTATCTGGTTTGCATCCTTGTGTGTTTCCTTAAGGTTTACTCATGTTGTGGTATGTGGCAGACTTTTTTTCCTTTTTAAGGCTTAATAATATTTCATTGAGCTACATTTTGTTTATCCATTTAGATTAGTTCTACCTCTTGGCTATTGTAAATAATACTGTAAGCATGAATGTACAAATACCTATTCAAGATCCTATTTTTAGAATTGGACACAGTGGCTTACATCTGTAATCTCAGTTAATCAGGATGATCAAGGTTTAAGGTCAGTCCAGGCAAAAAATTAGCAAGACTCCATCTCAACAAATAAACTAGGTATGATGAGAGACACCTGTAATCCACCTAGGTGGGGAGCACAGGTAGGAGAATCATGGTCTGATTCAATCTAAAACATAACTCAGGTCATTAAACACCTGCCTATCAAGAGCAAGACCCTTAGTTCAAGCTCCCGATCCCACAAAGGAAACTGTGTCTATTATAGGTAAATATGTGAACAAAAAGACAATTCTGTATTACTGCAATTTGGAGGCATAAATCCAACCTTATTTTTTATGCAACATCTATAAGATGAAAGCACACAAAAACATTTATATAATGTTAATGAATATGTAATATATATAAAGATGCAGTTTGTGGCATAATAAAGTGAGAAGGGGATAATTAGACCTGTAGTAATTAATGTTTGTGATTAAAAATAAAGATGTGCTTGAAGTTTCAGGTAGTATGTCAATTTCTTTCCCAGGTTTAGAGTTTTCTATTATTTCCTCAAATGCACATTCTGCCTCTTTTCTTCTCCTTCTGATTCCCTTGTAATACATTAATTAGTTTGGTTGTTGCCATACATCACTTCTGCTTTCTTTATTTTTTTCATTCTGTTTTTGGAGGTCATGCTGAGGATCAAAGTGGGTATCAATCTATCTCTTGCACTCTCATTCCTCATTCTTTATTTTTGCTGTCCTAGACATGATTTCAAATGATCTAGCTTGAAGTTTGCTGTAATTTTTCTGCTTGATCAAATCTGTTGTTGAATATTTCTAGTCATTTTTTCATATCACTATATCTGTCAACATTTCAATTTGGTCCTTTTTCATGGTTTCTGACTCTTTGTTGATTTTCTCATTTTGTTTCATGCAGCATTTTCCTGATTTTACTAGTTGTCTGTCTGTGTTCTCCTTTAGTTCTTGGTTGGTGGTGTTTTTGTTTTTTTTCCAGTCCTGGGGCTCGAACTCAGGGCCTGAGCACTGTCCCTGGCTTCGATTTGCTCAAGGCTAGCTAGCACTCTACCACTTGATCCACAGCACCATTTCTGGCTTTTTCTATATATATGGTGCTGATGCTCTACCACTTGAACCACAGCTTCACTTCCAGCTCTTTTGGTAGTTAATTGGAGATTGAGTCTCATGGATTTTCCTGCTTGAGATGGCTTCAAACTATCCTTAGATCTCAGCCTCCTGAGTAGCTATGATTATAGGCATGAGTCACCAGCACCCTGCTGCATTGCTTATTTTTTTAATCATATTTCTTCTTACATGTACCAAAATCTCATATTCAATAAGTTCTGAGTTGCAAAAGAAGATTTACTATTTGCACCTGTCTGTAAGGCTTTGTTACAAATTAAACAAAGAAGCATGCAATTGCTCTGTATTGGTTATTTTTAAGGTAGGCTCTTTTTTTATGCCTAGGTCAGCCTAGGCTGTGATCCTTCTTATGTGTGCTTCCTGGTATCACTGGGGTTGACAGTCAAGTACCACTACACCCAGCCATTGGTTGAGATGGAATCTTACCAGACTGTCCTTAAACTACAACTTCCCAGTCTCTCCCTCCCAAGTAGTTAGAAATACAGGCTTGAGACACTGTGCCCAATTTGTTTTGTTTTTGAGATAGGGTCTCACTAACTGCCTCCACTTCCCAGGAATAGTTGTCTTTTATTCTTTTGTTGTTTGTTTGTTTTGCCAGTCCTAGGGCTTGAACTCAGGGCCTGAGCACTGTCCCTGGCTTCTTTTTGCTCGACTAGCACTCTGCCGCTTGAGCCACAGCGCTGGCTTTTTCTGTGTATGTGGTACTGAGGAATCAAACCCAGGGCTTCATGCATGCTAGGCAAGCATTCTACCACTAGGCCACATTCCCAGCCAGTAGTTGTCTTTTAATAAGTGTACCACAGGGCCTGGGAATATGGCCTAGTGGCAAGAGTGCTTGCCCTCCTATACATGAAGCCCTGGGTTTGATTCCTCAGCACCACATACATTCTTTTTTGTTGTTGTTTGTTTTTTTGTTTTGTTTTGTTTTTGTTGCCAGTCCTGGGGCTTGAACTCAGGGCCTGAGCACTGTCCCTGGCTTCTTTTTGCTCAAGGCTAGCACTTGGCGACTTCAGCCACAGCGCCACTTCTGGCTGTTTTCTGTATATGCTCAGCACCACATATATAGAAAATGGCCAGAAGTGGCGCTGTGGCTCAAGTGGTAAAGCACTAGCCTTGAGCAAAAAGAAAAGAAGCTCAGGAACAGTGCTCAGGCCCTGAGTTCAAGGCCCAGGACTGGCAAAAAAATAATAATAAGTGCACCACACCTGGTTTTATTCAGCTGTTGCCTGAGTCAGCTGCAATAACAGATAACCCCAAAATTTACAACACTTATAACAAGCACTTAGTTTACTGTTAATACTATTGGCTGCAGATCAGCTGTAGCTATTCTTCATCTATCTTCTTTCTGGCTTCCAGGATAGAAGAACAGTTTATATTTGGGGCATATGGTTCTCACAGAAAGGAGAATAAGAGTGAAAGAGCCTCCATAATGACCCTGAAAGCTTCTCCTTCAACCTACTTCCCAGGACTTGCAGGGAGTGAATGTCCTATAGAGTGTAGAAATGAGTTTCAAGAGAGGTCATGAGTACTTTAAAAATTGTATTATAAAAAGATTATGTAAAAAATAAAGTTATTTATCAATTTTTTAAAAAAGGATTAAGCTGGGCACTGGTGGCTCATGTCTCTAATCCTAGCTACTCAAGGATGAGGCTGAGGTCTGAGGATCACAGTTCAAAGTGAACCGGGCAGGAAATTCTGTTAGACTCTCCTTATCTCCAATAAATTACTCAGGAAAGGCTGGAAGTAGCACTGTGGCTCATATGGTAGAGGGATAGCCTTGAACCAAAGAAGCCCAGGGACAGCACCCAGTCCTGAGTTCCCAGGACTGGAATAAAAAAAAAAAGATTAATACAGTCTACAACAACATAATAAGTACAGATGAAAACAGAAATACAACAGGAATGTTAAAAGTTATGCTGTATGGGAGAATAAGATGATCAACTTGGGTGATATACTACTTTCTCATGAAGCTATTAAGATTTTTGTATTTCTGCATCCCAATATCTATCATCTCCATGACAGCCCCTGAAATTTTAGTAACAATGGGTTTAATTCTTTCCCTAGAATTTCACTTTCATTGAAATTACTTTGAGGGCTGGGGATATGGCCTAGTAGCAAGAGTGCTTGCCTCATATACATGAGGCCCTGGGTTCAATTCCCCAGCACCACATATACAGAAAATGGCCAGAAGTGGTGCTGTTGCTCAAGTGGCAGAGTGCTAGTCTTGAGCAAAAAAGAAGCCAGGGACAGTGCTCAGGCCCTGAGTCCAAGCCCCAAGACTGGCCAAAAAAAAAATAATAATAATAATACTTTGAAATATTTTGATCAGTTAAAATGAATGACTTTTGTCTAGGAGTCAAAAATTTTCCTGGAAAAAAAAAACTATTCCCAGTGTTATAATAGTATTTTAGCAAAATGTGATTGAGGATACAGAATTTTGCTTCCTAGCATCATTTAGGGAAAATATATTAAGGGAACCATACATATGTGTTGTAAAATCTAATGAAACTTTTAAAACCTAAAGAGAGTATTAATATCTAAATATTTTGACCTACAGGCTCTAGTGTTACTAGGCACAAAATTTTTCTACCATTTCAAGAAAGTATTTATTAATATGAAGGGTAATTATCCACTCTTGTGTACCTCATTTCCATTATTTCTCTATATTGGTAGTAAAATGTCCTGATTTAGTACCTTCTTCTGTCTTGAGGTCTTCATTTCAAATGTGTGTAGGAACATGTACTTTTTTTTGGCATTGTTGAGTAGCTTACTCATCTTCTCATTGAATGCCAGCTAGATAATTCATGACCTTTGAGGTTGCTCATGAATACTGACAAGTAGTTATTAAATCTTGCTAAACTGCTTCTAAATAGTACTGATGCATCTTAGCACTGTGACAAAATATTTGTACAGGAAAAATACAAGAAAATATTATGAAAAAACTCCAAATTGGACCTAAGAATTCTAGAACTATGGGTTTTTGTTTATGGTAAAATTAGTTAAGCTAGATATTTCCTTATCCCTAGTGTCTTAGTAATTTTTTAGTGATGTCTCTAGGCTGAGTACCTAAAAGTTCCATTTGTCAAGTAATCCTGTCCAAACAATACTTTTTAAGGTATCTGTGTGTCTTCTTTAAAAAAATTAAAAGTGAGGGGCTGGGGATATAGCCTAGTGGCAAGAGTGCCTGCCTCGGATACACGAGGCCCTAGGTTCGATTCCCCAGCACCACATATACAGAAAAAAAAAACGGCCAGAAGCAGCGCTATGGCTCAAGTGGCAGAGTGCTAGCCTTGAGCGGGAAGAAGCCAGAGACAGTGCTCAGGCCCTGAGTCCAAGGCCCAGGACTGGCTAAAAAAAAAAAAAAAAAAAATTAAAAGTGAGATATTCCAGGGTATCCCTCGTATGAGTAGCAATGGCACCTCGAGGTCTCTTGGTACACAATTTGGGAGCCATGAAGGTAAGCAAATCTAATTTAAACTTGTTTGCTGCCTGTCTTTCTTTGAGGATATGGAAATTCAAGTATGAGGCTTATATAGTTACAGTTTTCACTTTTTATTTGCAATCCCTTTTTGTTTGCATTATCTTTGACTCCTGTTTACCTTCTTTTCCCACTGTATACTTTAAACTTTTTTCCTTCACTAGTGAGAGTATTTTCACTTAAAGAAATGTTTCTTGGGGCTGGGAATATGGCCTAGTGGCAAGAGTGCTTGCCTCCTACACATGAAGCTCTCGGTTTGATTCCCCAGCACCACATATATGGAAAACGGCCAGAAGGGGCGCTGTGGCTCAGGTGGCAGAGTGCTAGCCTTGAGCAGGAAGAAGCCAGGGATGGTGCTCAGGCCCTGAGTCCAAGGCCCAGGACTGGCCAAAAAAAAAAAAAAAAAAAAAAGAAATGTTTCTTAGGGGCTGGGAATATGGCCTAGGGGTAAAGTGCTCACTTCATACATGAAGCCCTAGGTTTGATTCCTCAGCACCACATATATAGAAAAAGCCAGAAGTGGTACTGTGGCTCAAGTGGTAGAGTGCTAGCCTTGAGAAAAAAAAAAAAAAAAGAAGCCAGGGACAGTGCTCAGGCCCTGAGTTCAAGCCCCAGGACTGGCAAAAACCAAGAAATGTTTCTTAGTAATATTCTTTCACTGTCTATGTAATATTCAGATCAGGTAAGAAATGTACGTGTGTGTGTGTGTGTGTGTGTGTGTGTGTGTGTTCTTTGTGCAGCCAGGCAACAAGTGAGCACAACCATAGAGTTAGTATATTAGAATTCCAAGACTGTGGCCCACTGTTGATGAGGGCCAACTGTGAAGCAGGTCTTGATAAATTAGGTTATATCGTTTTGTGTTTTGATTGCCTCCTTCCAGAGATACCAACTTTTTTCTTGCTGGATCTTCCACCTTTATTCCATGTCAATCCGCAAGTGTGGATGGACACATCACTTATGTCCTTCTATATTGTTGCTTTGATCTCTAGGGAATAAGCAGTTTATCTGCAGCTGACTCTCTATCACAGCTCTGTAAAACTAAGCTCACAGAGGATTAGGCTTCACTGGAACTCTTGTGAGACTAGATCCTACCCTCTTCTGTCCTTTCTGTGGGCATTACATTCATTCCAATTAAATGGCCACTGTCCTGACCATTTGTTAACCTCTGAGGATTTACTCTTGGAACCTTCCTAAAACCTAGGCTACTGAGGATCTCCTACTGTAAAAATTAATAATACATTCTACTACAATTTATTAAATGCAAATAGAAACAAATATAAAAGGAGTGTTAAATTAACAGCGAGCAAAGGAAAGGGTGACATTGGCCCAAAAGAAATGTACTCATTACTTGATGTATGTAACTGTAGCTCCCCTATAGATCACCTTTATAATAACAGTTGAAAAATAAAACTTTTAAGAATGGTCTTCATATAAAGCTAGAAAAAATGGCAGCAATTGTCTTAGCTAGCTGGAGATCTAGGAAAGATTTTCTTTTCTTTTTTAAAATATAGTTTTTTAAACTGACAAATAGTAATTTTTTACATTTGCAAGGTCCAGTATGGCATTTCAGAAAATGTATAATGATCAGATAGGGCATTTGACATATCTGCCACCTCAGAGCTATGTTATTTCTTCATAATAAGATCTTTAAAAATTGAATTAGGAGCCAGGCACTGGTGGCTCACACCTGTAATCCTAGCTACTCAGGAGGCTGAGATCTGAAGATCATGGTTTAAAGCCAATCCTGGGCAGGAAAGTCTCGAGACTCTTCTCTCCAATTAACCACCTGAAAACTGGAAGTGACCTTGAGTGAAGAAATCTCTGGGACAGTGCTCAGGCCCACAATCAACAGCAACAATAACAACAACAAAAACAATTAGGGATTTAAAACTACTCAATTGTTGTCAACCATAATTGTTCTACAATGTCCTTCTCATCCTACTGTCCCCTGTGCTCATTAATCATCCTCCCCATACTCTTCACAGCCTATGGTAACCACTGTTCTATGTAAAGATGTATATTTACATATACATGTACTTATTTATTTATATGGACCTTGTGATTGCATCAGTGGGCACTCTCTAACCTGAGCCACATCTCCAAGCCCCAATATTCTATTGTGTACTTCTTTGAGATCAACTTTACTTACTTACTTGAGTTAAAAGTCTAGTACCTAGGGCTGGGGATATGGCCTAGTGGCAAGAGCGCTTGCCTCGTATACTTGAAGCCCTGGGTTCGATTCCCTAGCACCACATATACAGAAAATGGCCAGAAGTGGTGCTGTGACTCAAGTGGCAGAGTGTTAGCCTTGAGCAAAAAGAAGCCAGGGACAGTGCTCAGGCCCTGAGTCCAAGGCCCAGGACTGGCAAAAAAAAAAAAAAAAAAAAAGTCTAGTACCTAGAGAAGTAGGCAAGCACTCTATACCACTTGAGCTACACGCCACCAGCCCTGAATCAAACTTGATTGAATTAAATGAAAACTAGAAAGTATATAGAAGCACATTAGTTAAGGATTCTACCTTGCTGTAAACAACTGGGTCCTGATAGTAGTGTCATTAAACACTAAAAGATTTCCTATCTCAGGAGAGAAGCCAAGATAATAAACACTTGTTGCCTTTGTTTCTACAGCTCAAGGAAGTTAAGTATCTCCAGTTCTCTTGGTCTTTTCTTCATGATTGCAAGGTAGCTGCTAAAGCTCCTGCAAGTATAATCATATTCTGGGCAAGAAGAAGGAAAATGAATGGAAGACTTCCATTCTCATTGGCTAAAAGAGACATATGGCTACCCATTACAAGGGAGTCTGGAATATGTTGTAATTTAACTGATCACATCACTACCATCAATAAATTTTGAATTCTGTTGGATGGACAAATACTGAAAAACAACATCTCTTCTACACATGGGACTTTTTTCCTTTCTTTTTTCTTTTTTTTTTCTTTTTGGCAGTATAGGAGTTTGAACTCAGGGCCTCAAGCTTTCTTTACCTATTTGTTTACTTGGCCGGCACTCTACCACTTGAGCTGCACTTCCAGCCAGGCATTTTGCTAGTAATGGAAATAGAAACTTACAGACTTGTCTACTTGGACTAGCTTCTGTTATTTTTTGAATGAGTAAATATGTGGTCTCTTTTTGTCTTTATAACCAGGAAAAATGTGGAATTATTAGAACTATACAACAATGAATTAAGTCACCTTTCTTAAGGTACAATATGATCCTCAATAATATTATGTTTTAGAATATGTTGTAAAGTGAACTGGAAGTCACCTAGGGACAACATACATACCACTTCTGAATTTATGAGAAGCAAGGAAAAAAAGTGATAAATTAAGAAAAACAAATACACTTGAATGTGAGCATCTTATCAGTTATATGCTTTGAGAATTGCACAATGTGTTTTCAGTCTTCCTGTAGGAAAAGTTCCTTGGAAATTCTGGATGCATTCATGACTTTTGTAAACATTCCACTCATCTTTGCTCTTGAACTTCTTGTTCTTTTACCCAGCATATTTTTCTAGAAATATTTTTTCTGTCATATAGTAATGAGTAACAGAATATGGGGATAAAACAGTTATGCTAGCCTATAGATTTTTCCTGTTGTTGTAGTGGGACTGTTGGGGGGAGGGTTATTGATACAGTTTTTAATCTTGAATGTACATAGGAATGCAGGGGAATTCCTTAAATACAGGTGTGATTTTTTTGTTATTGTTGTTTTATACATATTTCAGCAGGATTATTTCTTGCTTGTATCTAGAACCAGTCATTTGGCTCTTAGAATTTATCACTAACAGTTCAGATGAAAGAAAAACGGTCATTGATATTTTTATTGTTATTATTAAGTAGTTATAAAAGGCTTATAATTTCATAAGTCAGGTTATGAGTACAATACTTACTGGACAGTGTCACCCCTTCCTTTGTTCTCCCCCATTTTCTCCCTCTCACCTCTACCCACAAGTTACATAGTTCATTTTTACATAATGTACATTAAATACAATGACTACATTTGCTATCCTTCCTCCATTCCTGTGCCCCTCTTTGACCGCCCTCAAAACAGTCCATGTTTCCATTTCATGGTATTTGTTTTGATAAATAGTACTTTAGTTGTTCAGAGGAGTTAACCTTTGGATTCTTCCCCTAAGTGTGTCATCCTTTAATCAGTTTCGGTGTATGTAAATACATTGAGCCCTGTATATGTCATGTACCTAGTTGTAGTTTAGATCTAGCTTCCACAAATGAGAACAAAACGTGCCATTTGTCTCTCTGAGCCTGGCTTACTTCACTTAACCTGATTGGTTCTAGGCCCATCCACTTCCCTGCAAATGACATATTATTCTAATAGAAGAGAGTAAAATTCCATTGTATATATGTACCACACTTTCTTTTTTCTTTCTTTTTTACAGAATATAGTTTTATTTTGTTTGGTCTTTCCTAATAACAACAAAAACTGCACAAGAACTTTGGGGAAAGCTGAATTTGGGACAAATATTCTCAACTTGATGACATTCTAGGCTAGTGAGCAACTCTGAGAGGTTAAAACTGCAGTCTTATGGTTAGTTGTATTGTTTACATTCATTTAATTTCCCCCAATTTATGCACACAACAAATAACTCCTATTTGTATACCTCTTACTCCAAATATGCTCTTGTTGCTACTCTAGCACTAAGCTTTACAGCTGAAGCAGTGTTTGTAGCATGGCAGGTAATGATTAAAACACCAAACTAGCTAGGCATGGTGTTAACCATATTTCTTGATCCACTCATCTGTTGTAGGGCATTTGGGCTGTTTCCATAACTTGGCCATTGTAAATAGTACAACAATAAATAAGAGGTACAAGTATCTTTACCGTATCCTGATTTGTAATGCTCTGGGTAGATGCCCAAGAGTGGGATTGCTGGGTCATAGAGTAGTTCTTTGTTAATTTTTTAAGGAATCTCCAAACCACCATCCAAAGTAGTAGTACTAGATTACATTCCCATTAACAGTGTAATAGGGTTCTTTTTTCCCCCCACATCCCTGCCAGCATTTGTTGCTATTCAAATTGTCAATGCTGGTCAATCTTACTGGGGTAAAATGGAATCTCAAAGTTGTTTTATTTGTATTTCCTTTATGGCCAGGAATGTTGAACATTTCCTCATGTCTTACACATATTTCTTTCCTTTTTCAATAAATGATGACAGGCAGTGTCAGCCTACTGTGTCATCTCACAGTGAAACAGCCCCAATTCCAGTTCCTACTCAAATAAGGAATTACCAGCGCATCGAGCAGAATCTCACATCTACTTCCAGCTCTGGCACAAATCCACATGGTTCTCCAAGGTAAGTTAATGTCTTCATTTTTTTCTTAATATTTTTTATTATTAATGATGTTACTTAAAATATACACATATGTATAATTATCATATAATATAAACAATAATATATTACAGGTAATTATTATATATAAAGCATAATTACTTTTTTTGTTGTTTTTTTGGTCAGTCATGGGGCTTAAACTTGGGGTCTGGGTGCTGTCCCTGAGCTCTTTTGCTCAAGGCCAGCACTCTACCACTTTGAGTCACAGCACCACTTCTGATTTTCTGGTGGTTAATTGGAGATAAGCGTCTTGCTCACTTTCCTGTCTGGGCTGACTTTGAACCATGTTCCTTAGATCTCAGCCTCCTGAGTAGCTAGGATTACAGATGTGAACCACCAGCACCTGGCTATAAAGAATTAATAAACTGAGAGCTGATGGCTCATGACTATAATCCTAGCTACACAGGAGTTTGAGATCTGAGAATTTCAATTTGAAGTCAACCTGTGCGGGAAAGTCTGTGAGATTTTCATCTCCAATTAACTATCAGAAAAAAGCCAGAAATGTAGCTGTGGCTCAAATGGTAAAGCACTAGCTTTGAACAAAAATAAAAATAAAGCTCAAGGACAGCACACAGGCCCTGAGTTCAAGCCCCAGGACTGGCAAAAAATAAAAGGGTGATATACAAAAGAGGGCTAGAATAAGTAGTGGTAGCTTACATTGTAGATTACTTCTTAGAAAGTACACACTGCCCTACTATGTAACTGTACCCTTTTTGCACAACACTTTGTCAAAAAATTTGTGCTCAATTAATAAACAGATAAAAAAAAGAAAGCATCAGACCTTTAGTTTAAACACTAAAACTTCCAATCAAAAAAGAAAGCTGGTTTCTGATGTTTCCATCTGTGTTCTAGATACTCAGGAAGCTGAGAACTAAAGTTCATGGTTTGAAGCCACCCTAGAGAGAAAAGTTTGTCAGTTAGCCAACAAAATATTGGACTAGAGGTGAGGTTCCAATGATAAAGCACCAGCTTTTAGTGGAAAAAGCCAAGCAAGAGCTTAGGGCCCTAAGTTTAGGCTCCAGTTCCTAAGTAAACACTAAAACACAAGTAAACACTAAACACAGGTAAAATAAAAATATATATTCACTGGTGACAGATTTCATTTCATTTCTGGAAAACAAAGAGGGTGGAGGAAGGATTCTTGGTTTCGCATGGCAAATGTTAAATGTATGTGTGTGATCAGGGATTATGGCAAAATGAGAACTAATTATTCTTCACAGCAACTCCAAAGAGACATAAGTCTCAAGAGAACCCAAGAAAAGTGAAGGGAGAAAATAGCACTTTAATATCTGGTTACATGTTCTACATGTATACTATATTCATATTCTTTATATAGTCTTTGCATAGGAGATCGAATGTACACAAAGTTATTAGCTGTAAAAAAAAAAAAAAAGAATGAGAAAGGGAAGGGGGGTGACATTGTCCAAAAAGAAATGTACTCTTTACCTGACTTAAGTAACTATATCTGTGTACAGTACCTTTCTAATAGCAATTTTTTTAAGTGTAAAGAATGAGATAAATCAAAATGCCCACCAGTAAGGGACTAATGTAATCCATCTTTTACTCCAAAAGAGTGAAGAAGCTCTCTTACATACAGGGTCAGTTAAGTTTCTAGGTATAGTATGAAATGTAAAAAGTGGAATGATTAATGGTTATATCCAGCAGTGGTTCTCAAAAGTGAATTTCTACCTAGGGCCTGTGAGGTCATTCTCTTTTCATAATTACCTATGATGTTGTTTACTCTCTGTACTGCATTAATATATGATGATGCAAAAAGTGGAGATGAATAAAATAGCTGGTACTTTGGCATGAATCAAAGTGGTGGCACCAACTGAACAGTTAGTCTGTGTTCTTCACCAATGTTTTTTTCAGTACAAGCAATGTCCTTAACAAGGTATCAAATATTTCTTGTTGAAAAACATACCCTTGAATAGAATGAACTCATGACACAGTTTTGTTGCATCATAGAGCAGTCGTCTTGGGAAAAGCATTGTAGAATTGTTTAAGTTGAAAGCTTAACTAGCCTTTATATGTATGTATGTCTGTCTGGTCTGTATATATGTATGTGTACCTTTTTGTTTTGTTTTGTTTTGCCAGTCCTGGGCCTTGGACTCAGGGCCTGAGCACTGTCCCAGGGCTTCATGTATATGAGGCAAGCACTCTTGCCACTAGGCCATATTCCCAGCCCATGTGTACCTTTCTTATTGTAAAGAATGATGGACAAGGGCTGGGGATATGGCCTAGTGGCAAGAGTGCTTGCCTCCTATACATGAGGCCCTGGGTTCAATTCCCCAGCACCATGTATACAGAAAATGGCCAGAAGTGGTGCTGTGGCTCAAGTGGCAGAGTGCTAGCCTTGAGCAAAAAGAAGCCAGGGACAGTGCTCAGGCCCTGAGTCCAAGTCCCAGGACTTGCCAAAAAAAAAAAGAATGATGGACAAATTACAATATGATTGTCTAGCAACCATTCTTTTTTGCCAGTCCTGGGGCTTGAACTCAGGACCTGAGCACTATCTCTGAACTTCTTTTGTTCAGGGATCACACTCTGCCACTTGAGGCACAGCACCACTCCAGCTTTTTCTGCTTATGTGGTACTGAGGAATTGGACCCAGGGCTTCATGCATGCTAGGCAAGCACTCTACCATTAAGCCATATTCACAACCCATAGGTAGGAAAATTTTAAGAGTACCAGGGGCACCCAAATAGAAGAGAGACTTGACAAATGGAATTACTTCAAAATAAAAAGTTCCTGCACAACAAAGGTTATAGTTACTAAACTAGAAAGACTACCGACAGACAAGAAGAAAACTTTCACCAGCAATATATCCAAAATGTAAAAGGAGCTCTAAAAACTAACACGGCCACCACCCCGTCTAATAAACCAATCAATACATGGGCAAAGGAACTTAAAAGAGACTTCTCAGAAGAAACAAGAATGGTAAATAGACACATCTCTGGCCATAAAGGAAATGCCAATCAAAACAATTTTGAGGTTTCATTTTGCCCCAGTTAAGACGGGCCACCATCAAGAATTCAAACAACCACAAATGCTGGCGGGAATGTGGGGAAAAAACCCTATTGCTCTATTGGTAGAAATGTAAACTAGTACAACCACTCTGGAAGGAGGTTTGGAGGTTCTTCAAAAAACTAAACATAAAACTAAACTTATGACCCAACCGTATCATTACAAGTAAGGATGTAGTAAAGACACTTGAACATCCATGTTCACTGCTGTACTCTTCATAATAGCCAAGTTATAGAAACAGCCCAGATGCCCTACAACATAGGAGTGGATTAATAAAATGTGTAATAAAGCAGTGGGATTTTATTCATCTATTAGAATGAATAAGATTATGTCACTTGCAGGGAAATAGATGGACCTAGAACAAATGTTGCTAAGTGAGATAATCCAAGGTTGGAGTGACAAATGGTGTTGGGGTCTCTGGGACCCCTTTTCCGCTTATCTCCCGGGGGGGAAATGCCTGAATCCCAAACTATGAAAGAGCACTCGGCTTTGTCTTCCTCCCGCAGAAGGCAAAGCGTGCTCTTGTGGATCGTGTTTAGCCGAGAAGAGAGTTGCCGAAAACCTCCCCCCCACCGTCCCCTCTCACGTGTCAGAGGTGGGCACAGAAAGGAAGGCTCCAGGGAGACAGTCTGAGGGGTTTGAACTGGTCTTGCCGGCCCAGGGGGCAGGCAGAAGAATTTATTACAGTGACAAAGGTAGAAGGGGAGGGACTTGCGGTGACTAGCCAGTTGGCTGAACTGGGCTGCCCATCAGGTGATGTCATGAAACTTCCTCTGTGGGCGGGGACCACAATCCCCCAAGGGCCAGGCCTCTGCCATTAGACACGTGGCCGAACCAGCGGGGACCGCTTGCTTCTCTTCCAGTTGAGGCCGGAAGGTGGGAGGGGTTCCCTCCCACACTGCTCCAGGGCTGGGGGAAGGGCAGTGTGAATCCCCAACAAAATGGTACCTGTGTTCTCTCATATGTAGAAACTAGATCTAAAATATAACTCAGATAAATGACAGTCATATCCCATGGTGCCAGGCTATTGGTTAAAGATTCTCAAACGTGTACCCAAGCTGGCCTTGAAATGTGATCCTCCTGATCTCAGCCTCCCAACTACCTATAACCTCGATTATTTTGTTTTATAAATATATATGTATTTCATAATTTTATGTTAAATGTAATGTATTTTTAATGAATTAACATTTTTTAAATTTCTGTTTAACTTCAGATATAGTAAACACCAATAAATGTGAGGCTTATAAACAAGAACTCTAAGGTCTTAAGTAATTTTTTGTGTGTGCTAGTCCTGGGCTTAAACTCACTCTTGGCACTGTCCTTGAACTTTTTTGCTTAATGCTAGTGTTGTACACTTGAGCCTCAGCTCCACTTCAGTCATCTTTTTTCTTTTTTTCCTTTTTTTTTTTTTTTTTTTGGCATTTACTTGGAGATCAGAGACTTACAGACTTTGCTGCCTAGGCTGGCTTTGAATCACAATCCTCAGATCTCAACCCCCTGAGTAGCTAGGGTTACAGGTATGAGCCACTGGCAACCAGCTTCAGTATGTATGTGTATACATATATTTTTTTTCTAGTCCTGGGGCTTGAACTCAGTGCCTGGGCACTGTCCCTGAGCTTCTTTTCTCAAGGCTAGCACTCTACCACTCGAACCACAGCACCACTTCCAGCATTTTCTGCTTATATGGTACTGAGGAATTGAACCCAGGGCTTCGTGCATGCTAGGCAAGCACTCTACCACCTTCCCAGCCCCAGTAATTTTATTTTTTGTTGTTTTTTTAAATTGATTTATTGTCAAAGTGATGTACAGAGGGGTTACAGTTTTACACGTAAAATAATTTTATTTTTATTCAATTGTTTTAGTAAGTTTCCTTATGACCTGTTAATACGTAAGTGTAATGTACTTCAGTATTTTCCATCCTTCATTAGTCTTTCCTTGTTCTTCTCCTCCTAAAACAGCCCCACAATTACAGTATGTTTCCTTTCTATGTGTACATATTTGTTTACATATATGCGTATATTTTCATATATATGCATGTATGTGTATATAGATGTGTGTATATATGTGTATCTTTTAGGTTTAGATTCCACAT
The DNA here is from genome assembly GCF_023159225.1 of Perognathus longimembris pacificus. Lineage (NCBI taxonomy): Eukaryota > Metazoa > Chordata > Mammalia > Rodentia > Heteromyidae > Perognathus > Perognathus longimembris. The sequence continues at coordinate 13,141,841 of NC_063177.1, forward strand.
ATGAGACAGCATAAGACTATTTTTCCTTCTGTGATTTTTCTTCAGTAATTTTTGTATGTGTGTGTGTGTGTGTGTGTGTGTGCTGCTCTTGGCCTTGAACTCAGGACCTAGACACTGTCCCTGATCTCTTTTGTTCAAGGCTAGGGCTCTACCACTTGAGCCACACCTCTACTTCTGACTTTTTGGTCATCATTGAAGAGTCTTAAGGACTATTCTGCCCTCTGGCTTTCAACTTTGATCCTCAGATCACAGCCTCCTGAGTAGCTGGGAGTATGGGTATGAATGAGCCACTGGCATCCAGCTCTTGAGTAATTTTTAAGAGAAGAAAGGAGATATAAGACATAAAAGATTGAAAATAACTGGCATATATCACTTTTCATATTAAAAGATAGTGAAAATAATATGTATTCAGATTGTTCATATATGCGTTACAGGACTCTGGAAGGATACAGTAGAAAGTAAACCTAGTGGTAACCTTTTTAAGCAGGATTAAGGAAATGTTAAATAGTAGGTAGATAGAAGAGACAAACATATCACTACCATTTTAAAGTTTTTATTTTGTTCTAAACCTGGGGCTTGAACTCAGGACCTAGGTGCTATCTCTGGGCTTTTTTTTGTTGTTGTTCAAGGATAGTATTCTAACAATTGAGTCACAGCTCCATTTCCAGCTTCTTGGTGGTTAAATAGAGGTAAGAGTTTCACAGACATTTCCTCAAATCTCAGGCTCCTGAGTAGGTAGGATTACAGGCTCAAGTCAGCAGCACCCTGCTGGTGTTACATTAAAAAAAAAACCAAAAAACCTTTTAATGGCATAAGAAGTTTCAGGAAAATAAATAAGACAGACATGATAGATCTAGATCCTATTAGAAAGATAGTTAATTTTCTTTTTCTTTTCAGATCTGCAGTGGTACGAAGGTCTAACACCAGCCCCATGGGTTTCCTCCGCCTGGGGTCCTGCTCCCCAGCACCTGCAGACACAGTACAGACAGTTGGGCGAAGACTCTCTATTGGGTCTTCTAGACCTTATTCACCTTCCCCTTTGGGTAAGGAGAGTTTAAAGCAGTTACTTACAACCTTTTTTTTCACTGCAACCAATTTGACATGACACACTCTGTATAGAAAGATTGGTTTATGATGGCAATCATGTGAACCCATTGTAGGCTATGTCCTATCCCACCGACTCTTGTTTCACTCCCAAATCCCCCTTGAAAATCTCCATATAAACTTGGGAATATAATAGTGTAAATAGATCATATGTGTCAAAAGTGTCTTCTCTAAGTCTGGGTTCTAAACATAAGTCAGAAGTATTAGGCTAAAGTGCCTAAACTCTACTATCACTTGTGTGTATAAGGATTAAAATATAGTAACTGTTGAGTCCCATCTACTTGAAGCCTTCCTATGGAAATACAGCAATAGCTTTGTTACACATCTTCCCACTTCACCTACAAAGTATTTTATGGTAACAAGGAGAACTTAAAACAAAAGAAACAAAATGCTGAAACTCAGAGTACATATGAAGGAAGCTAAAGCCACATCTATGAAAAATGGCACTGAAGTGGTATCACAGGATGTGATAATATATTTACGAAATTGATATTTCCTCATTACCTGTTGAAATGGTCTCAGCTGTTTTCAGCTGAGAAATTGTCAAACAAAATATTACCCTTTCCTTACTCTAAAGGAAAGATCCAAACCTTGCAGTTAAGGAAAAGATTGCTACTTTGCCACTTTGACAATGCCCCTTCTTGTTGTAGACTTGTCTCTTGTCTATGTAAATTCTTTGAAATCTTCTCCTTGTGTCCGTTTGATTTCTCAAGGAGATGGTTGTGAAGACTTTATTATCATGCAAGAGACTGATTTGAGAAAGTATTTGTAAAAACAAAAGGGGAATGGAGAATGTTAAGAGAAGGGCTCACAGACCAAGGTACAGGTCTGACACCTGGGAAAGAGATGCATAAAGAGAAGAATTTGTGTAAGAATAGTCTCAGACTGTAGTAGTTTTCAGAAAGTTTTATCCAGACTATCCAAGTACTAGCTTGTCAAAGGAATTCTTGTACTTAACTTCAACATGGCTGAATTAGTCATTGTCTTGGAGTGACCCTGAGAGCAATTGAATACACAGACAACACAACTTAGCTGTCATTCAGCTGTGCCCTGTAGCTTCACAGCCCCAAGCACTTTGTACAAATTCTTGTACTTAAGCTTGTGTGTGTGTGTGTGCGCGCACGTGCGTGTGTGTGTGTGTGTGTGTGTGTGTGTGTGTGTGTGTGTGTGCCTATACTGAGGCTTGAATTCAGGGCTTGGGTACTGTCCCTAAGCTTTTTTGCTCAAGGCTAGTACTATAACACTTGAGCCACAGCACCAGTTCTGGCTTTTTTGTGGGTAATAGGAGATAGAGTTTCAAGGACTTTCTTGCTCAGCCTGGCTTCAAACCTCAATCTTCAGAACTCAGCCTTCTGAATAGCTAGGATTACAAATGTGAATCATAGGTGCCCAGCCAGTAAGTTACTTTTAATTTCTTCAATCTTATATGCATACTTATTATTTGCATTTATTTGTTTACATGGCCTTCTTCCCTAATGTTATTTTAAATCTGATTATGTAGCATTGTTTAATTTCATTGTGCCCTGGGTCTAACACATTGGTTTCTCAATAAATATTAGTTAATCTAAACCTTTACCAATTAAAATTTTGTAAACTATTTATTATACAGTCAGCAATTTGTGCATGTATTGCTTGTTTTCATACTTGATTTGTAGTAATTTCTTATTTTTCTACAACCTCACTTCATAGTTGGTACCATTCCAGAACAGTATAGTCAATGTTGCTGTGGGCATCCTCAGGGCCATGAATCTAGGAGTAGAAACTCCTCAGGTAGGAAAACTCAATTGCTATATTAATCATTTGAATTTTGTTAAAATTGATTTATGTTTTTCCAGTCATATCAAAATAACAGAATTAATGTAAAATATTTCCTCTCCTGCTTTAGAGTATTTTGATCTAATGTGTTTAATTTTATTTGTTTGTTTGTTTATTCTAGTACAAGGACCTGAACCTTGTCCCTTAGCATTTTCCCTCAAGGCTAGTACTCTACCACTTGAGCCATACCTCTACTTCTAGCTTTTTGATGATTAATTGGGAGATATGAGTCCCATTGACTTTTCCTGTCCAGTCTGGCTTTGAACCATTATCCTCAACTCTCAGCCTCTTGAGTAGCTAGGATTATAGGTATGAACCACCAATACCTAGCTCCTAATATGTTTTATCATATCAGTTAGCTAGTATCCTTTTAATAAGACTTCCATGAGCTGGTCTTAGGAGTTAAATAATTTAGATAAGCTTTAGTCATTGCCATAGAGAATTAATTAAGAAAATTAATTTAGAGAATGAAATTAATTACTTCGATTAACATATCTGTTGGCAAGAGCCACTGGTCAGCACTAGACAAAAAAGAAATTGCTAGGGTTGGGAAGGTGGCTTAGCCATAGAATGCTTGTCTATCATGCATGAAGCCCTGGGTTCGATTCCTCAGTACCACATACACAGAGAAAAGCTGGAAGTAGCACTGTGGCTAAAGTGGTAGCGTGCTAACCTTGTGCAAAAGCAGCTCAGGGACAGTGCCCAGGGCTCTGAATTCAATCCCCAGGACTGACAGAAAGGGGAGGGGGAGGAAGAAGGGAGAGAGAGAGAGAAGAGAGAAGAAAAAGGAAGGAAGGAATTGCTGTGTTGAGCACTGATGGCTCACCTCTGTAATCCTAGCTACTCAGGAGGCTGAGATCTGAGAATTTCAAATCAAAGCCAGCCCAAGCACGAAATTCCTTGAGACTCTTATTTTCAGTTAGCCAGCAAAGAACCAGAAGTAGAGCTGTGGCTCAAGTGGTAGAGTGCTAGCCTTGAGCAAAAAAGCTCAGGGATAAGGCCCAGACCCTGAATTCAAGCCCCAGGACCAGCACAACAAGAAAGAAAAAGAAATAGATTTTATTGTAATTTACAATAAAGGATAAATTTATTGCCTCATTATATAATAATGTATGCCTGAAAAAATACATGTAAATTACACTTTTTTGTTGGTGGTGGTGGTCCTAAGGGCTTGAACTCAGGGCCGGGGCGCTGCCCCATAGCCTCTTTGCTCAAGGCTAGCACTCTACCACTTGAGCCCAGCACCACTTCCAACCTTTTCTGAGTAGTTTAATGGAGATAAGAGTCTCAGGACTTTCTTGCCCAGGCTTACTTGGAACTGCGATCCTCATATCTCAGCCTCCAGCGTAGCCAGAATTTACAGGCATAAGCCACTGGTGCCCAGCCACTTGGGAATTTTTTGATAGTTTATTGGAGATTAGAGTCTCAGACACTTTACTGTCCAAGTTGGTTTTGAACCACGATGCTCAGCTCTCAGCCTCCTGAGTAGCTAAGATTACAGACATGAATCATCAGTACCCAGTTGTAAATTACACTATTTCAAATTTCATTGCATGGGCATGTGAGGAGCTGGTTTAAGGAATTTCATGTTACTTTGAAAATTGCAAATTTCTAAATTAGGTTTTTTCTGTTTTGTGTTTTCTTAAAAGTGAAGCTTAAGCCAGGTACTGGTGGTGGCTCACGCATGTACAGTAACCAAGCAACTCAGGAGGCCAAGATCTGATGATGACAATTCAAAGCCAGCCTGGCAGAAAGGCTGTGAGACTAATCTCCAATAAACTACTCAGAAAAAGTGGGAAGTGGTGCTATGGCTCAAATGGTAGAGCACTAGCCTTGAGCACAGAGAGGCTAAGGGACAGAGAGCAGGCTCTAAGTTCAAGCCCTAGGACCAGAGGAAAAAAAATTGAAGCTTAAATAACTTCTTTGATTATACCATTTGCCACTAATTTTACTTTATCTATCTGAATTTTTAGTGGCTCTGGGGTTTGAACACAAGATATTGCACTTACTAGGCAAATGTTCTACCATTTGAGCCAATCTTCTAAACCTTGTGATTTATTTGTTTCTGGAGTAGAACTTAGAATCTTCCTTCCTCAGCCTCCTGAGCTCTCTTGATTATTAGCATATTCCAACATTCCAAGCTTCAGAGTTTTAGAAAGACAGCGGTTAGGTCACTACAAATAATTGTATAACCTTACTATTATTGGTAATAGTTTAGCTTACAAGAAACTTCAGAGTATGTTATTAGAGCTCAATGACAGTGGACTTTCATTGGGTAACAACTTGGTTCATGTGAAGAAAGGGATATCCAACATTTGAGGGTCTTGATGTGGTATCTCTTTAAAGTCAAGAAAATCCATAGACCTGTGTGTTCTTGTAGAGTGTAAAAATACTTGAGGTTTTAAATATGTCATCAGTGAAACTGACAGAATACAAAAAAAAGATCTTTTGTGATCTTCTGTATCTTTTGTGATATTAGAGATTGAACCTAGGGCCATGCACATACTATGCAAATGCACTACACCACTCAAGCCATACCCTAAGCCCATAAATTCTCCTTATACCTTTTATTTTTTAGACAAAACTGAAACCTAGGAAAGATCTATGATCTTTATGATCTTTTTTCCTACAGTTTTATAGTTTGGGTTTTGTTTCCAACAAGTTTAAGTAGGATAATTTGAAGCATTATATAGAGGAGAACAATTATAGTCATATACTCAAGTATATATTCCTATAAAGAATAGAAATCATCCTATTTAGTATAGTACATTGTTACCTTCATTAACTTTAACTATTATTTATATAGATTTCTTAGGCCTTGAATTAATCTGACTTATTAGCTGTTGATAAAACCAGCTAATGTATCTATCATCATTACATTTTATTTCCTGAGAATAACAGTGTACTTATTGTTTTTAAGGATGCCAGAAAATTATCTCTTGCCAAGATAACAACTGTTAGAATATCTCATGAAAAATAAGATATTCCACTGAGCACTTGTGGCTCCTGCCTGTAATCATAGCAGCACAGGAGACTGAGACCTGAGGATCACAGTTTGAAGCCAGCCCAGGCAGGAAAGTCCATGAGACTCTTAGCTCCAATTAACCACCAGAAAACCAGAAGTGGAGCTGTGGCTCAGAGTGATAGAGCACTAGCCTTGAGTTTAAGCCCCATAACTCACTGACTGACTGACTAAATAAATGAATAAATAAATAAAATAAGATATTTGTTAGAATTCCTGTGTTTTAAAAATTGCCTTGGTCTGGGAATATGGCTTAGTGGTAGAGTGCTTGCCTAGTATGCATGAAGCCCTAGGTTCGATTCCTCAGCACCATATAAACAGAAAAAGCCAGAAATAGTGCTGTAGGTCAAGTGGTAGAGTACTAGCCTGAGCAAAAGAAACTCGGGGACAGTGCCCAGGCTCTGAGTCCAAGCCCCAGGACTGGCAAAACAATAAATTAAAATATAAAATAAATATTGCCTTGTTTTCTGTTTTTACCCTGCACTTCTTCACTGTGGGTTTGTACTGCATTCATTTTCTCCAGGTTCTCCAGTGCCACAGACTCAGTCACCACAGTCTCTCTTATTGGGTGCTAGACTGCAAAGCGCCCCTACCCTCACTGATATCTATCAGAACAAGCAGAAGCTCAGAAAGCAGCATTCTGACCCTGTGTGCCCATCCCATGCTGGGGCTGGGTACAGCTACTCACCTCAACCCAGTCGGCCAGGCAGCCTTGGAACCTCTCCCACCAAGCACATGGGATCCTCTCCACGGAGTTCTGATTGGTTCTTTAAAACTCCTTTACCAACAATTATTGGCTCTCCTACTAAGGTGTGCTTCTTTTTCTTTTCCTTTTTATATTTTTATTGGCATCAGGTGGCTGTACAAGGGAGTTACATTCTGACATGTCCACATATGCATGCAATATACCTTAAGTAGACTCACTCCCTACATCTCATTTTCCCTTTTTCTCCTTTTCTAAAGGAATATTTTAAAAACTTGGATGGGTTTGGGAAAGGATTCATGATAAGCAAATAGCCATAATTTTTTTCAAATGTACAAGACCTCCATCACTTATGAAAGAAGGAAGTTATTTTAAAGAGCACTTACTGTATGCCTTATACCATGTCAATACTTTATTTTGTTGAATGTTTTATTTCAATGATCGTAATCTCCAAGAAAAGCTTACTGAGGCTTAGAAAGTATAAATGAACTGCCCAATATCAAAAAAGCTGTCAATAGAAGAGCCAGTATTTAAAGCCACTTCTAATTCTAAAATGTATACTCGTTAATCAGTGAACTATAAATCTTGACAATTCTGAACCTTCTTGCATCATATTAACTAGCTTATATTTCTTTAGACCACAGCTCCTTTCAAAATCCCTAAAACGCAAGCATCTTCCAACCTATTAGCCTTGGTTACTCGTCATGGGCCTGTTGAAGGGCAGTCTAAAGATGGGAATGACCCACGTGAATGTTCCCATTGCCTGTTGGTACAAGGAAGTGAGAGGCATCGATCTGAGCAGCAGAGCAAGGCAATGTTTGGCAGGTAAAAGACTGATTGCTCCCTAACCTTAAAATGGAAACTATAACAGCAAATTAAAAATTTCTGTTATAAAAGCTACCAGACTATATAAGTTGCTAGTTTATGCCGTAAGACTAACAATATGCACTGTTCATTTAGACTGTCTAAAAACCCCAGATGCTTCCTAAAATTGTGTAGATACAGAGTTCTTCCTAACTTCTTGGCTATTCTATTTCTGTCTTTTATTTGGGTTATAGGATTGTTACCATCTGTTTGTTAGCTCTTTGACTTCTCATTAACCTGTCTCTGCTTTGCCATTATTAACATCACTGCTCTTTTTAGGTCTGTTAGTACTGGAAAGTTATCGGATCAGCAAGTGAAAGCACCTTTAGGTGGACACCTGGGCAACACAGATAGTTTAAACACAGAACGACCAATGGATATAGGTAAGAAAAGTATAGTTTCTTTGGGAACAGGTAATTTGTTAGCATATGTATAGTTTCTTACCACATTTTAATAAAGCTTAATGGCCAAAACAATACAAGTGTATTTTCTTAACAGTTCTGGAGGTTATCTCTGTTGTCTCATCTTCTCAGTACTTGTTAAATCAGAGGCTTGCTTAGGATCTTGAAGATCAGAAGCCTATGTATGAGTTGGAAGAATTTTCCAACCAAAATTGTTTATCAGTAGAATCACACTGCCCAATCTTAGCCTAAACACACATGTACTCTACAGCATTTTAAAAATAGCAACCTGAACCTTTTTTAGTTGTTCCAGGAATTGTTACATTTATAGACCACTTGTATCCAGATTAGTTTAACTCTGTTTTTAAACAGAGTGGAAGCTTAGACCCTAACTTGGGCTTGTTTAATCACATTTTCAGAGGCTAGATTGTCAGAAACGCCCGGTGATTATTATATACACTCAAATTTTGGTGTTATCTCTTTGTTCTTATTCTTGCTTTCACTGTCATTTTGTAATTGACTCTCCTGAACACCCAGGGGAGAAAATATCTGGGACAACAAAATATCTGATTGAAATGGTTTCTAATCTAAATAAAATGCTGTAGTAGTTAATAGTTCACTGTATTGTTGGCTTGCTGCATAGTTTCTAAGGAGAAGTTCAGTGTAATTCTTTTTTTGGTACTGGGACTTGAAGTCAGAGCCTTTTGTACTTAGCTTTTATAGCTGGTGCTCCACCACTTGAGCCACATCTCTACTTCCAGGTTTTTTTTTTTTTTTTTTTTTTTTTTTTTTGGCCAGTCCTGGGCCTTGGACTCAGGGCCTAAGCACTGTCCCTGGCTTCTTCCCGCTCAAGGCTAGCACTCTGCCACTTGAGCCATAGCGCCGCTTCTGGCCGTTTTCTGAATATGTGGTGCTGGGGAATCGAACCTAGGGCCTCGGGTATCCGAGGCAGGCACTCTTGCCACTAGGCTATACCCCCAGCCCTACTTCCAGGTTTTTGCTGATTAGTTGGAGATAAGAGTACTTTGTATTTCTCTGCCTGGGTTGGTTTGGAATCAAAATTCTCAAATATCAGCTTCCTTGTTAGTTAGATAAAATTTTAAGTGTATTTCAGGTGTTAATTGCCAATCCAGCTCTGAAATACTTTAACATTATATTGAATTTTCTGATTAAAAACTAATATGGAAGTCAAAATGTCCCTGTAATCTCACAAATAATAACATTGTACAATAATACAACATTTGGCAAACTCTTTCTTGTAGCTCCTGCAGGATCCTGTGGTGTTGTGCTGACACTGCCAGCAGGAACAGCAGCAAGTTCCAGGGCTGTCCTCTTCACTGTGGGTTCTCCTCCACACAGTGCCACAGCCCCAACCTGTACCCATATGGTCCTGCGAGCAAGAACCACCTCAGGTGAGGAACGATTGTTAAGTTCTGACACTCATGGTACTATTAAACATCTCAGTTAAATGTTGAAGGTTTATTTTAGTATATCCAGTAAATTTTTTTTGAAAATGAGATGTTCTTTTTGTTTTGCTTTTTAGAAACAAGTTTTATTTTATGTTTATGCTTGGTTAATCAGACTAATAGATTTTTTCTCAAAAATAAAGGAAGTGTTCAAACTGAACTTGAAATCAGTAGATGTCATCACCATATGTATTATTTCTTGTGTCCTTTAATCCTTTTATTCTAAATAATACCAATCAAGATATTAGTAAATTAATAAGCAAAGTATAGAAATAGATAATAGGAAGTACATCTAAAGCCTTATTTTTAAAAAATTTTAATCTGTTTTTGCTGGGTACCAGTGGCTCACTCCTGTAATCCTAGCTACTCAGGACGCTGAGATCTGAGGAACGTTTGAAAGCCAGCCCAGTCAGGAAAGTCCATGAGGCTCTTACCTCCAATTAACCACCAGAAAACTGGAAGTGGTGCTATGACTCAAAGTGGTAGAACACTAGCCTTGAGCCGAAACACTTAGGGACAGCACCTAGGCCCAGAGTTCAAGCCCTACAACCCACCAAAAAAAAATCTGTTTTTTCTTTTGGCGCTGGTGCTAAGGCTTGAACTCAGGGCCTGAGCTGTCCCTAAGCTATTTTTTCTCGGGTCCCTATGTTCATATGTTCAAATAGGTTAAAGGCTTGAGGATTTTTCTTTGAACTTTTATTAGTTCAGGAGGTTTATTCAATAAATACAAAGAGTGGGTGTGAATGCCCTTCTGACCTAACTCTGGACATTGTGCCGTGTGTCCTGTGTTCCTTGTAGTTGGATCCAGCAGCTCAGGAGGCTCCCTGTGCTCTGCGAGTGGCCGAGTGTGTATGGGTTCCCCACCTGGGCCAGGCTTGGGCTCTTCTCCACCAGGAGCAGAGGCTGCTCCCAGCCTGAGATATGTGCCTTATGGTGCTTCACCCCCCAGCCTGGAGGGGCTCATCACCTTTGAAGCTCCTGAACTACCAGAGGAGACATTGATGGAGGTAGCAAAGAAACTACAGTGGAATGTTAATGTAATGATATGATGGGAATGTTTTAGCAATGACAAAGAGCAAAATACATCAAATAATTCTGAGGTTATGTTCTTCTCTTTTCTGTTTGAAAAGCATTGCTGGAACCTAGGTGTAGTCACTCACACCTGTAAATCTTAGCTAGTTGGGGAGGTAGAGACTGTGGATTATAGTTTGAGGCCAGCTTGGGCATACAAGTTTGCAAGACTTCATCTCAACCAGTTGCTGGACACAGTAGCATGTTCCTGTTACCCCAGCTACAATGAAGCACAGTGGCTGGGCACAAGTGGTGTGTATCCTCAGTGACATTGCGAAGCACAAGTAGGAGGACCGCAACCTAAGCCATGGTGCCCCAGCAGAAAGCAAGATTTCGGCCTTGAAAATAACCAAGGCAAAAAGGGGATGGAAGTATGGCTCAAGTGGAGAATGCCTGCCTGGCAAGTAAAAGGATTGGCATTCAGTCCCCAGTACTACCAAATAAAATTTTAAGACAAAACATTGCTGGCATATTTGCACACTAATGTTGACTATGACATTCTGTCCATAGAAATCCTTGTCTCAAAAGAAATGACATATCAGGATGTAAGATATCACAAGTAATGTACACACGCCCTACTATGTAACTGTACCCTTTTTGCACAATACCATGTCAAAAAATTTTTTTCTTTAATTAATAAATAAATTACAAAAAAAAAAGAAATGACATGGCTGGGAATATGGCCTTGTGGTAAAAAAAAGTGCTCGCCTCCTATACATGAAGCCCTGGGTTCGATTCCTCAGCACCACATATATAGAAAAAAGCCGGAAGTGGCGCTGTGGCTCAAGAGGTAGAGTGCTAGCCTTGAGCAAAAAGAAGCCAGGGACAGTGCTCAGGCCCTGAGTCCATGCCTCAGGACTGGCAACAAAAACAAAAACAAACAAAAAAAAAAGAAATGACACATATAGGTTATGTGTTCTTAATTTTTTATTTAAAGTTTATTTACTATTTGTAGTCTAATTTCGTTGTTTTAGAGAATATATGTCCCAGTCTTGTCTCAAACTCCTGATCCTCTTGTCTTAGCTTCCCAATATTAGGACAACAGATGTGCATCACTCAAACCCTGCTGTGTAGAGTTTGGAAAGGGAGGTTATACGTGCAGTTCTGGGTTTTTTTCTCAGAATCTTGTGTTGCTAGTCAGGTAGTCTACCACTTGAACCATACCTGTAGCCCTTTTTATTTTAGAAATTACTTTTCAGATAAGGTCTTTATGTTTTTGCCTGTGCTACGCTAGACTATGAACTTACTATTTATACCTCTTGCATAGCTGGAATGAAAAGTACACACCACCACATTCAGCTTATTGGTTGAAATGGGATCTTGCTAACTTTGCCCAGGCTGACCTCAAACCATGATTCTCCCAGTCTCTACCTCCCAAGTAGCTAGAATGACAGATGTGAACCACCATGCCTAGACCTTCCAGATCTTTTAGTTTAGTTATATTTCAGATATGATCTCCTGGGTTTTCTTGAACCAGCCTTGGCCCTGCCTGTGCCTCTCTCTCTTTTTTTTTTGGCCAGTCCTGGGGCTTGGACTCTGGGCCTGTGCACTGTCCCTGGCTTCTTTTTGCTCAAGGCTAGCACTCTGCCACTTGAGCCACAGTGCCACTTCTGGCCATTTTCTGTATATGTGGTACTGGGGAATCGAACCCAGGGCCTCATGTATATGAGGCAGGCACTCTTGCCACTAGGCCATATCCCCAGCCCGCTGTGCCTCTCTTGTAGCTGGAATTATAGTTGTGAGCTACCATACTTAGCTTATTGTTTGAGTTTGGGTTTCATTAACATTTTTCCCCAGGCTGGCCCTGAATCACAACCCTTCTGTTTCTGTCTCCCATTAGCTGGAATGACAAGCACAGCCCTTTTGCCTGGACTCTGTTGCTGTTGTTGTTGTTTTTGGCCAGTCCTGGGCCTTGGACTCAGCCCGAGCACTGTCCCTGGCTTCTTTTTGCTCAGGGCTAGCACTCTGCCACTTGAGCCATAGTGCCACTTCTGGCTTTTCTATATATGTGGTGCTGAGGAATTGAACCTAGGGCTTCATGTATACAAGGCAAGCACTCTTGCCACTAGGCCATATTCCCAGCCCCACTATTGTTGTTTTTAAATAAGTTCTCACTCTGTAACTCTGGCTGGACTCAAATTCTTGATCCTTCTATCTCCACTTTCCAAATACTAGAATTACAGATGTATGTTACCACAACCCAGCTAATTGTAGGTTTTTTTTCTTAGGATTTGACATAGCCCTCACATTTGCTCAGCAAACTCTCTACCACTTGTCACATCCCCACCCTTTGCCTTTATTTTGTTTTTCAGATAGAATCTTGGTAAATTTTTGCACAAGTTGGACTGTGATACTCCTCCTTTTGCCTTCTGAGTGGCTGATTATAAGAATGAATCACCATTCTCATTTTTTTTTCTTTTTTGGTACTGGTGATCGAACTCAGGACATTGCACTTGCTACGCAAGTGCTTTGCCACTGAGCTACATCCCAGCCCTCATTTTGTTTTTGAGATGAGATCTGGCTAACATTTTGTTTAGACTCCCATGAACTATGATCTTCCAGGTCTCTTTCTCTGAATAGTTGGGATTACCAACATAAGCCACCACACCTATCTTATCTGTGGGATTTTTAAATCATGATTTTGCTTTTTAAAAAATTAATTTTTTCTGGGGATATGGCTTAGTGATAGAGTGCTTGCCCTGCATGCATGAAGCCCTGGGTTCGAGTCTTCAGTACCACATAAGCAGAAAATGCCTAAAGTGGCTCTGTGGTTCAAGTGGTAGAATGCTAGCCTTGAGCAAAAGAAGCTCAGGGACAGTGCCCAGGCCCTGAGTTCAAGCCCCAGGACTGGCAAAAATACAAAATAAAATAAAATAAGTTTTTACCTTGAAGTTTTTTCCACAAGGTAAAAGAATGCACTAGGTTTAAGAAACAGTGCTGTAATTTTAAACCTAAGTTTAAAATACAATGCTCTAAGACCTTGTCTCAAAAAAACTAGTAATAGATCAAGCCAGATTAGTCATTGATACATAAATACAGCTGTAAGCAGACTGGATCCAATTCTATAGGATACAGAAGCATATAGTCTGAAGTTTGCTCAGTCCAGAAGCAGAGGAGTTCATTTTAGGATCACAGAGCTGAGGCCACTCAGTTCTCACTCCTAACTCAAAACACTCAGTACAAAATATTTAGTCCCCTAAAAGCCTGAGGTTTAAGTTAAAATGATAATTTTCTAGGCCAGATGAAGAACAAACTCGATTTTGTAGAAATAAAAATTAATATTTTACATAGTTATAAAATATTACATGTTAATTTTTAGATGTGATTCTGCATAAATGTCAGTAATTTTTCTAATATATCTAATCCAATATAAAATTTGAACAGTAATCCTGTTCTTTAGTCCCTATCAAATGAGACAAATTATGTTCAGGCATGTGTTCCATCTCTAGAAAAATGATTCTACTCTGTTTTTGTCAGGGCCTAGGCATTACTGACCTTTTTTGCTCAGGACCTTTTTGCTTTACAGCTTTGAGCCACAGCTCCATTTCCATTTTTCTGGTGGTGAATTGAAGATAAGTGTCAAAGACTTTCCTGCCCGAGCTGGCTTCAAACTGTGATCCTCAGATTTCAGCCTCCTGAGTAGCTAGGACAACAGGCATGAGCCACCAGCACCCAGCTGGTTTTCCTTTTCTAACCATTAAAGAAAAGAACTCCTTTTGCCCTAGTTTGGATTTCAAAATCCCTTATAATGAAAGACAAATCTCAAAAGAGAATTAATTTTAGAATATACATTTTAAAATGATGTTTTGATTCCTATGCTTAACTTAGTAAGTCACTGAATTACAAGAAATGAGAACTTTGGGGCTGGGAATGTGGCCTAGTGGTAGAGTGCTCGCCTCGCATGCATGAAGCCCTGGGTTCGATTCCTCAGCACCACATATATAGAAAACAGCCAGAAGTGGTGCTGTGGCTCAAGTGTCAGAGCGCTAGCCTTGAGCAAAAAGAAGCCAGGACAGTGCTCAGGCCCTGAGTTCAAGCCCCAGGACTGGCATAAAAACAAAACAAAACAACAACAACAAAACGAACAACAAGAAATGAAATTTTGTTATTAGGAATTACTGTTAACTAGAAGCCATCAAAAACTAAAAAAAATTTGAAATGATAAGTTTGTAGAATTAGTTGAACTATTAAGTGTGATTTAAGATTCAGAAGTGGTAGCACACACCTGCAATCTCAATTACTTGGGGAGGCAATAGCTGGAGGATCACAGGTTTGAGGCCATTGATGACTCCATTATGAGACCCTCCATCTCAAAAGAGAAAAATGTATGTCTTATTGTAAAGAATGTCCTTGTGGTCTCCATGTCTGTTTGTCATGTTTTTGTCTCAGGTATATTGATATAATCTTTCCATATTGGTTTTTGTTTTGGTTTTTTTTCTGGTAAAAGCACAGAACTTCTTTCTTTGGAGTTACTTGTGTAGGTACTCATACATACACAGAAGCACACTCCTGTTTTATTTCACTTATGTTTTTGTAAACAGCTCTCTTAAATTTAAAGTGAATCTCCTCTGATCATTCTGTCATTCATAAGTGTGGGAAAACACTATATAGAAAATATACACAGAAATTCTAGATCTGAAGTGTTCTAAGATAGATTATTTTTTCTGCAGCGAGAACACACAGACACCTTACGCCATCTGAATGTGATGCTGATGTTCACCGAGTGTGTGCTAGACCTGACAGCTGTGCGGGGAGGGAACCCTGAGTTATGCACATCTGCTGTGTCCTTATACCAGATTCAGGAAAGTGTGGTCGTAGACCAGATCAGCCAGCTAAGCAAAGACTGGGGGTAGGTACTTCTCCTGCCACATATTTCCAGATTTCTTTATGCTTCCTGTAATCTATGTCTAAGACATAATCTCATCTGTAAATTGTATCTCATTAGTAAAATCTGCAAGGGAATCTGTATTTCACTGTATAAGGTTGCTGTGTGAGCCAAGAGTTATATAACCTTAGCATTACCTTTTTCTTGTGATTTATAACATTGAAGATACTTTATGATAAGGAAGTGGAATGGAAATGAATGTTTATTTTTTATTCATATTTCAGTTTCTCCATACCAAGCCTTCTTCCTTCAGGAGTTAGTTTTGCAATAAAGAAATTAAGGAGGAACTAAGTTTAAGTTCAACCTAGACTTCATAGTGAAACATTGTCTCCATAAAAGAAGAGAAAAAGAATCAAGGAGCCTGGGGCTGGTGGGCCACTCTTGGAATCCTAACTACTCAGGAGAGTGAAAGCTGAGAGGATCATGGTTCAAAGCCAGCTTGGTCAAGACACTCTTTATCTCCAATAAACTACTCAGAAAAAGCCCGAAGTGGCACTATGGCTCAAGTGGTAGAGTACTAGCCTTGAGAAAAAAAATCTCAGGGACAGTGCCCAATCCCTGAGTTCAAGCCCCAGGAATGGCACAGAAAAAAAAAAAAGAATCAAGAGATTGAACATGGTGATACATTTTCCTGTAAAACAAGCTATTTGGGAGGAAATCAAGAGAAACAAGATACAGGGCTAACCTGTATCTTGCAAAATATTAACGAGACCCCCATCTCAACTATACTCCAATCCAAGCTGTATGGGAAACAAGTAGGTAGATAGTGAATTGAAGCTGACCTCAGACCAAACTGTCATTAAATACTAAATTGTGCAAAACAAAAATACACACATAGCAAAATACTAGTGGCTCACAAATGTAATTCTAGCGACCGAGGAGGCAGAGATCTGAGGATTCCAGTTCAAAGATAACTTGGGTGGGAAAGCCCATGACACTCATCTTCAGTTAACCAGGAAAAACCTGGAAGTAGAACCATGGCTCAAGTGATAGCTTTAAGCTAAAGGACAACACCCAGAACCCTGATTTCAAGCCCCAGTACCGCTGGGTCTTGGATGGAAAAGAAATGCAAAAGCTATCTGAAAAATAACAAAATGAATAAGGAAGCTATCCTTTTAGAAAAGATATTCCAGTGGTTGGCTAACAAATAATGTTCTCCTCCTGTCTTCCCATGCAGGCGAGTAGAGCAGCTGGTGTTATACATGAAAGCAGCACAGCTGCTTGCAGCTTCCCTGCATCTTGCCAAAGCCCAGATCAAGTCGGGGAAACTGAGCCCATCCACAGCTGTAAAACAAGGTACAGAGCAGATGGCAGTATGTAGCTCCAGGGTGCCTGGAGGTGTCCCTTCCCATCTCACCAAAAGAAATACCCAGTATGCTTAACAAGAAAAAATAAAAGGTGCTAGGGCTTGGGGTTTCACCACCACTTAAAGAGAAGTCAGAAGTACTTTATTCTGTTTTCATACTGAAAAATCCTCGAACCCCAATTCATGTCCTTCCCTGAAGTGATCATGAAATATCATTCCTCTTCTTTCAGGAGGAAATGTGTATATATTCTTGTTATTTCTGGAGGGAAATTAAAACTAATTTCCATCTCCATTCTTTTTCAGTTGTCAAAAATCTGAATGAGCGATACAAATTCTGCATCACCATGTGCAAGAAACTTACAGAAAAGCTAAATCGCTTCTTCTCTGATAAACAGAGATTTATTGATGAAATCAACAGTGTAACTGCAGAGAAACTCATCTATAATTGTGCTGTGGAAATGGTAACCTTTTTATGGTTCAGTATTGATTAGTACTACATTACTGATAAGAATGTCTTTGGAACTGAACGCCTACTTAACATTATCGTCCTTGGAAAAAAGAGACTTATGTCCTAAACTCAAGCCTTAAGTATCATGGTTACCTCCCACTAAAGAGATAATTCAGCTTAACCATTATTTAAGTGGTACTTAATGTAATATAATTTATTTAATGAACTTATTGGAATTTATAAATCTATTGAAAAAATACTATTATATCACTCCTGTTAAAGTGTACTAGCATTAGACATAATCTCATTTTTTATAGACTGTTTCTAAAAGTTGTAGCTGGATCTATTTCCACAGTTTCTGCTATTGAAAAAAATTTTAACTTGATAAAACTGTTAGAAAATATATTGTTAGCCAATCCACAATAGTTATGTGCTCAGGTTCTATTTGTTACCTTTATTGAAGTTTAGGCACCAAATGAAAACTACTCATCCAATTTTTTGCTTTAATATAAAAATTATTTGGGTTTTTTTCCTACTGCAAAAAAATTGCAGTAGGAAATTTTATGAAATATATACAGATATAGAAACTACTAATGAAGTGACTAAGTGGGGAAATGTATTGACTAATCTTTTTTGACCATATTAACATAATAGATCTCTCCTATTTGTCTACTTGTACTGTTCTTACACTGTTGGCATTATTTTGAAAGCCATTAAAATAGTCAATAGTCATATAAAAATAACTTTGGAATATAAACTGAATAATATAGATTATGTTGCTACAAACTATTCGTAGGAATAATATAGAATGTATTACTCTATACTGATTAAAGGATCAGAAGAATTTTGTGCCAGGAAAAGTGTCCTTTAATAAGGAATCATATAACAATATGACTCTTGCCTTTTTTGTAGTAATAGCCCCTTTAGTAGATTCTTCCTTGGTGTTTAGTTTACTAGAGTATTAATTCATTCAAATGTGTTCACTTTAGGTAGCCACTATTTAAAGTTGCTTTGCCAAAATACATTCACATTTTCTTGGAGAGCTTAAGAATCTTCTTGTTCTTGTTGACTGGTTCCAGGTTCAGTCTGCAGCCCTGGATGAAATGTTTCAGCAGACTGAAGATATTGTTTATCGCTATCATAAAGCAGCCCTTCTTTTGGAAGGCCTAACTAAGATTCTACAGGACCCTGCAGATATTGAAAATGTACATAAATGTAAGCTGATTTACACAATAATCTACACAGTTACACTTTCCATAGTTTTAGTTATTCAAGGTCAAACAAGGTCAAAATGTTAAGTGGAAAACTACAGAAATAAACAACCCATAGTTTTAAATTTTGCCTTTTCTGAGTAGCATGATGGAATCTTGAGTGGTGTTTTCAATGCCACCTGTCATGACTCATCCATTTGTCCAACATATTCATGCTGTATATATTAACCATCCATACGTTATTTAATATCAGTCTCAGTTATCTGATCTACTAATCTTATATTTCAGTGTTTGGTAGATTTTGGTAATATCTGTGGCTTCAACTAGGAGTATTGGGACATATCCTTTGAGGATAAGGAAGGACCAATGTGTTACTGATTAATTTTCCTCTGTAGATGTATAGTGGAAAGACCTGAGAGTTTAGAATGATACTGCATGAGTTGAGTGTTGGCTTTCTAAACTTGAGCATGTATATCACCTAACTCAGTACCTTTTCCCATAAGATGGAAATAATAATGCCCACTTCACGGAATTCTGAGGGTTAGAGATAATGCATGTAAAAGCACAGATGACTTTTGTTATAGTCTTTAAATTTATAAAGTACATTACTTGGTTAGCTAAATACGTAGGAAGACAGTTTTGCTACTAAATTCAACTGTTTTAAGTGACTGAAGAATCCTATAATGATCCTATTTTCTTTAGATTTGGTAGAAGGTATCAAAGTAGTAGATACCAGGATGATACTGCTACTTACCATTATAAACCCACTAATCTGAGTGTTTTAGGTGGTGTGGTAGACACCTTGGAGTGCATATGTTCATACCACACTTTGAATAGTGACAAAGGGATGACAGTCCTAAATTTATTTGTACTTAGGAGCAAACTAGTTGTTAAAATCTAAATGTTCTCTATGTAATGCGTTTATCTGAACTGCAGCATTTTGCAACACAACGAGAAATTGTTTCCAAACTATCGCTATATAGAAGAAAATATATTCATTTCTGTTAACTGTGGGGGAAAGATAGAAATGATGATGATAGTTAAGATGTTTTTCCCGTTAGTTCTTCTGTCCTTGGTTTTGAAAATACAAATAGCTTTTGGGGCTAGAAGGGTGACTTGAATAAGAGAATGCCTCCTCAGTGAGCGAAGAAGTCCAGAGTTCAACTGTTAGTATTTCAAAAAAAATAAAAAGAATAAATAACAGGAAGTAGAAATGGCTTGGTTTTG
This sequence comes from Perognathus longimembris pacificus, assembly GCF_023159225.1. Classification (NCBI taxonomy): domain Eukaryota; kingdom Metazoa; phylum Chordata; class Mammalia; order Rodentia; family Heteromyidae; genus Perognathus; species Perognathus longimembris. The sequence goes on from NC_063177.1 coordinate 13,161,364, forward strand.
CTTATGAATTTAATTTTTAATTTTTTTCTAGATAAATCTAGTATTGAAAGAAGACTGTCGGCACTGTGCTGTAGCACTGCAACTGTGTGAGCAGCCAGCTTGTTTATAGACCGCTATGGGAGTATGAGGTGACTGGAATTACAGCTTCCCATCCCAAGGAAACTGTAGTTTCCAACTGGTGACTACCAAAGAACAAGCAGTGATTTAGAAAGAAAAAACAATCCAAATACTACATGTTCGTAGAAAAATCTGCCTTATCAGAAAAGTCACTCCCCTTTCCCTTTTTCCTTTATAGAAGCAGAAGCAAGAATATTCCACTTGGCTCCCAGTTGAAATTGGTAAATAAATATACCTTAGAACTAGAATCATCAGTACAGTTATTCTTATGGATAATTAAACATAAAACAGATTAAATGGCACTTCACTCAGTTCACGGAGCAATGTATGAAATTCTTTGTGTTTGCTGAGGTGTACACAAGCTAGAGTCAATACCTCATTCAGGCAATTTGATATTTAGAGTAAATTTGTCTGAATTTGAGTATGCATCTTAAAAAGCTCGAGAAGAAATAGTTTAAGAAGCAGCAAAAGGTGGTTCTTGGAAGAAATTTTGAAATCTTCAATTTAATCTAATATGGACATATTAATCTTACAGAATCTTTCATATTGCACTAATTTATTAAAACAACCGTGTATTGGATTTTGCAACTTAAAACTAACAGAGGCACAATGGACTTGTTTAAAATATTTTACTTGATTATATACATAAACCTTTTTTCCAGAATTCACATATAAATCTCTATTGAACTTTTAAATGGTCATGACTTGTGTTCATGTGAACCTTTGTGTTTTTTTAACCTGTTTATCTATACTTATAGATCTCCTCAGTAATGTTTGAGTTGCTTTCTGTTTGCATTTTTTGTTGTGCATGCAGAATGTGCATTGATGCCTGTGACCTTAGGTTTATTAAAGGCTAGATTTATTTGGGCAGTATTAGAAAAACTATCATGAATCAAGAGATAATCGTGAGAATTTTAATAGGGCCAAAACAAAATGGTGATAAAAAGATCACTAGTGATGTGAAGCTTCTACATGAAGTTAGTGAGAAATGAGGTTTGTTTCCTCTTAGGAAAATGGGCAGCTCTTTCCAGTCTAATATGTATTTTTAATGTTAATCCTGACAGTTCACCAAATAGCTAGTCATGGAGAATGCAAGCAGTTAACATCCTTCCAGGAATGGTTCCTACTTGTATATTGTTTGATTTCTTTTACTTCCCTGCTTGAATACTTGAATAAACCATTCACCAGTTTTAATCTTATTTTAATCCTTTCAGATATAATAATCTACATTCTTGACAGTGGCACAGAGCTCTTCAGCATCACTCTGATTTTAGTGTGCTGATAAAATCTGACAAACAACATGATTTTCTTTACTTGGACAAAGTAATGTAATTTTTACCTTATTTATCTGTATGAAATTTCAGCAGTTAATTTGAACATTTATTTATATGATGTTTGTATTTTTAGGTCTTTAATACAGTGTTTCTACCTCTCATTTGTAACTGCATGCATTATTCTTGAAACTAGGTAAAACTCACTGAATCGTTGTATAATAGCCTTTTTATTATTGCCTGTATAAATGTATATTAAGGTAAAATAAAACTGACAGTGTTTCTAGGTTACAGTTGGGTCCATATTGAGTGGCTTGTCATGCCAGATACTTCCTTAGTGAGACTGAAGACTTGGTCATTAATATCTTTATGCCCTGACCCAGGATTTAAAGCTCTCAGTGACTGTCAAACAGGCTCTCACAAACTTAGACTGTTCAGTAATGATTTCTCCCCCCCTTGCATTAACAATATTGTATTTCGTGTAATATTTTAGAGTTTACAGTGTGTTTTCATTCTTGTTATCTTAGTTGTTCCTCCAAGCAGGTGGGTTTATTCTGCCCTCTCCTCTCCCACTTTTGTTTTTCTTTAAGTGAGACAGGTTCAAAGAGAGTATGATTGATCTGAAGTCAGAAACTAGGCAAGTGGTAAAGCCACTTTTGTAATCCCAGATTCATTCTTCTTCCTCTTGTGTAACAAAGGTGTTGTGGTAGGTGGTGTGTGTGCAACAATGAAGTCTCAGCAGCAGAGAACAAACTGTAAATTCATGGGTTCTGGTTATACTTCCATATCAAGGCTAATGGTTTTAAAAGATTTTTGCCTTGATTATAGCAATAATAAACAAGTGCTTTATGTTTCTGTGAGTATTTCTTTATTTCATGTCATGTATTTCATATCATGAGTCAACACTTATATTAAGTCATAACCTGGAATTTTTTTTTTTTTTTGTCAGTCCTGGGCCTTGAATTCAGGGCCTATGCACTGTCCCTCAGTTCTTTTTTTTTTTTTTTTTTTTTTTTTTTGCCAGTCCTGGGAGCTTGAACTCAGGGCACTGTCCCTGGCTTCTTTTTGCTCAAGGCTAGCACTCTGTCACTTGAGCCACAGCACCACTTCAGGCTTTTTTTGTATATGTAGTGCTGAGGAATCAAGCCCAGGGTTTCATGCATGCTAGGCAAGCACTCTACCACTAGGCCACGTTCCTAGCCCCTCCCTGAGCTCTTTTTGCTCAAGGCCAGCGCTCTACCACTTTGAGCCACAGTGCCACTTATTGGTTAATTGGAGATAAGAGTCTCACAGACTTTTCTGCCCAGGCTGGTTTGAAACCACAGTCCTCAGATCTCAGCCTCCTGAGTAGCTAGGATTACAGGCATGAGCCACTGGTGCCCAGCCTGAACCTGGATTTTTTTGACCATACAAATGTAAATACAAGGAATGATCATCAGTGAATTTGCTAGTTGGCTCTTATTGCTGTAAAGACATGCTTTAACTGTCTCCTGCACTGCACTCCAGGGTATAAACTCTACTTCCCATAGCTCTACTGAGAGGAAAAATCAAACCAACAAGAATCAGATGCAGGAGTTTGGGGGTTGGGGAGAGGCTATCGTTAGGCTTGGGGTGCCTGAGTAGTAATTAGGTAGTATACTTAGATTCAGTAGAGATGAGGGCATGGAATGAGCTCCCCAGATTGGTGCATCTGACACATGAATCCTCACACCTCCATCTGCATGAAGGTAGGGTGCTGACATCCCTTACTCTAGCTCACCCTTTGTTGAGTAAAAGCTTCCTCTTCCTCTCAATTATCCATGTGCAGCAGCTTCTCTCTTGATCTGGGAATGTTGTGTTTAAAAAGGCTGACACCTATTTCATCATTTTATTTGAGAGAGCTTTCAATGAAGACTGATAAATGACTTATTTCCTATGGTCCCACATTCCCTAGCTTACACAAAGGAACTGTTCTGCCTTTCTTAGAGTCAGGCAGAGGAGCTTGTGAGAGCCATTATTAGAGCCCTGCTGCTTCCATCTCCAAAGATAATGTGAAAGTTGAGTTGAACAAAGTAATTATGAATACTGAAGATGCTGAAAACTTGAGGTGATAGCAAATGAGTATAGTTTTTTGTTTGTTTTTGGTTTTTGCCAGTCCTGGGGCTTGAACTTAGGGCCTGAGCACTGTCCCTTGCTTCTTTTTGCTCAAGGCTAGCACTCTACCACTTGAGCCACAGCACCACTTCTAGCTTTTTCTCTATTTGTGGTGCTGAGGAATAAAACCCAAGGCTTCATGTATACGAAGCAAGCACTCTACCAGTAGGCCATATTCCCAGCCCCCAATATACATTTTGATGGGTAGCTTCACTGTTTGCTTGTTTGTACTGGTACTGGGGCATGAACCCAGGGCTGCTAGCTCTAATGCAGCTGGCACTCTTCCACGTGAACTACACCTCCAGTCCAGTCTGGGGGGTTTTGTTTAGGTTGGTTTTATTGTTGTTTTGGTGGAGGGGTGTTTTGTTTTGTTTCCTAGATAAATTGGAGATAGAGTCTTGAGGACTTTTCTGTCTGGCCAGGTTTTCTTTGTTTATTTGTTTTGCTTTTGTTGCCAGTCCTGGGGCTTGGACTCAGGGCCTGAGCACTGTCCCTGGCTTCTTTTTGCTCAAGGCTAGCACTCTACATCTTGAGCCACAGCGCCACTTCCAGCTTTTTTCTATATATGCGGTGCTGGGGAATTGAACCCAGGGCTTCATGTATACGAGGTGAGCACTTTACCACTAGGTCGTATTCCCAGCCCCTCGGCCAGGTTTTGAACCACAATTTTCCAAAGTTCAGCCTTCTGAATAGCTAGGATATAGGTATGAGCCACCCATGCCCATTTTGCTTCCTCTTCATTTCTGTACACAGCCTTGAATTTGTTTTGGTATTAAAAAAAAAAAAGATAATCAATGTAGAAGAATTACTTGGCAGGGAGCAGCTACTGCTCAAAGAACTTGTCTTATCACAGTTGTTAGGGACATCGTAGAAATATCTGTACCCACCTCATTGTGGCCTTTGATCATTTACTTCTGGGTACAGAGGAAAATGAGCCCCTCCTTGTGAAAATATTCTTTGAGAGGATAATCAAAACAGCTTTTTCCTCACCTGACCCAGGAAACCATATTAGAAACAACACCCTTAGGAAAGTATTGCATATAAGAAAACTGACAACCCAGACAAAAATCTTAGCATTTTCATGAGAGGCAAAGCCTCTCTAGTAAAGGATCAATGTGGACTCAGCAATCATACTTTGGCAGGAAAACCAACAGGGGCCCTGTAAGACCCAGCAAAGACTGCACAGAGATAGAGCCATGGTATTAAGGATGCATTGCCACACACACACACACACACACACACACACACACACAGACACACACAGACACACACAGACACACACACACACACACACACACCACACACACACACACACACCCTAGTCCTGAATGAGATTATCTGATAATGATGGGTAAGTGAAATGATCTGGAGGTTTTTTCCTATTCATGAATGCTCTGTTAGCCCAGTTTTAATGTGCCATGAAGAGCTTCGTTGCTATGTGTCCTCTTTCATAGCTCAGCATCATCCAGGATTGTGATTTGAGGCCATCCCAGGCAAGAAAAGTTTTTGAGATCTTTTCTGGGTGTGTGGTAAGTTTTTGTCATCTAGCTTTATGGGAAGCAAGAAGGCCTCTCTCAAAAATAACAAAAGGGCTAGAGATGTTACTCAGCAGTAGAGCACCTGCCTAGCAAAGTTAAGGTCTTTCTTCCTTTCTCTCCCCTCCTTCCTGTCCTTCCTTCTACCCCCACCTTCTCTCTCTCTTTCCTATAGTACCAGTACTGAGGCTTGTACATTTAGCCCTGTGCTTGTGCTGGTTTTTTTAACCTAAGACTGGCTCTACCACCTGAGCCACACCTCCACTTCCAGCTTTTTACTGGTGTCACAGATTTATCTGTCAAAGCTAGCTTTGACCCTCAATCTTCAAATGTCAGTCTCCTAAGTAGCTAGGATTACAAGAGCCACCATGTAATCTTAGTTACCTGAGCCACCAGCACCCAGCACATAACATTGCTTAATGGTGAGAACATCTAAAATTCATTATTTTAGTAATTTAAATATACATAATACATTAATTCTAACGGTAGTTATCCTGATGTGTATTTGGTATTTTTCATTAAGTCAAGGCATTATAGACTAAAGAATATTATGATAGTTTCTTTTTAAAAAAATTGTGCCAGGGCTGGGAATATGGTCTAGTAGCAAGAGTGTTTGCCTCATATACATGGAGCTCTGGGTTCGACTCCCCAGCACCACACATATAGAAAACGGCCAGAGGTGGGGAGAGGGGGGAATGAGGGAGGAGGTAACAGTACAAGGAATGTACCCAAGGCCTAACATGAAACTGTAACCTCTGTGTACATCACTTTGACAATAAATAAGAAATAAATAAATAAATAAAATATTAAATCTTTAAAAAGAAAAAAAGCAAATGGCCAGAGGGCTGGGGATATGGCCTAGTGGCAAGAGTGCTTGCCTCATACATGAAGCCCTGGGTTCAATTACTTAGCACCACATATACAGAAAATGGCCAGAAGTGGCGCTGTGGCTCAAGTGGCAGAGTGTTAGCCGTGAGCAAAAAGAAGCTAGGGACAGTGGGCAGACCCTGAGTACAAGGCCCAGGACTGGCAAAAGAAAAAAATTGTGCCATTACTAGGGCTTGAACTCTACTAGGGCACTGTTTCTGAGCTTTTTTCATCAAAGTGCTCTGCCACTTGAGTCCCAGCTCCACTTCCAACTTTTTTTTTGGCTGGTCCTGGGGCTTGAACTCAGGGCCTGGGCTCTATCCCTTAGCCTCTCTGTACTCAAGGTAAAAGTTCTACCACTTGAACCACAACACCATTTCCAGCCTTTTCTGTCTATGTGGTACTGATAAATTGGACCCAGGGCTTTATGCATGCTAGACAAACACTACCGCTAAGCCACATTCCCAGCCCCTCCACTCCAACTTGGTGGTAAACTGGAGATAAGAATCTCATAGACTTTCTTGCCTAGCCTGGCTTCAAACTGCAATCCTCAGATCTCAGCCTCCTGAGTAACTAGGATTGTGTGATCTACCAGCACCCAGTCACAATAGCTATATTTAAATGTACAATTTATGTAGCATATAACTTGACTTCTAATGACAGAGGACAAAGATTTCAAAAATTACACAGTTCTTGGGAATTCTTCTATAACCTCTTCCAAAAGCTGTTCATCAATATATATAATTTTTCTCTCGATTTCAGTCTGATATTCCCAGCTACTTTTAGCTTGGCTTTCCTTTTAGAACAATCTTCTTGTTTTGAGGCCTTGTTTAAGACCTGCAGCATTTAGAGAAGTGCTTGCAAAGGAGCCTGGGCCTTCTGGCCCAGGCACAGTCAGCTATGGGATACTGTTGTCCAAGTTTCTAAATCGTATCTATCAAATAGGAAAATGTTCAGATCTCACAGAGTTGGGGGAGAACTGAAGAAGTAATGAAGTCATTTGAGCAGCACCTGACTGAGGGGAGAGCTCAGTGAGCCTACTGTGCTGGTGGTTATCACTGCATCACTGCAGTTACTTATGTTCTTGTTTTGTTTCAGGTGAAGATTAAGTTGTTTTGCATTTGTATGGTGTATGGCCTAAACTTAAGACCCCAAGGCCAAGTGCAAACTGGCTGGAAGCTGCTGAAAGGATCAGGTTCTTACAGAAAAGTTGCCTTTACACAGCTTCCTCACTAGTTCTTTGAGTTGCCCTATGAGTCCATTCCCCTTATAGTGAAATGTTTGTATCAGTCAAGTAATGTATTTCTTCATTTGATCCTCACACCAGTCCTCACCTACTCATTTTACAGATGAAAAGGCCAACCTGCCACTCAGGTAGACAGTGGTAGGAGGAGCCAGTTTGGACCAAGCACCCCAAGAGAGCCAAGTATGCTTTCTGATAATGACAAGAATTGGGGAAGGAAGAGCAAAGGCAGCTAAATGGAGAGAGATAAGTGTAGCTACTCTACACCACTGGGATTCTAGATTCTACCCTGACCCTCCAGGTGCAAGAGACTCTGGATATCATAACCTCTAAACATTGGGCTGACAACTTTGAGGTTTTCCTGCTACTTGCTTGCCTGTGTTTACATAGGGCATTGGGGTGGAGTGGCAGGAAACTGTCAAGGGGAAAGGGGAGGTATCTCCACAGGACCTGCCACATCCTGGGATAATTCCTTCACCCAGATTCCCCTCTTCCAAGAACACCCTGTGGACTCCCCCACCTTGGCTGCATACCTGTCTGCTCTCAACTTGAACCTGACTAGCATAGTGTTTGGTTTCTTCCCCACACAGCTCATGTAGTATAAGGTGCCATCTCAAGCCCTGTTGCCACCACATCCTGCCTCTTGTCTTCTTGTTGTGGTTTGAGCCCACTCAGCTGGGAAAATTTATGTGCCTATAGTGTGTAACTACAAGAGGCTAAGTAAAAACGTAGTGGCCTGTGTCTCCAGAGGCCTTTTCCAAGTCATTTGTGGAGACATAAAGTGACCCTCTGCCTGGCACACTGATCTTCCAGGAAGATGCCACCGGAAGCTAGCACAAAGATACATTAACAGTAGGGGGAAGGAAAAGTTAGGTTTTTCACATGGACCACAAATAAGAGGATTGGAGAATATAAAGCTGGAAAAGCTTGGGGGTGGGGGAGAGACTGGGTTGTGGGGCTGTAAAAGCAGAATACAGTGTTACCTAGTGGGTGGCAACCTGGAGCAGGAGGAGTAATCTCACAAAAAAACAGATTGTTCCCTTCAAGTAATGACAGTGATATTAACTTCTCCAGAACTACTTACAGAACCAGAACTGGGCTAATGAGCAACTAGACCACATTTTACTCAAGACTTTATTACTACCTCTCACTTCCTGCCCCAATTCTTCCTCATCCATCTACTTGCAGCTCAAGGTGGAGTGCTTGTCTAGTGTGCTCAATGCCCTGGGTTCAAACCTCAGTGCCACAATCAATTAATGAATCAATACTAAAAAAAATTTTAGCTGGGAATATGGCCTAGTGGTAAAGTGCTCACCTCGTATACATGAAGCCCTGGGTTCGATTCCTTAGCACCACATATATAGAAAAAAAGCCAGAGTGGCACTGTGGCTCAAGTGGTAGAGTGCTAGCCTTGGGCCAAAAGAAGCCAGGGACAGTGCTCAGGCCTTGAGTTCAAGCCTCAGGACTGGCAAAAAAAAAAAAAAAGTATTCAGAGGAGAAATTGGATTCAGCCTCATGAACAAGCCAAGTTCAAGTGCAGGTACAATGTGAAACTTGTGAGAAGACAGGAGTTCTGAGAGATCCAGCTGTAGCAGTGCACATGCCAGAGGTCCTGCACCTCAACAAAGACCCTCTGAAAAGATAAGAAATTAGTGATCTGTGTTGGGCGAATATGACATGTAGCCAAAGTGCAGACATGAAAAGGTTGTCATGCAAGACATAGACAGGATGAACAGGTAACAGGCCTTCTAATGGGTGAGTGGGGACTTACTCCCCTCAGCAGACTTGCTGAGGGAAGATCTGGGAGAAGTGCCACCTTCACTTTTTATTGAAAGATACTAAAATAATTGGAACCACCAGGGTCACTATAGCACACAGAAATGCAGTACTCTATTTACCTCAATTTACAGAGAACGACTTAGAAGTTTTGGGTACCAGGGGCTAGAAGTTGTTGAATGACATGTATCAGTGGCCCAGAGCAGGATTCCTCCCTTTCACCACTACCTCTTTTCTAACTCACTGAGATCCGTTCTATATTATACACTGTTAGGGAAGAACTAGGATTGCCTGGCACAGCAGTCAGAGCTTCAGGCGGGTAGTTGGTAACAGGCCTGTGGTGGGAGTAAGGACAGCTTTGATCCTCCACCTAGCTTGTTTTCCAGGAGCATGGAAAACAAGTTTTGGCCCTTTGAGCTCACCCTTTTTTCAGGAACCTATACTTGCCTAGGCTGAAACTATAAGCATTGGAGATGGCAGAAGAGGGTTGAGCCAGGGCTGGGAATGTGGCTTAGTGATAGAGTGCTTGCCTAGCATGCACAAAGCTCTGGGTTTGATTCCTTAGCACCACATAAACAGAAAAGGCAGAAGTGGCACTGTGGCTCAAGAGGTAGTGCGCTAGCCTTGAGCATAAAGAAGCCAGAGACAGCAGTGCTCAGGCCCTGAGTCCAAGCCCCAGGACAGGCAAAAAAAGAAAGAAAAAGAGGGTTGAGCCTTGCAGAAGTGGAAGCCCAGCCAAAGCAAGATACATAGAGTACTTAGGGAAACAGGTACAAGTGTCAGGACTTTGTGTTTACTTCACTCAGGCCTTTGAATGTATCTTTGAAAATTCTCAAGGGCTTGCTGGTTTATGTGGACCTGAATAAGATAGAACTGAATAGGAAAAGTAATTGGATTTTACACTTTTTTTTGTCACTACTGGGATTTGAATTGAGGACCTCTGCCTCATGAGCCACATCTTTAGTCTAGATTTGTGTTGGTCAGTTGGAAATGGAGTCACTTTGACTTCCCTGCCCAGAATGACTTCAAAATAAGATTCTCTAGGTCTCAGCCTCCTGAATCACTAGGATTACAGGCATGAGGCACTGGTATTGGGCTACTTGGCCTCCCTTTACCTAAGCCAAAATAGTGTTTCTGCTCTTACAGACTGTGTAACATAGTAACACAATGTGCCTATAGGTGCCATAGTGCTGTGATTAGTATGGATACAACTCATTACTTTCTAACTGGATCTGACCTAAGAGGTGCCCATATTCGGCACTAAACCAGGATGGAAATCTGTGGTTTGTAAAGTCATAGACCCCCTCAGGGACACCACTAGCATTGTTTCCTTAAATAGGTCTGAATACTCACCTGGTTCTGCACCCATAGCTTCCTGGTTGTGCCAGTGATAGTAAAAGAGACCCTCTTCTTGCACTGGGTCCAAGCACAGTAAACCTGACTGCTGAGTGTTTGAACTTCCCCCATCTAGTCAGAGAGGCATGTCCTGGAATGTGCTTCCTTTCCTCCACCCACACCCAAAGTTTAGAGCAACTGTCTCAGACCCTGGCACCAAGAGGTCCTTCTTTTAAGAATTGAAGTGAGTTGAGATGGACTCCAGGGGATGCCAGTACCAGGATGAGACCTTGGCAGCAGTGAGAGAATACACACCAGGGTGAGTCCCAACTCATACACACTGCAGTATAAGATGGAATATCCTGCATGGTGGCTGAGCTTGGACATGTGTATACTGACATCTACATCTTGAGAGACAAAATAACGACTACTCTCTTCATCAACATATGGCATGGTTTACCACAGAGAGCTGGGTGAATGCCATACAGGCCCAGGGTGCAGAAGGGGACAAGAGACAAAATGCCCCCTCCAGAATCAGTGCATGCTCCCCTCCAGCAGTACAGTGGTTGTATAGAAATCATTGTAGCTGCACTTACCTTACAACTGGACCAGCAGGCCTTCAGGTGGTCTTCCTTGCCTGGATCTGTCTGTGACCCCATGTCTACCCAACACTGAGGATCATTTTCTCTTGGTCTAGCTTGGTAGGAGGAGCCCCTCAACCCCTCACCTGTCTGCTTGCACACCAGGCAGCTGATGGGTGTGTTCATTTAGATACAGCCTCAGCTGCATTGCCACCAAAGCATGAAATCACACCTGAGAACTAAGTCTTGTTAAATTAGGATATAACACAGAGGAGGAAGAGAGAATTGCAAAGCAGAATGGCCCTTGATGAGCTTCTGCTGCCCCTGGAGGTACCTGTACCCTCACTGGCCACCACATATTGTGTGGTTCCAGAAAATCAGCTACTACAACACATGTATTTTCTTGTTTGTTTTTGCTTTTGAGATAGGATCTTGCTATATAGCTCAAACTGACCTCAAACTCACAGTCTTCCTGCTTCAGCCTCTGAATTACAGGTATATACTACTACCCTCACTTTTCAATAGATGTTTTAAACAGCTTATGAGGTATGGATGATATAGATCATTAAGATGTCTGATGCTTGTGCCCGTTGGCTGGCTCCTGTCCCTAGTAATTGGAGTCTTATACTCCTTTTATTTATTCTGGTATCGGGATTTGAACTCAAGGCCCTGTACTTGTTTAGCTGTTCACTCAGCTAGTATGCTACCACTTAAGCCACACTTATTTATTAATGAATTATTAATTGAAGATGGAGTCTTGAGGATTTTTCTGTCTAGGCTGGCTTTGAAAAGTGATTCCCCCAGATCTCAACCTCCTGAGTAGCTAGGATTATAGGCATTAGGCAACTGCCTAAGAATAAGCCACTTTTGCATATAGAATACTGTTGTTACTAAAGAAATTAATAATGATTCTTTTTTTTTTCCTCCGGCCAGTCCTGGGGCTTGGACTCAGGGCCTGAGCACTGTCCCTGGCTTCTTTTTGCTCAAGGCTAACACTCTGGCACTTGAGCCACAGCACCACTTCTGGCCATTTTCTGTATATGTGGTGCTGAGGAATCGAACCCAGGGCCTCATGTATATGAGGCAGGCACTCTTGCCACTAGGCCATATCCCCAGCCCCTAATAATGATTCTTTAATTATGTAATGTTGATCTCTTAGGCCTATATTCCTAGCTGGTGTCTTGTACCGTATCTGGTATTTGCATTCCAGAGTGGTCTGTTCTGATGCTGTGGTTTAACAGTCTAGTGTCCAACTCTTGGAAAAAGGAGTTAATTATATAACACCCGGACCAAGTGTTGGGAATATCATAGAAGAGGGGGCAGAAAAAATGTAAGAGCCAGAAAAAGAGGTGGGACATAGGAAAAATAGTCCTCTGACTCCTAGCCACATGAATCCCATTTTGCAGCAGGCCGTTTAGCTGTTCTATACACCAACACAACCAAGGCTGTGTGCTAAACTAGAGCAAAACAAAGCCATCTTTCCCATGGTCTGACAGTGTTTGTTGAGGCCTTTGAAATGTCAATAAGAACAAAGATGGAATGCACTCAAATACAGAATTCCTCTCTAGGTTCGCTGCCATGTCAGCTTGGACTGCTGTAACATAGGTGCTTGGTAGATGAGATAGCGTATAAATTGTCTGTCCAGTACTCTCCAAGAAACCCATTTACTCATAAAATTGGACTTGTTCTTGTCTGTTCTTTGACCTTTGGCCCTTTCTCAGTTTGGAGGCAGTCTTTATTTTATTTTTTAACATCTGCAGGAAATTCACAGAATGCTCGGATGAAATTTAAGATAGTAGTAAGTCCACCATGAAGAGGCATGAGGAGAAGCAGTACAGTCAGGTACCAATGACTCATAACTGTAATCCTAGATACTTAAGAGGTTGAGATCTGAGAATCACCTTCTGAAGCCAGCCTGAGCAGGAGAATCTATGAGAGTCTTATCCCCAGTTAACAAGCAAAAAGCCATAAGTGGAAGTATGGCTCAAATGGTAGAGCACCAGCCTTGAGTGAAAGCCAAATAAGAGCACAAGGCCCTTAGTTCAAGCCCCAGTACTAGCACAGAAAAAAAATCTCCATCCACACATGTCATGATACAAAGATCAAGAGTTGGGTCCCACCAACTATGTAGAAGCCATACAAAAGCTATACTCCTCTGCCTTATGCTTTAAAAGAGTCAGCTTGAGATTTCTCTCCCCACTTTCTAGCTCTTGCAAATAGAATGATGGAACTCATTCCTATGCCAAGATGACTTGTTCCTGTGTCACACCCTTCAGGTAGACAGCACAAAACTCCATGGAGTTGGTAACATCTCCTCCTCATGAGACCCCCCCACCCTGTCTTTCTGTCCCAGCCCTTCTGGAGCTGTTTTTCCATCCTTGAGACTGTCCTAGCCCCCAGTGCTGCTTTCTACCAACTTCAAGGAGGACAAATTGGAGAGGGGGCTACCTAACTCTGTTGGCTGCATCTAAGCTCCCTTGGGCTCCATACCCCCCCACCCCCTGCCCACTCACAGCTAACCAGCTTGAACTTTGGGCACCCTTGGCTCCACAGGAGTAGAAAACAACCTTGTAGTTTGGTGAGTTGCTTCCTTATTAAATCGGAAATGGCATTCCGTAGAAAAAAGACAAAAACCACATACAGCCAGGCATTGGTGGCTGACACCTATAATCCTAACTACTCAGAAGGCTGAGATCTGAGGATCAAGGTTCAAAGCCAGCCCAGGCAGGAAAGTCCATGAGACTCTATCTCCAATGAACCAAATGGTGATGTGGCTCAAAGTAGTAGGGTGCTAGACTTGAGTGAAAAAGCTCAGGAACAGCGCCCAGGCCCTGAGTTTAAACCCCACAGCCAACCGACCAGTCCCCACTCAAGAAAAACAAAAACAAAAACAAAAAAACCCTGCACATCTACAAGTTCTATCCTACCCTAAAATCCAAGAGGAAAGGAGTGTGGGAAATGGACTCCTTTCAAGGAAACTGGGCACTGGTTTATCTGTTACCAGACTTAGCCCATCCTCCTGCCTTGCATTATGCCCATCCCTGCAACAAGAGAGTTCAGAAAAAACAATTTAAAGTAGAAAGGATGGAGGCGGCTTCTCTACCTCCACCTTCTGGACACTCTATGAACTACAGTGCTCAACTAGTGCAGACCGAGACAGGACTGGGCTCAAAGTAAGGGATGTGGTAATTCTGGTTTCAGCAGAAGAAAAATACAGCCAACTAAACAAGATGCTTCAGTTTAGGAGAGAAAAAAAAATCCCTTTGAGGTTTTTCTTCTCCAATACAAACAACTCTCAGACCCAAGACTTAAGTGCTACGTTGTTAACTGAGTTCTTTAGTCTCATAAGAGAGTTGTTATAAAAAGAACAAGCCTGGATCCTCCCTAGACTATGGATTCCTGTTTGATCATCACACGTGCTTCAGCCATTGTGAGACTACCCTCGCCAAAGCTGAGCCAATGGCAGCATCATGCCAGCCAAACCTTTTTCAAAAATACTAAGCTTCAAGCATTTTGCTATAGTTATGCAAGACAGACAGAAGGCGAGAGGACAGATCTCTCACCTCTCAGTTGAGGAAGGGTCCACAGGGACTTTGCAGGGAATAGTATCTGTTGCTCAGGTCAAACAGGTTCTTTAAACTTGTAGAAATATGAGTTATATATTATAAATGGGCCACTGTCATGATAGATGAGCCTAGAGAACTTTTCTATAGAGAAATTTTTTTCCCTCATGACTTTGCAGGCCCTAGAGAAACACTGGTCTGCTTTCTGTCACTGTGTATTAACTTCACCTTTTATGGAACTTCATACACAGCATATAATCTTATTATTACCTTCATTCAGAGTTTTTGAGTGGTATCCATAAATAGGATTTCATTTTGTGATTGTATCAAAACTTGAATTTGTGTGATATAAAACTCATTTTATATGACTTTATCACATATACTCCCAGCCACTATGAATATTCATGTACAAAGCTTTCTTTTTCTTCTTTTATTTTTATTTTTTTGCTAGTCCTGGGCACTGTTTCTGAGCTCCTTTCGATCAATGCTAATGCCCTACCACTTGAGCCACAGCTCCACTTCCACTTTTTTGGTAATTTATTAGAGATAAGAGTCTCACAGACTTTCCTGCCCAGGCTGGCTTTGAATTGTGATCCTCAGATCTCAGCCTCCTGAGTAACTAGGATTACAGATGTGAGCCACTGGTGCCTGACTACAAAGCTTTTCAGTGGACCTTTGTTTTCATTTCTCTTGGATAAGTACCTGAATCTTATGGCAAGTGTCTAATTTTAGAGGAGACCACCATACTACTTTTCAAAATGTTGCACCATTTTAAATCCCTGCTGGCTTTATATGGACACAGTGGTGCATGCCTGATGGCTACAGTGTCACAGGGAGGCACAAGTAGGAGAATGGAAGCCTGGGCTGGCCTTGGGTATAAAACTGGACCCTCCCTTGAATATAACTAACACAAGGAAGGGATAGAGACATAGCTTAGCAAGCTGGAAACCCTGAGTCCAATCCCCAGTACCGCAGTACCGTCAAAATCTACCTCTCTAGAAAGAATATCAGTTGGTACAAAGTGTCGGGGAGACAGAATTTTAAAAGAAGCTACCCTCTGGCAAAACAGGCTTAACTTTTAGAAATTTAACATGAGGGAAAAAAACTAGGGGAGAGTAAAAAGATACACTGTACATAATTGTAAAGTGAGCCCAGAAGCAGGATTGGTTTTTAGAAAACAATCCTAATCCATTTATACCACAATTTGTGTGGTCAAAAGAAAGTGGTTGGGCTGGGAAGATGGCCTAGTGACAAGAGTGCTTGCCTTATATGCATGAAGCCTGGGTTGATTCCTCAGCATCATATATACAGAAAAGGCCAGAAGTGGTGCTGTGGCTCAAGTGGCAGAGTGCTAGCCTTGAGCAAAAAGAAGCCAGGGACTGTGCCCAGGCCCTGAGTTCAAGCACCAGGACTGGCAAAAAAAAAAAAAAAGAAAAGAAAAGAAAGAAAGTGGTTGTCAAACCCTGTGGTTGATTGTCATGACATCCCTATGTGTTGGCAGCTACCAGCATTCCCATTTTATAGATAAGGAAACTGGAAGAGAAGTTAAGAAACTTGTTTGAGGTCACACAGCAGGGGAGTAGAGAGGGCCATTGGAAAGTCTGGCTGCTGGTTTGAAAGTCTGTGCACATTTTCATCCATGGTTCACCACAGGTGGTATAAACATTAACTTCCTCACATTGGAATCCTGTCTGCTTTAAATGAGGTGGAAAAGGCAGGCTTAAAAAGTATCAAGGGTGGTTCCTTGTTCACGTATGTGGGAGAGAGGCAAACATGTTAATTCTTTCTCCCTGTCTAATTTTTTACTATATGTAAATAATATAATTAAAATGAAGGGGTTTTGATTCTGTTTTTCTCTTTTTTTTTTTCATATATGAGGAAAATAGAAAAAAGCTGGAAGACAGGAAGAAGGACTTTTAACTATTGACATTTTTTCAGACGTCCTTGGCTGTTGATCTGATTCTGACCTTTTCCTTGTCCTCCTTGTGCTGCTCCTTCACTTAAGGAAAAAGCCCTGCTTTTCCTCCCTTACAGGCAAAGACGCAAGGGCCAAGAGCCTGAAAAACTGCTTCTTCTCCTGTGCCATCTTCCTCATGACCTCCACAGGAACGTCACTTCCATCACCACCTCTTGCAGCCTCAAACTTCAGTAGGAATCATTTGTCAGGTGAGGAAACAAAAGCTCAAGGAAGTAATGGTTATTGCCCAAGGTCATTCTTGTAACTAGAATGAGGCAAGTTAGATCTGGCAGCCAAGGGAACAGGACTAAGGTAAAGTGTTCTAATCAGTAACTTGGTTAAAAACACACAGGGACTATTTTCTTAAGCTTTATATAATTCAAACTGCAATGTTTCATAAAAAAATTAAAGGAGGAAAAGAAGTAGTCCTTTCCCTCCAGTTCTTTCCATTTGCCCAAATAGTGATTCCAGAAACTGAGCAAGATTATCTTAAAGAGCCCAAATAGTGACCAGAAACTGAGCAAGATGATCTTAAAGAAAGACACTTATCCCAGAAATAAGTGCTTGAGGAATGACTCCTCTGGGTACAAAATGTGTTTGCAAAGAAAAACGCTTATCTCAAGGACCAATACCAAAGAGCATGAGCATCTAGCAGGACCTTTTCTTTGCTTAAAGGGATGCTCAAGTGGGTGCCTGTAATCCTAGGTATTCAGGAAAATGAGATCTGAGGATCCTGTTTGGAAGCCCATCCAAACAGGAAAGTCGGTGCTACTCTTATCTCCAGTTAATTACCAGAAAAACTGGAAGTAGCGCTGTGACTCAAAGTGGTAGATCCCTAGCCTTGAGCACAAAAGCTCAGGGACTGTACCCAGGCCCAGGATTCAAACCCCACAACCGACAGCACAATTATTTATGTCCAAAATTTAATTAGTGGACCGACCAACCTCGACATCTCTGGGCCCAACTGATAGTAACAGCAAGAATTATTAAAGATACTGTTTCTTCTCAAGTGAATTTGAGTCAAATAACCATGATGTTAAAGTATTCAATGCACTTGTTATCATATGCACCCTCCTCCACTTGAACCACACCTCCACTTCAGGCTTTTTTGATGGTTAATTGGCAATGAAAGCGTCACACATTTATCAGTCCTGGATGCCTTTGAACCTCAATCCTCATATCTTGGCCTCCTGAGTAGTTTAGGATTACAGGCATAAACCACTTGCTCTTGACATACCACATTTTCTGGATCTCATTCACTGTAGGACATTTGGGCTGTTTCTGTAACTTAGCTATGGTGAGTAGTGCCCCATGAACCTGACTGTGTGTTTTTTACTGTATCCTGATTTAAAATTTTTTGGATAAATGCCCAAGAGTGGTATGACTGGTTCATGGAGTTAAATTCCAACCCTGATACCTCAGTCTATGCTCAAAATCCTCCCAACCTGCCTGGGATTTGTCTTCCAGGGCCACAAAACAGACATAGCCCCGCCCCCCGACACGCCCACCTGGACACGCCCCTTCTTCTTGGCCCGCCCTTCCTGCTGCCTGGCCCCTACCCCAGTGGCCTGACCAGAAGGCTCGGCCCCTCGGGCGGGAGACGCCCCTTGGCCCCGAGCAGGTGATTCCTGCCTGCAGCTCTGGCCCCGCCCCCCCAGCCCCGCCCCCTCGACCTCGCAGAAGCGTTCTCGCGCATGGAGTCGCCATTTTGCTCTTAGCAGCTACGCTGCCTGGAGACCTGCGCTTTCTTCCTTCGGCAGCGGAGGCTGCGGCAGGGCCGGGGCTGCAGTCGGGACCAGGTAGGCGGTGCGGACTGGCAGGCCCGACGCGGGGCAGGTGCACCGGGCGGGGATCACTGCAGCGTCGGCCGACGATCAGGCCGTGGTCCCTGGGCAGCGGCTGGCGGGTTCTAGCCGGTCCTCTCCATCCCTCCTGTCGTCCTCCCGCGTCCGGTGACCCCGAGGGCCCCCCACTCCCCCCAGGCGCCGCTGGGGAAGGAAGCAAGCCCTAACGACGGACCAGCGGCGAACCACCCCAAACCCAGCATCTGAGCTCCCAGCCCCTCATCCACAAGGGGCCCCGAATTGCCATTTGCCGTGCTTGTCGCGAACATTGACCCACAAAAGGATGGCTTTACTCAGCTCATTCCTGCCTGGTTTAGGGAGGACCGACAAGGAATTTTATTCTGCTTGAAAATGTTTCATCCCATCCGTTACATGGATGCTTTATTTTAATATCAGTGCAGTTTGGCTGTTTAGCGTTCATAAAGAATAATGAAAATGCGGAATGGGTTTTGGGGACCTGAGGTCTGATCTCTACGGCTTTAAGTTTTTGTCTTTTTTTTTTTTTTTTTGCCTGCTGGGGATAGAACCTAACACTTTGCTCATGCTAGGCCAACTGTCTACAACTGAGCCGACCCCATTCCCAGCCCCGAGTGTTTAAACTTTTAAAAAAATACACAAAAATAATTCTCCCACATTATTGAGCCCTACTAAAGACTATCTTTCTTGTCTGTATTCTTTATTGCTTCGGGTTGTACCGTTATTACTCATAATAATGCATTGATCATAAGCACCTTTACATTGTGTTGAATGCTTTATTGAATGTATAGCCTGAGGTTTTACTTAATTTCCCCATTGTGGAATGTTTACACTTGGGCCATCACTGAGCACTTAGCTTTCTCCTCCTTACTTGGGATATGAAGAGTGGAATGCTGAATTAAAGCCATGAGTTCTCTCTCTCTCTCTCTCTTTTTTTTTTTTTTTTGCCAGTCCTGGAGCTTGGACTTGGGGGCCTGAGCACTGTCCCTGGCTTCTTTTTGCTCAAGGCTAGCACTCTACCCCTTGAGCCACAGCACCACTTCTGGCTTTTTCTGTGTATGTGGTGCTGAGGAGTTGAACCCAGGGCTTCATCCATGCTAGGCAAGTACTCTACTACCAAGCCATATTCCCAGCCCTTTTTTTGGTTCTTTTTTTTTTTTAATTAAATTTTATTGACAAGGTGTTGTGCAAAGCAGTTACATAACTAGGCAGTGAATACATTTCTTGTGATATCTTACACCCTCATTTTTCTTTCCCTTCCCTAGATCAGGTAGGCATATATACAATATCCAGTGTACCAAAATCATATACAGTAACTACATAGGGTACACCACAGGAAATTCACCTAGATTCTTTTTTGGTTCTTTTTTTTTTTTTGCCAGTCCTGGGGCTTGGACTCAGGGCCTCAGCACTGTCCCTGGCTTCTTTTTTGCTCAAGGCTAGCACTCTGCCACTTGAGCCACAGCGCCACTTCTGGCCATTTTCTGTATATGTGGTGCTGGGGAATCGAACCCAGGGCCTCATGTATATGAGGCAGGCACTCTTGCCACTAGGCCATATCCCCAGCCCTCTTTTTTGGTTCTTGATACAAACAATTTTGTAAACAAGGCATGTTTACAATAGATATTTTTTCAAGTCTGCTTTGGAATTAGTGCTATTCCACTCCCTGTATGCAGAATTCTGCAGGTTGTGCAGTCATGTCGGTTGGGAGACTACAGCCTGCTGTTATATACAATTGGTTGTATGTACTACAAGTCAAACTGTGACTGAGCTGTCTGCTGCTTAGC
This sequence comes from Perognathus longimembris pacificus, assembly GCF_023159225.1. Lineage (NCBI taxonomy): Eukaryota > Metazoa > Chordata > Mammalia > Rodentia > Heteromyidae > Perognathus > Perognathus longimembris. Next base: position 13,181,349 of record NC_063177.1, read on the forward strand.
TTCTGTGCAGACCTGAGTAGGTGTCTTATCTCTAACTCTCATCTTCCTTGTCAACAATGGATTTGACTATAGTACCTACTTCATCGGGTTGTGATATAAATTCAGAGTGCTATGAAAATGTCAAGCATTAGCTATAAGAAAACATTTTAATGACAAAGAAGCAATATGCCTAAGGTTGCAAAAGAGTGGAAGAGAACAGGGCTGGGAATATGGCCTAGTGGTAAAGTGCTCATCCCGTATACATGAAGCCCTGGGTTCGATTCCTCAGCACCACATACATTGAAAAAGCCTGAAGTGGTGCTATGGCTCAAGTGGCAGAGTGCTAGCCTTGAGCAAAAAGAAGCCAGGGACAGTGCTCAGGCCCTGAGTTCAAGCCCCAGGACTGGCAAAAAAAAAAAAAAAAAGAAAGAAAAAAGAAAAGAAAAGAGTGGAAGAGGAAGTGGAGTTATGGCTTAAGTGGCAGAGTACCAGCCTTGAATGAAAAAGTGAAAAAAAGAAAGCATGAGTCCTTGAGTTCAAGCCCTAATACCAAAAGGAAAAAAAAAAGTGGAAAAGTAAAATGTTTTAACTCCTATTATATCTTCTTTTTTTTTGTGCATATTATTGGAGATGGAACCAGGATCTCGTCTCATACATGCTAAGCAAGTGCTTTGCCACTGAACTACACCTCCAGTCCTTGATTTTATTTATCTATTTATTTATTGTCAGTCCTGGGACTTAATGTCTGGGCCTAAGCACTGTCCCTGAGCTCCTTTTGCTAAAGGCTAGCATCCTACTACTTGAATCACCACTTTCAGCTTCTGTTATTAATTGGAGGAAAGAGTTTCACAGACTTCCCTGCCTGGGCTGGCTTTTGAACCATGATCCTCAGATCTTAGCCTCCTGAGTAGCTAGGATTATAGGAATGAGCCAATAGTGCCCAGCCAGTCCTTGATTTTAAAACAAATAAATTTTCTTAGAGTGAGCTGCATCACTAATCCTCTTTGGTGCATTTTTTGTTGTCATATGGCTTTCGATTCCTTTTGTTGATCACTCCAACTCTGCAAGATAGAGGCTTTGTTCAGCATACATTTGCTGAATATTATATGCTAGGTACTTATCTCTGCCACCTGAAAGGTAAAGACAGACCCAGGGAGGCTAATAGCTATACTTCAGGCCTGGTGGCTATAATGGTAGAGAGTCACCCGTGACTTCATACTCCTCTGTCAGTTTTTAGAAAGCGTTAGAAAACTAGGTGCTCCTGGCTCAAGCCTCTAATCCTAGCTACCCAGGACACTGAGATCTGAGGATCATAATTTGAAGTCATCCTGGCCAGGAGTATAAAGCGCTTACCTCCAGTTAACCACCAAAAAGCCAGAAGTAGAGTTGTGGCTCAATCGGTAGATTGCCAGCCTTGAGCAAAAAAGCCAAGGGACAAGTTCAAGTTAAGCTTAGTTAAGTTCAAAGCTAAGCCTTTAGTTCAAGCCCTGGTAACGGCACAACAAAAAAAAGATGACCATATAGAAAAAAGAAGTATATATGGGTAGTTTTGAAATGAATGCTAGTACATCCAAATCAAGTGATCTTCAGTGTGGTTTCATTCATTCGACTTAGCAGGTTCTTAAATTTCATTAAAAGAGAAGCAACGGAGTGATATGCTGAGGTTCTCAGGAAGGCTGTGTTTTCTTACATGCTATAAACTTCACACATTCCAGAATGAAATTAGGTTAACCATGAAAGCAGCTGTAGTTCATAAGAACAGTAGAAACGATCTCTTTACTCTTCCATTTCACATTAAACCTGGAACTAATGAGATGCCTGCCAGCCCTGCATGTCATGTTCCTAAGGGCGGCCTATTTGGTAGTTTGGTAAAAGCACAGTGTAAGTTTGTAGCAAGAGAAAGAACTGAAACTGGAAATAGCCTTGGTGTTTGAAGGGCCTGTGAATGAAGACAGAACATGAGTACAGGTGTTTCTGACCGATGTTCTCCCTGTTGTTGAGGATCGATTTACAAGAAGACTGTAAGCTGGGTACTGGTGGCTTATGCCTATAATCCTAGCTACTTGGGAGGTTGAGATCTGAGGATTGCACTTTGAAGCCAGCCCAGGCAGAAAAATCTCCATGAGTCTCTTATCTCCAGTAAACTACTCAGAAAAAGCCACAAGTGGCACTGTGGCTCAAGTGGTAGAGTGATAGTTTTGAGCAAGAGAAGCTTAGGGACAGTGCCCAGGCCCTTAGTTCAAGCCACAGGACTGGAGAGAGAGAGAGAGAAAAAAAAGACCTTTTGGGGTTCTAGTCCTATAACCTGTGGCTTCATGCATGCAGCATGTATTGCTGAGCCCCAGCCCCAGCCTTTACATCAAGATTTGATTCTAGAAGATTATTCTCTGGAGGCTGGAACTCAAGATCGCAAGTCAGGCTAATACAGTCCATTTGAGCCATGTACAAGGAAGAGAGGCTTCAGGAAATGTCCTGGAGTAGGGTATATAGGGGGCAAGAGAGCTGTCTTGAGACAAATTCCTTTGAAAAGGGAATCTTAAATAAATAAATGTATGTGCTGTTATTGAGGTTTGAACCCAAGGCCTCGGGCTTTCACTTGGCTTTCTTGCTCATGGCTAGTGTTTTGCCACTTGAGCCACACCTCCAGTTGAAAAAGGAATCTGTTTTCTATAAATCTTCAAAGGATGGACAAGAACCATTGGAGAGAGGGTTCAGGGAGAGAGAAGTCTCAGAGTTCTAAGGAAGAATTTGGAGTGTCAGGTGCTCAGGCCCTGGGCTTCAAACGTGTGTGTAGTCATTCCTGCAAATCCTGCAAACAGGCTTCTAACAGATTAGGAAAAGCCACATTACCTCCAGGATCTTCTAGCCCTAAATTATTTCATCCTCATCCAAGTTCATCTTAAGAATACTTGTCCTTTCTTTTAGGAGCTTCATAGTTGAAAGTAAAAGGAAGGGTGTAAAGATGGCCACCACACACGTGCACATTGTGGTATTTGGTAGCTAATGAATGGGTTAGAAGTTGATGTGTGTGTTACATAGCATGTCCTCTATACAGGGAATGGTGTCAGATGCTTGGCAGACATTTTACAACAGGGGGCCTGCTTTTCACAGTTGCGTGGATGAGGGACCTTAGAAAATGTTACAGATTTTAAGTAGCTTAAGTCTTGCCATCCTCTTGGAATAGGATCCCAGATGCACACTTGAGTTTGACTCCAAAACCTATCTAACTAAAGGGCAATTGGTTTGGTTTCTGTGTCCCCTCTTGGTCCTGTGCCATCTGTTTCTAAACACAGAGGTCAAGAGATGGTGTTGGAGCTCATCTAAGATCCCTCCCAACTTGTGTTGGTGTTCGGTAGATGTCTTTTCACTTGCACTGTGCATTTTGCCCCACTCTCTTTGTCCTGTGCAGAGCTACTTTTCCTTTTTCTTTTTCTTTCTTTTTCCTTTTACCAGTCCCAGGGCTTGAACTCAGGGCCTGGGCACTGTCCCTGAGCTGCTTTTGCTTATAGCTAGCACTCTGCCACTACAGTGCCACTTCTGGCTTTTTCTGTTTATATGGTACTGAGGAATTGAACCCAGGGCTTCATGCATGTTGGGCAAGCACTCTACCACTGAGCCACATTTTTCTTTTAAATCTTTTTAATCCCTGCTTTTTCTTTAAAGCAGGGATTGGCAACATTTTTTTCTGTAAAGGGAAAATGAGCTAGGTGCAGTTAACAAAAACAGGCTTTGGAGGGATCTGATTTGGCTTGCAGGCTAATTCCTTCTTTTTTTTTTTTTTTTTTTGGCCAGTCCTGGGCCTTGGACTCAGGGCCTGAGCACTGTCCCTGGCTTCTTCCCGCTCAAGGCTAGCACTCTGCCACTTGAGCCACAGCGCTGCTTCTGGCCGTTTTTCTGTATATGTGGTGCTGAGGAATCGAACCTAGGGCCTCGTGTATCCAAGGCAGGCACTCTTGCCACTAGGCTATATCCCCAGCCCCTAATTCCTTCTCTTAGCCACTTTTGATGGCAGATGCCAGTGGTCCTCCCTGGACTCTGTAGCACTTTGATTAGTGTACATACAGTTGAGCTTGCAACTCAAAGGATTAAAGTGAATTAGGTCATCTTAAGCTGCACAGTACCCCATTGCTTCTCCATTTGGGAGTGCTGGGCTCTTACTGAGAATGACCCTTCAGGGTTGCTCTTCTAGAACTGCACTCTCCTAGCTAGCTGTGCCCTGAGCCAGCCATCATGTGAACCACTGGTCCCTCAGGCATGAGTGTGGGAGACCAGTTGAGGACAGGGAGCTGGCCAAAAGCATGTCCACCCCATTCAAGACCAGGCAGCAGTTAGGAAGAGCCAGGCCACCCATTTATGTGACTGAAAAACAGCCCCTTTGGGGCTACCATAAAATGTGTCCTCTAACCCAGGTTGTTTGGTGAGGAAGCTATTGCAGATAGATTTGTACCTTGTACTAGAAACATTGTTCACCCGTAATTTTTATGGAGGTCATATGTGTGAATGTGCAGATTAAGTAGAGAAGGCCTAGGTGCCCATATGAAACTGATAGCACCATTGTTGGGGAAGAGCCTGGGGTTTGGGCTACTCACTTCAGCCTTAACCAGCAGATTTTTTATTTTATTTATTTATTTATTTTTTGGCCAGTCCTGGGGCTTGGACTCAGGGCCTGAGCACTGTCCCTGGCTTCTTCTTGCTCAAGGCTAGCACTCTGCCACTTGAGCCACAGCGCCACTTCTGGCCATTTTCTGTATATGTGGTGCTGGGGAATCGAACCCAGGGCCTCATGTATACGAGGCAAGCACTCTTGCCACTAGGCCATATCCCCAGCCCCAACCAGCAGATTTTTTCCTAAGAGGTTGTGTTGATATATTTTTCTAGGAGGATGTGTTTGTATATTCCTTGGGTAATTAAAATTAAAGAATGGCAAAATAGTCTTTCAGCCTTGTCTCCACTAGCCTCCCCAGCTCCCCAGAGCTATCCCAAGTAAACACACAAGCAAAGAAATGCTGTGGGCTTGCTAGGAACTCTGCAGTCTCTGGGGTTATTGCTTTTCCATTCAGCCCAGCCTGAGCCAGGTCCTGTTGAGTGGGCAAACTATGGGTAGTAGCCTGCCACGGGGGTAGTTTCTTAACTTTCCTTCAAGGTATTATCTGTGGAGGAAAGCATGACAAAGGTCAGTTTTAGACCTGCTATGGGGGCAGCTGAAAGGTCGGGGGTAGGGGTAGGGGAATAATGGGAAATAGCTGTTGTAGAAAAGCTGGGGATAGATGGGTTTGTCCTTTAAGGATCAGCCAGTCCATGTCCTTGCTAATGGCTCTGCCATTTTTCTATGTGTTAATGCAGGAGGAATTTTGTTGTCAGAGAATAACAGGAGGTTGTCCATAATTGACACAGTAAAAACTCTGAGCTCTTCAGCTCCGCCTTTCTTGTAAGTTTATCATTTATTCCCAGTGGTTATAAAAACTTAAGTCATGATGCTACATCTCCATCAGTTTGCAATCCTAAAATCAAGTGAGCTCTGTTTGTCCCTGTGTGTATGTATTTATGTGTGTATGTGTGTCCTTCTAATAAAACACTATGCTGGAACGCGCTTCTCCTTCAGCTGAAGTCATTTGCTATTAAAAATCCATACAGGTGGATTTCATAACAGATGAGAGTTCTTAATACATGTCACATCCTTCCAGGCTCTGAGAATTGGAAAACCAAGAAGGTTTTGATGTTTTGTGTGGCGCCACCTGAATTAGAAGCCAAGATGAATGTACCCAAAGGAGGTCTGGTGTTGTTTTCAGCAAATTCCAACTCATCGTGTATGGAGCTTTCAAAGAAAATTGCTGAGTGAGTTCTAATTTTGCTGTCCACATCTGTGTTTGGTATGAAATGACTTGGCTGATCTTCATGACTGTTCCCTGCATATTGAAGCAGCAAACACTAAGAGTACCTCGTAGATTGTTATGGGTGCTCCTTGTGGAGCCATATAGGCAACAGAGAAGTGGATGCTATAGGAATAACTTAAAGCTTATGTAGATATTTAGTAAATGAACACTGAGCCGCTGCTGTGTCAGAGACCTCTATCTACATGGGGTTAACAGTAAACCAGCCATTCAGTTTTTCTTCTCATAAAATTTTCATTTCACTGTGAGAACCAGACAAGAAGCAACTCAGCCAACAAGACTCTTTCAGGCAGAGTGGCAAGTACCAGGAAGAAGACAGTGGGAAAGTCAGGATGGGGCAAGGCTTAATGCCTTAGCTTGGGCACTAAGTTACCATATAAACTGATGGGTCATGTTATATGACCTGAATGAGCTAACAACAAGTTTGAGCAGAGCCCTGTGGGCAGAGGGAGCCCCAGGTTGCAAAGGATGTGAAAGGCAGGCGTTAGTGTTTATTGGGAATTTAGGCTGGTAGACAGAGTACCAGGACAGTGGTGAAGCAGGCAGAGCTCAACTACATAGGCCTTGGATAGACGTCAAATGAAAATGGCATGTAGGCAATGAACAGAGAGGACAACTGAATACTGACTTTGAATTTTGTAATAAGAACAGCTTTAGTTTTCTTTTCCCTATTTATATGTCTTCTTAAACAGTGAAGGTGTTGGGTCTGTTCTATTACTTTCTAAACTTTACCCATCTTTTTCTTCTCTAGGCGACTGGGGGTGGAGATGGGCAAAGTGCAGGTTTACCAGGAACCTAACAGAGGTGAGCTATCTTGGCATGTGTCTCTTAATCTTTCTGTGGTATGTGATGTATGCTCAGGGCTTCATCTCCACTGTGAAACAGTTTGATTCATTTGTCCAGTTAGTGCTGTTAGCAAACGAAGCAGAGGCAGGGGTGTTTTTTACCTTTTACCAAAAATACCAACTAAAACATAAAGCCCAGGTACAAGTCCCATCTGAGTTGAAATGCTAGTTCCAAGGCCTTATTCAATAGATCCCGCATGAATTCATGACCCATCTGGTCAACTGAATGAAAACATGAGCTCAGCTTTGGTTAAATTTATGTTACCTTAGTCAGCAGAGTAATCCTGTGTGTTTGCAGTATCAGTTGGTTATCTGTGAGTATTTGTTGTGAATGCATATGTATGTATGAATGTACACTTGTGGTGCTGTTAGTGAACCCAGAGTGTCAGGCATACTAAACGTGGTAGGGATGTGTGTGTGTGTGTGCACGTGTGAGTGTGAGAGAGAATGTATATGTACTGGGGCTTGAACTCTGTTTCCACACTCTACTTGTCTTTTTGTCCCTCAAGACTGGAGCTTTACCAATAAGCTACACCTCCACGTCTAGTTTTTTTCTGGTTAACTGGAGATAAGAGTCTCTTGGGTTTTTCCTGGCTACCTTTGAACCAAGATCTAGACCTTAGCCTCCTGTGTAGCTAGGAGTATAGGCGTGGTCCACCTGCACCTGGCTACTTCATTCTTTTTGTAGGCATGCATTCTATATTTTTCTAACTTCTTTTTCCTCAGTGCTATAGATCATTGCATGGCCCTCTACCATTGCTTGCTTGGCTGGTACTCTGATGCTGGAACTATGCCTCCATCCTGGCTTTTTGCTGGCTATTTTGGAGTCTCAAGAACTTTTCTGCACAAGTTAGCTTTTAACGTTAGTCCTTAGCAAAGCCTTCTGAATAGTTAAGATTACAAGTGTGAGCTATCAGTGCCTGTTTTAAGAATAAGCATAAATAGAATACTATTGTTACATTTAAAGAAGTTAATAATATTTAATTGTTGGTTTATGTTTAGATTTCTCCATTGTCCTATGATTTGTTTGCTTTTTAACTCAAAGTATGCTCTTTTGTGGGTCAGCCAGTCTGCCTGCCTCCTTTTTATTTTTTTTTTCCTATGCTGGAATTTGAACTCAGAGTTTTGCGGTTGCTAGGCAACTATTTTTTGTTTGTTTGTTTGTTTTTGCAAGCATTACCACTAGGCCACATTCCCAGCCCAATTCTGGTTATTTTTGGGATAGGATCTTACTGTATACCTAGGCTAGCCTGGATCATGATCCTCCCTTTTCTTCTTTTTCTTTTTTTTTTTTTCAAGATAACAAGATTTGAACTTAGAGCCCTATACTTGCTAGGCAGATTCTTTACCACTGAGCCACTCCAGCCCTCTTTTGTCCTGGTTATTTGTTGAGATAGAGATAGGGTTTCACCTTCTACCTGGGTGTGTGCCTATACTGCCATCCACCTATTTTACTGTTGTTTGTTTTTTGTTTTGTTTTTTTGGCCAGTCCTGGGCCTTGGACTCAGGGCCTGAGCACTGTCCCTGGCTTCTTCCCGCTCAAGGCTAGCACTCTGCCACTTGAGCCACAGCGCCACTTCTGGCCGTTTTCTGTATATGTGGTGCTGGGGAATCGAACCTAGGGCCTTCTGTATCCGAGGCAGGCACTCTTGCCACTAGGCTATATCCCCAGCCCCTTACTGTTGTAATTGGGATGACGGTGTGTGCCCCATGCCCAGCTTCCTCTATTGAAATGCAGTCTTCTGAATTTTCTGCTCATGCTGGCCTAGAACCACAGTTCTCTTGATCTCAGCCTCTCCACACAGCTGGGATAATAGTGTGTACATGACAGTGGTTATAGAAGTCTCTTGTTTTTTCCTGAGCTGACCTAGAGCCATGATCCTGATCTCAGCCTCCAAAGTAGTTTAGATTATCGGCAAAGGCCCTGACACTGGGCTTGTTCTTCTTATTTATGCTTCTTATCTGGGATGAGAGACATGTGCCAGCATACCTAGGGACTGCCCTGGAACTGTGATCTTCCTAATTTTAGTCTTTTACGGCTGAGCTGACAGGTGTGCCCCCACCACACCTAGCTGTTACTGGTTGAGATGAGATCTTGCAAACAACTTGGCTTCTTGGTCATCTTCCTCCCTCCCTTACTTCCCTCCCTCCCTCCCTTCTTTCTCCTCTCTTCCTCCTCCTCCTCCTCCTCCTTCTGCTCAGGCTGGCCTTGAACTGCATTCTTTCTAATCTTCATCTCAGATTAGCTCACATTATAGGTATCAGCTTCTAGCACCCAGCTGAGTGATATGTTTTTCATATTCTTTTAGTATCTTCTACTCTAGAACATTCCTTCACCTGTTCTTCCTTCTTCCTGTGACCCTAACCGTTGCATAGTTTTATAGAATGTGCCATTCTGGATTTGTGCAGGTCTTTCCTTGTAGCTGGTCAGGATGTCTGAGAGGAAGTATATTGAATCTTACACTCTGCTTCCACCACATATAGCACTGCATTCCTGTGTTCTTTGATGATGTTGGTTGAGTGAATGACCACATAGCTCCCTAATGGGTGCTGTGCTTACATGTAAAGGCTGAGAAGCCCAGAGTCAGAAAGGTGATTCTTACTGAAGGCCATCCTGTAACTAACTAAGCCTGTGTAAAAGTGTGATTTGTTGTATTATAGGTTATTGTTACTGAAACTAAAGCCAGTGAGGTTTGAAATGGTTCCCATTTCTGTATTTCATAGCATTAGAGATTGATGCAGAATTTTTTTGTACATTAAAAAAATTGAACTACAAGGGAAAGGGTGACCTGTCCAAAAAAGAAAGGTATCCATTACCTGACTAATATTAAAATTTTAAACATTGAACTGATATACCTTCCTCCTCCTTTTTCCTTTTCCTGCTAGAAACAAGAGTTCAGATTCAAGAGTCTGTGAGGGGAAAAGATGTCTTCATCATCCAGACCATCTCAAAGTGAGTGATTGCTGAGCAGAGACATGACCTTTCAAGTCGCTGTTCTGGTGCAAGTGTCTACAATGCTAACAGTTGGCCATACAGGAAGAATTAAGTCTTAAAATGGAACTGGCTGGCTTTTATGTGTTCTTTCTGTGTTTGTTTCTTATTTTAAGAGATACTCCTAATACATTCCTCAGGCTGTTCCCAAATTCTTGATTGAGTTCAAGTGATTCTCCTGCCTCAGCCTCCTGAGTAGCTAGGACTAACAGACATGTGCCACCAGGCTTGTCTTTTTCTGGATGATGGTGATGGTGAATGGTGATGGTGGTGATCACGATGATGATGATGATGATAATGATGGTGATGATGGTGGTGGTGATGATGCAGTTCTGGGGATTTGAATGTAGAGCTTCATACTTGCTTGCCAAGTGCTTAGCCATTGAACTATACCCCCAGTCTTTTTCTTTTCCATTTTGGTTTGAGACCCTGCAATTGGCAGGGATCGGTCTTAAATTTATAGTCCTCCTGTCTCCACCTGCTTACAAACATATGTTACAATCAATGTTCCCCTCTCCCCTTGTCTACTTTTGTGTGTGTGTGTGTGTGTGTGTGTGTGTGTGTGTGTGTGTGTGTGATACTAGGGTTTGAACTTGTGGCCTTTTTACCCCTTACATGACTTGCTTGTTCACTGCTCTACTACTTGGGCTGTTCCTCCAGACCAGCATTTTTTCTGGTTAATTTGGAGCTTTTTTTTTCCAAACAGGCTTTGAATATTGATACTCTGGATTTTAGCCTCCTGAGTAGCTAGAATTCCAGATGTGGGCCACCAGCACTTGAAACCTTTCCTGTATTCTTTTTTCTTTTTTTTCTCCCCAGTCCTGGGCCCTGTCCCTGAGCTGTTTGTTTTCTGTCTTTTTTTTTTTTTTTGGCCAGTCCTGGGCCTTGGACTCAGGGCCTGAGCACTGTCCCTGGCTTCTTCCCGCTCAAGGCTAGCACTCTGCCACTTGAGCCACAGCACCGCTTCTGGCCGTTTTCTGTATATGTGGTGCTGGGGAATCGAACCTAGGGCCTCGTGTATCCAAGGCAGGCACTCTTGCCACTAAGCTATATCCCCAGCCCGTTTTCTGTCTTTTTTGTGGTTAAGTGGAGATAATAGTCTCATGGACTTTCCTGCCCAGGCTGGCTTTGAACCACAGTCCTCAGATCAGTCTCCTGAGTAGCTAGGATTAGAGGTGTGAGTTTAAATGGAAATAGAGGCTTTTACTTTTAATTAAATAAGCTAAGAAGATAAAAGTGTGGAGTGAAGGAATGTGTACATGTCTAGTGTGACATTGGAATACCTGTTGTAGAATTCTTGGAAGTGGCAAGTGCATAAACTTGTGGAGATGAAGAACTGTGAGTTTCTCTGTGCCACTTCCCTTCAGGTGCCACTCCAGCAGAGAGGGTGATCATGTGAAACTTTGTTGTCCACTGTACATTGTCCCCAGATCTTTCTGATGACAGTTCTTAACTCAAGATGATTGTTTTTCTTTCTTTTGGTAGCCTGGCTAAACCTCCAATTCTAGGTTTCCCAGCTCAGCAGTAATTTCTATGTCTCTCCCCCATCCCCAATATTCTACAGTGACCTCATTACTCTGAGTGAGGGTGGGAATAGAATGGGATGGGCCTCAAAAACCCCAGCCTTGGCTAACAGAGGGCAGTTCAGTGACTGGAAATGGCCATATGACCTCCAACTACTATGCCTTCTTTGCCCTGCCTGCACTGCCATGGATTAAGTAGATGCACAGACGGAAGTGGAGATGTAGCTCCGACTTTACCACTTTATTTGCCTTGAGTAAATAAAGCTAAGGTCAAGCTCAAGGTCCTAAATTCAAGCCCTAATACTGGCACACACACAAAAAATAATTAACCAAAAAGAAGAGGTACAAAATATAACACTGTAGCAGGAGTATTATTTTCAAATAATATTATATTTCAAATGCCAAAGACATTTGAGAATTAGTAGAGGGAGGAAGGTTTTCTGAACTTCCCTTATCTGTCCAAAAGTGAAAGAATTCAAGTCTCACAGATGTCCCAGAAGAATTCAGGTGTGGTAGATCTCCCTGGAGTTTGAGTGTTTGAAGCCTAGGAGAAGAATCTGTCCAAGATAAGAACTCATAAAACCATGTCCTACTTCCCAACTAGTTTTCCCGGGTTATCTTTTCACTGAAGTCACTTCCTTAAGTGCCCTTTCTCTTCCCTTCCTCTGATAGGTGGTATATAACAAAGGCCTATGTTCTGACCACTTTTATACCTCCTTTTCTTTGAACTCTTGCTTTTGCAAATGCAAGAACAGTTTGGATAATGCATCATATTTTAGCTTAGAAAGTCTGAATGAGTTTAGGTGTACACATGCACATACACTTCTATAGAATTAAGCACCAAAATAAGGGAAGAAAAGCTCAATTTCAGGGGAATTTACTCTTGAGACTGTTTTCATCAAACTTGGCACACATCTACCTTGTGCTTTGCTTGCTCAGCATAGAGTCATACAGCCCCAGCTGTTGGAAGAGCAGTGTCAGGGACCTGTCACTGCTTCCCATCCCTTGGAAAGCTTACATGAGACAAGGGAGGAAGGGCAGGGCTGGCCTTTCTGTGGTGCTGTTGCTGCCTTTTCTTCCAGCTGAGTGCGTTCCTGTGCCGACATCTCTCTCTACCTCCCACATTGGAGGAGATATACAAGCACTGGGTTTCTTTACACTGCTTTTGGGCATCTGTAGTACTCTATCCATCACAGGTGCATTGGGATTCCATTGGGTAAATGCACAGATTGTGTGGATTGGCCTGGAGGAGTAGGTAGGAAGAAGTAGGTTAATGGTCCAGTTGAAACGGAATTCAGGCCTTCAGGAGGGTGACTCTACTAAGTCTTTTCAAGTCCTTCCACCTCTTTCCCCTTTAATTGATTGGTTCAACATTGTTGTTATCTATCCTGCCTTTTGTCAGTTCCTGTTTCTCTAGTGACAAACACCCAGGTTGCCTTAATTTTCTCCCTGTATTTCCTTTTGTGTCATTCCATGTCCCATGTGTGCCATAGTCGTGCACTTAGGTTCTCGGTGTTGTCCAGGTTGTTGGAACTCAAGTGTCTGGGTCTCCTTCCTGAAATACCATGAATTAACCTGGATATTTGGGGGTGTCATTTGGGGTTTAATATTTATTTACATATGCATTGCAACACTGGGCATCAGACTAGAGTCTCGCTTACTAGGCAAGCACTCTACTCCTAAGCTATATGCCAACCTATTACTTCATTTTTGTACAGGTTGTTTGTAGCTACTGAAAGTAGAAGGCAGATTTTCAATGAAGAACATTTGGTCCATTTAGCAAGTATAGGCACTGAGTTCAGACTCCAGAGATGAAAGGGAAAAAAAAGCAAAGAAAAAATTATGTCCTGTAGTTCATACAAGGAAGGCTTTCATCACTTGTATAGTAGTAGGCCTTATTCTCTGGTGTGTCTGTTTGAGAGCCTCAGAGTGACTACTGGAGATCATTTCCTCTGTTTATCCTTCTGCACTGAATGCTCTCTGAAAGTGTGGGTGCCTCCCATCCATTCGGGAGTGAGTAGCATTGCATGTCTGCAGTATTGAGTTTAATGCTATAGTTGTAAGACGTCTTTGTGCTTGACACAAGTTAGTCCTATGGTGCTTGTGTCCTAGTGGAGGAAGACTTTCAGAGAAAACCAAAGAATATTCAGCATGTTAAAGGCATTAAAAAAATAGAATGGCAAGGAGAAGGCATTGATGGTGATAAGCAGATAGAGGGGCCAGCATGCCTGTCACTAAAGAGATATTGGAACAAAATCCATGGAAGGGCAGGGAGGGAGCTAGGCCTTCTAGGGCAGTGAGTGGCCCAGGAGGACTGAGCAGGTAGTGGACTGAGGAGGTAGAAAGTGAAGACGGATGGTGCCAGAAGGTGAAAAGACCTTGGGTTCCAGACAAACAGAATGGAAGCCACTCTTTCACTCTAAGAGCAAAGGAATATTGACTGAGGAGCTCCAGGAAGAGTCGAGGCCAGTAGGATAGTGGGAAGGAGGGTGGGCCCATGAGATTAGAGATGTTTTCTTTTGTTTTGTTTTTGTGCCAGTACTGAGGCTTGAACTCAGGGCCTGGACACTGTCCATTAGCTTTTTCTGCTCGATGCTGGCACTTTACCAGTTGAGCCACAGGTCCACTTCCAGCTTTTCAGCTATTAATTGGAGATAAGAATCTCATGGGGGCTGGGAATATGGCCTAGTGGCAAGAGTGCTTGCCTTGTATACATGAAACTCTGGGTTTGATTCCCCAGCACCACATATATAGAAAACGGCAAGAAGTGGCAAGAATGCTAGCCTTGAGCAAGAAGAAGCCAGGGACAGTGCTCAGGCCCTGGGTCCGAAGCCCAGGACTTGCAAAAAAAAAAAAAAAGAATCTCATGAACCTTCCTGCCTGAGTTGGCTTCGAACTGCTATCCTCAGATCTCAGCCTCCTGAGTAGCTAGGATTTCAGACATGAGTCATCAACACCCAGTTTTTGTCCTGAGTGACCAGGAAGAACAGTGTGAACAGCAGCTAAACCACTGATCTGGTGACTCAGACATTTTCAGGCAAAGCCATTCTGTTTGGGAATAGTTAAGTCTTGAGTTGTCTTCAGGATGTTCAGGTGGAACCATGTAGAAGTGTTAGGATTGGTCTGACAGAGTTCACAGGGGAAGCATTGGCTGGAGAGTGGACTATGAGAGTCAGCTAGCATTTGTAGAGCCTCACAAGTGAATGAAAAATCCAAGGGATGAGGGTGACGAGAAGCTGAATGAATGTGTTTTAGATGGGTGGTTGGACCAGCAAAGGAATCTGAGGTGGCAGAAGATGACCACAGGGACATCCTAGAAGCCATGTGCAAAAGGCTGCATAGGAACAGGCTGAGCAGCCGTATCTGATATGTAGAGTTATTGAGGAAGAGAAGGACTACGAGACTGGAGGCCTTAGCCACATGATGACATTGATGAGTATCATCTGGGGGTTCTTCAGGGAGTAGGACTTCTTTGGGATATGTTTGGGAGAGACTGAAAGAAGATGAATTGGAGATATTAAGTGGGACTGCCCTGTTGAGATATGCTACAGAAAGGAGCAAGGAAATGGGGCTGTGAGAATTGTTTTTAGTGGAAGAAGGGAAGAATGTGCATAGATTGGTGGGGATGAACTGGGGAGGGTAACACATGGAGGCAGAAGAGGGAGTGTTGCCGAGCAACCTCTTCTAAGTGAGAACAGATGGGGATTAGTATGCAATTTCAGGGTACCATGGCATAGGAAGTTCCTCTCTGATAACAGTTGAAGACAGACCAACTTGCAGGGTACAGATGTACCTGACAGTAAGAACCTATAGAAGCTCTCTTGTTGGTTTTTGTTATTGTTTGTACCAGTGTTGAGGCTTGAACTCAGGGCCTAGGCACTGCCCCTTAGCTTTTTCACTCAAGACTGGTGCTCTGCCACAACTTCATGTCTGGCTTTTTGTTGGTTAATTGGCGAAAGAGTCTCGTGAACTTTCCTGCTGGCTTTGAACTGGGATTCTCAGCTCTCAGCCTCATGAGTGGCTAGGATTACAGGTGTGAGCCACTGGTGCCCAGCAGAAGCACTCTTCTGGCAGTGTTTTTCACAGAAAAGAAAGGTAGGTTCATCTAAGGGGGATCTAATAGGGGTCTGAGAGGCATGAGGAGCACACTGCTGACACCTGGTTGGAGCAGGAAACTGTTACTATTAGCTCTGTTGGTGTTTTGGTGCCAAAGACTGACCCAGAGTCTTGAACATGCTAAGCACATAGCATAGCACAGAGCTCCAGCCCCAGCTGAAGGAGGATTTTAACACCTCTCCATGGGATTTCTGTCTGGGTTTCAGGGATGTGAACACCACCATCATGGAGCTCCTCATTATGGTGTATGCATGTAAGACCTCTTGTGCCAAGAGCATCATTGGCGTGATCCCCTACTTTCCCTACAGCAAGCAGTGCAAGATGAGGAAGAGAGGGTCCATAGTCTCTAAATTGCTGGCCTCTATGATGTGCAAAGCCGGTAAGTAAGAATGGCAGGCCTTTCACAGTTAATTACAGGTCATGAAGTTTTATTTTCCTTAGACATTTCAAAGCATTGTCTTAACTAAATTAGAATGCTGAACAGTAAAAACAGCAACCCAGCATTTATAGACAGTGAGTTTATACAGTAGTTCGTCTTTTCCTGTAAGGCATATGTGCCAAGACTCCAGTGGATGCCTGAAGCCACAGGCAGTTTTACTACAATACTGAGATGGTGCATCTGCAACAAGGTGGATACTAAGTGACTAATATGTGGGTAGCATATATAGCATGGTCCCACTGGCCTGAGTAGGAAGTAGAATAACATCATGAATGAGACTTGATCATGATACTCCAGAGAGACACTATTTTAAGTTAGGAATTATTTATTTCTGGAATTTTGTATTTAATATTTTGGAGCATAGGTAACCAACTGGGAAAAGCAAAACCACAGGTAAACAGACTGAAAAAAAAAAAAAACTGCAGCAAATTGCTTCCAAGTCTAAAACACAAACATAAGGAGAATGATTTTTTCCTAAATTCATTGTTAAAAGTTATATTAAAATGACTGTTTACAATCATGAATGTTGTTTTGAAAGCAGAGCAGTCATTCTAAGTCCTTCTGCAGCAGTGAAGCACAGTGCAAGGAAGGCAAAAAAAGACAGCTGTTTAAAAACCCCATCCCCAGTGCCTCAACCCCACGCCCCACGGGAACACTATGCCAGGTACTGGTAAAGTGAGCAGATACGCTCACTGAGTTTTCTGGAAGCCTTTCCTCTTCGTTTCTCATGCTGCTACTGGCTGGGCCAGCAGGCCCCTTTCCTTGCTTTGGAGGCATGTGTTGCTGCTTAAATGTTTCCATGTACTTTCTTGGTGATGATTTCAGATACTCCTTAGGGGTGCTTGGTGATAATTTCAGATACTCCTTAGGGGCACTTGGTGTTGATTTCAGATACTCCTTAGCGGTACAGTGGGGGCAAAGGTTTTCCATTTTCTCTAGTTTCCAGGCTGATAATAAGCTTGTCTAGGTATTCTCAGATCAGCTTTGCTGTACTTACTAAGTAAGTTTCCAGGAAATGGAACTTGCTCTGAATTTTTAAAGTCATTTCTATATTGCTATCATCACTGATACTTCAGTGCTTTCAATTATTATGAAAATTGTGTATCATAGTACTAAACAAGCTAAGCAATGGAAGTGCTAGGTTTTGTGGTAGGAGAGTAATTTTTCATAGTAATTTATTAAATATAGTGTATTACTTTATACAGTATTTCCTATAGTACAACTTGTTGGTAAGCTTTGTATTCGTTTTATTTTTGAAGGTCTAACTCATCTTATTACTATGGATTTACACCAGAAAGAAATTCAAGGCTTCTTCAATATTCCTGTTGATAATTTAAGAGCTTCTCCCTTCCTATTACAGTATATTCAAGAAGAGGTAAGCTAGCTCAAACTTTTTTTTCTTTTTTGGCTGTATTAGTAAGGGCTTACATGCTTGCGAGGTAGGCACTCTACTGTTGGAACCATGCCTCTATCCCTTTGTGCTCTGGTTATTTTTTAAATATGGTCTTGATTTTTGCCTGGGCCACAATGCTCCTATTTACACTTCCTACTGTCACTGAGATTACAGGTACATCTCACCACATCCAGCTTTTTATGTTGAGATATGGGGCGGGAGGGGGGGGTGGGGAGTCTCACAAACTTTTTTGCCTATGCTGGCCTGAACTTTGAGTCTCCTAATCTCAGCTTCCCAAGTAGCTATAATTGTAGGTGTAAGGTACTGATAATCAGCTTTTTCCTCAGTGTTTTGAGGCAGGGCCTCAATCTGTAGCCCAGACTGGCCTTGAACTGAGATCCTTCTACCTTAACCTCTTATACTGCAATTACAGGCATATGCACTGTTCCTGGCTCTTTTTTTTTTTTTTCTTTAAACAATATTTGCCTTTTTGTCAGCCAGGGGACTTGAACTCAGAGCCTGGGTGCTGTCTCTCAGATCTTTTTGCTCAAGGCTAGTGTTCTACCACATGAGCCACACCTCCGCTTCCAGTTTTTGAGTGGTTAATTGGAAATAAAAGTCTCATGAGGACTTGTCTTCCTGGGCTGGCTTCAAGCTGTGATCCTCAGATCTCAGCCTCCTGAGTAGCTAGGATTACAGGTGAGAGCCACCAGCACTCAGTCCATATTTGTTCTTAAATTGTCATTTCTGCTATTCAGGCAGCCAACTCTTGAGGATCACATGCAGTATGTATGTATGTATGTATGTATACGTATTTTTTGTTGTTTTGGTAGTACTGGAGATTGAACTAAGGGCTGGTCTTGTAAAGCAGGCATTCTACCACTTAAGCCATGCCCCTAGTCCTTGTTTGTTTGTTTAAGGACATATATACATCTTTTTTAAAATAACACTGGAGGGGCTGGGAATATGGCCTAGTGGCAAGAGTGCTTGCCTCCCATACATGAAGCCCTGGGTTCAATTCTCCAGCACCACATAAATAGAAAATGGCCAGAAGTGGCGCTGTGGCGCAAGTGGCAGAGTGCTAGCCTTGAGCAAAAAGAAGCCAGGACAGTGCTCAGGCCCTGAGTCCAAGGCCCAGGACTGGCAAAAAAAAAAAAAAATAATAATAATAATATAATAAAATAACACCGGGGGGGCTGTGAATATGGCCTAGTGGCAACAGTGCTTGCCTCGTATACCTGAAGCCCTGGGTTCGATTCCCCAGCACCACATATATAGAAAACGGCCAGAAGTGGCACTGTGGCTTAAGTGGCAGAGTGCTAGCCTTGAGCAAAAAGAAGCCAGGGACAGTGCTCAGGCCCTGAGTCTAAGCCCAGGACTGGCCAAAAAAAAAATAACACTGGATTGATTGTCCTTTCTCAATTGGTTTCCCCACAGTTCTCACTTGTTTGTGCCACAGTAGTTTGGAATTTGACAATTAACTTAGATTTAGAATTGATAAATATGGTCCTTCTACTGTGAAATTGTGTGTAGTTAAGATTCAGGGGAAGATCATTGACTTTTATTTAATTTATAAAATTACTGATTGATTGATTGATTGAGATAGGATCTCACTGTATAGCTTAGGCTGGCCTCAGACTTTTGGTCCTCCTGCCTCTCAGCCTCCTGAGTAGCTGGGATCACAAGCTGAGGCCACCACCCCCAGCTTCTGTTGACTTCTTCAAAGCATACTGACATATTCAGTATTTGCTGCCACAGAGATGAGAGCTAATCACTGACTGACCTTACTTTAAAAAAAAAAAAATCTGTATGTTTCACATAAATTTTTCTAAGTAGGCAATACTTTTCATTTCAGGAACATTTTTGTCTTTTTTCTCTCTCTTCTTTTGGGTGCCAAATTTCCAAGTAAACCAGATGATGGTTTTGAGTCTTTTGGAATGTTCCTTTTTAATCATTAGAGATATGGTTGTAATCCCCAGCCCATTGTGTGTCACAGATCCCAGATTACAGGAATGCCGTCATTGTGGCCAAGTCTCCAGCCTCAGCCAAAAGGTAGGTGCAAACTCTTGGTCTCCATAGGTCTGCCTCTAAAATGAGATCTCCATTGGGTCCTAGGCATTCCACCTCAGCTCCAGTGGTCCCTGGGCCCTTATTGTCTTCCATGGACTGATTTTTGAGATTGCTTTGCCAACTCCACTTATTAAGTCAGCATTTTTGTTTCCTCCTTCTCAGCCCCAGTCTGTTTAGTCTTGTTTCTTGGCCAGAGCCAAACAGCTGTGGGGATCCTATCCAGTATGCCCCTCACTTCCAGGGGGGCAGCCACCACTGAAATACTGAGGAAGATAGTCTATAGTTGCTTACTGCCTCTTATTTGGAGAAGTCAGTGATTGATAGAGTGGTATCCAGGCCACTTATTTATATGTGTTCACAGATAACATTTATTCAAACCAAAGCACCGCACCCATGCTGTACCAACCAGCAGCCCTGTGAGTCTATACAGCCAGTTAGGTTTAGTTTGGACTAATTGAGGACTTGATCTTCTACTTGAGATTAGATTGTCCCTGGATGTTACATAGCAATCTTTTCAGGAGAAGCCACACACTGGAGAAGAAAAGAACAAAGTCACATGTAAGAAAAGCCTTTTTTTCTTAAAAAGCCCTTTTAGGACTGATTGTTTTCTAGTTGACTGCTTTGGTTTACTGGCTCACTGTTCAGTCCCTGGGTGTGAAAGGATGAGGGAGAGCTGGCCCAGAATGAGTCACCATGTAGCAGTCTTGACAAGCTGTTTGATATCATAAACTGAGCATGATGCTTACTGAATGCACTTGGTATAGTAGTGCAGTTAAAATGAGTTAGTATTTGGGGCAACACTGCCCTGTGTTCTCATGTCTGCTTTCCTTGTACCTTTAGGAAACTGTGTCCTGTCCTGAGTCCCCTCTTGTCCACTTGACTGACTTACAGGAACCCTTGGCTCATTTTGGAATATGAACATTTCAAGCAGCTTTTAAAAAATGTTCACAGGCTGAATTAAATTTGACTAGTAATTCTCTGCTTTACATGTGAAGATATATGACACACAATTATTATTTAGTGACCACAGAATATTAGTTCCAGGACCCCCCCCCCCCCCAGATGCTCAAATTCTTTACATAATAGGGCCTGGTGTTTTCATATAACCTATGCACATCCTTCTGTTTTCCTACATTATCTCTAGATCCTTATAGTTATTACAATTCCTATGGTAATATAATGCTCTGTCAATAGTCACTTTATTAAAACAATCTACAAGAAGTAAAGCCTATCGATTCTCAGGACAGATGCTAGTATTTTCCCTCAGTTTTTCTATCATGGTAAATTGAACACACCAATATAGAAACTGCGGAGATGGAGGCTGACTGTGACCATTTTCAAGTTTATGATGCACTAGCATCTAATGCAGTCACAGTGCTGTTGTGCATTTGTCACCTGCCTGGACTTTCCAGACATGATGTCCCTTATTTTCACACAGCATGTCCTCAAGGCTCATCTCCACTGAAGTATGTGTCAGTGCCCTGCTCCTCACTTCACACATGACAGTCATGAAGCCCTGTGGCTTCTGCAGGAAGATCACTGCCGCTCTCTCCTGGCTGGCCTCTGCTGGCTCCTGGAATGAAGCTGTGTGCTAAGTTATATTAAAACAGCTTTGTGATTTAGTTACTATTTTATTTCTCTTTTTAGTTTCCTTTTGGGTTGTGTTCATGATTGACCCAGGGCTTCTAACATGCCAAGCACATATTCTGTCACTGAGCTACAAGCCAAGCCCCAAGGGGTTGTTTTTTTGTTTGTTTTTTAATTTGCACTATTGGCAGTTGAACTCAGGGCCTCAAGCTTGCCAGGAAATGCTCTACCACTTCAACTTGATCAGTCATTTCAGACCTTTGCCTTTTAGGAGTTTTCTTTTGCCAGATAGGATCTTATGCTTTTTCCTAAACCTCTAACCATGATCCTCCTCTACCTCTGTATCTAAGTTTTATAATTACTATTTGGTTCTTTTGTTGTTTCTTTGCTAAGACTCCCCACATACACTCTTCCTATTCTATTTCTTGATTTCTTTAAGCATATTTATGCTTCTTGGAACATTTTCCATTGGCTGCTCTGAGATCTGTCATATAATTTTTCTTTTTTTTTTTTTTTTTTTTTGTGCTAGTCCTCGGGCTTAAACTCAGGGCCTTGGCAGTGTCCCTGAGCAAAATTTTTTGCTAAAGGCTAGCACGATACCACTTGAGCCACAGTTCCACCTCCTGCTTTTTGGTGGTTAATTGGAGACAAGAGTCTCATGAGTCTTTTGCCCGAGCTGGTGTTGAACTGCAATCCTTGGGTCTCAGCCCTCTTGTAGCTAAGATTAAAAGCATGAGCCACCAGAACCTGGTGCTTAGTGACTTTTAATTGTAGTCTGGACATTTGGATATTGAGCATTAGATCTTACTTAAAGGGCTGGGGATATGGCCTAGTGGCAAGAGCACTTGCCTCGTATACTTGAAGCCCTGGGTTCGATTCCCCAGCACCACATATACAGAAAATGGCCAGAAGTGGCGCTGTGACTCAAGTGGCAGAGTGCTAGCCTTGAGCAAAAAGAAGCCAGGGACAGTGCTCAGGCCCTGAGTCCAAGGCCCAGGACTGGCAAAAAAAAAAAAAAAAAAAAAAATAGATCTTACTTAAACCTCCCACCCCATTTTTGGCTCACTTTGTGTTCTTCATATGTGGTACTGGGGTTTGAACTCAGGACCTTCTACTTGCTAAGCAAATGTTCTACTGTTGAGTGTTAGGTAAGAACTTGTTTTGATTTTAGTTACTAGAAAACCAAGACTGGGCCAAGTGCTGGCGGCTCACTCCTGTAATCCTAGCTCTTGAGGAAGTTGTGATCTGAAGATCATGGTTCAGAACCAGTCCAGGCAGGAAAGTCCGTGAGACTCTTACTTCCAATAAACTACTAAAAGTTTGCTGGAAGTAGCACAATGGCTCAAGTGGTAGAGTGCTAGCCTTGGAAAAGAAAGAATCTCATGGATAGCACCCAGGCCCTGAGTTCAGGCCCCGGGACTGGCGCCAAAAAGAAAGAAAAAGAAAACCAAGACTGGAAGAAGTTGCTGGGTCCTTTAAGCACTTGAACATTTGCTGTGCATTTGGTACTGATAATGGAAGGCAGGATGAGACCCATGTCGCGCTCAGAATCTGGCCCAGTGGGAGAGATGGTCACACTGTGTGGCCAGGACCTAATGAAGCAAAGTGAAGAGCAGTGAGAAGGAGGGGATGGGTCTGTTATAAGAGATAGGTAAGTGATAAGCCACAGTAAAATGAATGCTTTAAAGGGAAGCTGAAGTGGCTATGTTAATATGCCAGAACAAGGATGCTGCCAGGGGTAAAGAAAAGGTCAATTCTTCAAGAGAACACAATAATCTTAGATATTATGAATTGAAAAATGGTGTTTCATAATGTATGAAGCAAAGCCTCAAGGATAGTGATAGTCAATGACTTAGTCTCTCCTGTGTCAGTCATATAAGAGTGAGTGGA